>NC_036259.1:6593787-6625349 GCF_002742605.1 Olea europaea var. sylvestris | reverse complement strand
GAAAAAGGACGAAAATCAGTGAATAGACACCTTTTCACAAAGGTGCATTGTTTAGAAAGGGTGCATGGTTTGGCCTCAACCATTAGTGAATAGACACCTTTTCATAAAGGCCATTAGTGAATAGACACCTTTTCATAAAGGTGCATTGTTTGGAAAGGGTGCATGGTTTGGCCTCAACCATTTCGTCCACACCCTTTCATGGTCTATAAATAGGACCCTTTGGGTGTCCTATTCCTCACAATTTGATATGCAAAACATCTCTCATCCTCTCTTCTATCCAAAATCAAAATCATTTCATTTATTTTGATTTTCCTTCATTTCATCCTTGGAGTACATAAGCCTAAATTTGGTTCGTTGTACTTGTGTTTTGGAGTGCTACAAACACAAGTGTAGCCGTTGCATCTTGGGAATCGATTGCCGAAATCCGTAGGCACCGTTGCGGGGCAAATTCGACTTAAGGACAAAGAGTCCAACTCTTGCCTCGACTTTGTCCCTACTTTCTTCTTCTTCTTCTTGTTTGTGTTTTCTTTGCCGTTACTCTGTCCAATTTTCGGCACGAATTTACAAACCATCATTATACTTATTTTGGCGTCACTATTCACAAAATTCATCCAACAGGAATCTCTTTTAATTTAAAATTAAATTCGATGGTTATATTGACTCGAAACACCATCAAGTCCTTCCTCAACCTTAGAATATTTTTGGCACGAGTGTTATTTCATACTTAAAGTTGAATACTTTATAATGACAATTATAAATATACAGCGTGCCGTTTTAGTAATTAACAACTTCATGTTTTAGTCCTTGTTTGAGCCGTATTCTTCCAAAAATTCATTTTTTTTCAAAATTTATTTTAAACGATACATTTTTTAATTAAATTATATTATCCGCAAATTCAAAATTTTTCATTAATTTTGAACCACATATTCTTTATCAATCACTATTTAGAAATATATATTTCCACTTAAGAGCGTATTTGTCTCCCATTTTGAGAGAAAATATAGAATTTTGAATAGTAATTTTAAAGAATGTGCAGTTGAAATTTAAATTTTTTTATTGATTTGTGTGTAGAATATTTTATTATGTAAATGTGTGGTAGAGAATGTTATATAACAAACAATTTATATTGTTAAAGGATGACAAACAGGGTCTTAGTGTGTGTTTGATTGTAAGCATGAAATTTGTATGAAAAGAAAATAAAATTATTTGCATGGAAATTGTCAATTAAATGTGTTTAATTAATTTTTTAATCTAAAAAATATTATATTTGTTCATTTTTTATTAGTGGGTAGATGAGAGAGAGAGAGAAAAAGTGAATTACTTGGAAACTAAAATCTCACCCTCCCTGAATAAAATATTTTCCTTAATTTTGAGGAAAATATGGTCACAGAACTAAAAGTATAAAAATATTTTCTATCAAAAAAATGTTAATCAAATAGTGCAAAGGCAGTAATCTAGGTAGAAAAAACACATTTTTAATGAAAAATATTGATAATCAAACGCACTCTTAAAGTTTAAAATTAGTCTCTAATGAATTCCTTCTATAACCAATAATAATGTCTAGGTGTCTTTTATTTTTCTAAATAAAAACAAAGTCGCATCTAAAATAGGAAGTTAGATTTTTTTTGAGTCAATATGTCTAATAGAGATTTTGAAATTAGAGGGAGCTCTAATATTTTCATTTTTTTGGCACATCAACTCAACAAAATTACTATCTGCTTGCATTTGTATTTTTTTTTTTTTTTTTTAAACATTGTTCATTTAACTTGCATGGCAATTTTTTTAAACAAACCACGGATGCATTCTCTAACATTAATTTAATTTCTTTTAAAATGTAATTTTTGATAGGGTTCTTTATATGATTAATAGTCTCACTGCTTAATGTCCCTCCACCTCGTCCCCTAGTGGCGGATCTAGGAATGGGGGCCAGTTAGGGCATTCGTTGTCAACGACAGTAATAACGATGTCGTTTATTAATTAATTAAATAATATTAAAAAAATTTCAATATATATGTAAATACACTAAAATGTAAAAATCATATACATATGAAAATATAATTTAATACAACTCAATATAATAAAAATAGCACATAATGTTATTTATCACACAAATTCCCTAATTTAACATTTAAATGATAACAACATTACACAACCATGTAAAACCCAGGATCCAATTGCATATAAACCTAACCATAGCCAGTAAACTAGTCCAATTGGAATTAATCTAATTTTCTTAATTAAATAAATTAAATTATAGCTAAAATCAATCTCTTCACAAACCCTAAAGTGCAAAAGACACATTTTTATTTTTTTTTATCATTTAAGAAATAGTAAGATGAAATATGTTAGCTTCAGAAATACCTCCTAAAACACCACCAACATCCCATAAATAAGGTAATCAAAGGTGAATCATCATTGAATCGCCAAAAACAAAAAAATACAAAAAAACAAAAAAAAAAATTTGAAAAAATCATTAATCCTCATTAATTAACCAACTTGATGATCAGGAACTTGGCGAAAGGTACTCACATCCTTCTCTATAAAAATCAGCGCAAGCACAAATTCATCAGTAACATATTTTTCTACAAAAAAAATTATACCAAGAAATCAAAGAAAAACGAAAGAAATTATCAAATACCACCTAGAAGCGAAGGGGAAAAGTACTGGTGATAGCGCCACCAAATAATGCACATTGGGTGGTAAAATCTCCCAACATTTTGACACTATTTTGGCAAAACTCCGAAAAATTACATTAAGGGTGCGTTTGATTACAAGTAGGAAAATTACATGGAAAGAAAATGAATTCCAAGGAATTGAATTACCTAGAAATTGTTTTCATGGAAATTGTAAATTATTGTGTTTGATTGTATAAATTTTTCACGTGGAAAATGTTGAAGTAAAAGTATTTTTTGATATTCGTTTGACTTTGTTTTACGTGGAAATTGTCAATTTCAGGGATATCCTCTTTTACAATTATTCCTAAAATTTGTTCCCAATTAAAAAAAAAAAGAAAAAAAAGCAAAAAAAAAAATAAAAAAAAAGGTGGAAAACCAAAAACCACCTATCCCCTAGGAAAAAAAAGGTGGAAAATCACGCTCTAAGGTGTTGTACCTAGAAATTCATGGAAAATCAATTCCCTGAAAAATTTTGTCAATCAAACAGGCCAAAAGTGAAAGTTGGAATTCGAATTCCAAGTTCCATGGAAAATTTCGTGCAATCAAACGGGGCCTAAATTCTTTTATCAAAGGTAAAAAACTAAAAGAGAAAGAAGTGGAAAAGTCTGAGGGTATGGAATTTATTGGTTACACAGGGTAACATTGATGCTGTATCATAGCTTGATGATGACGCAGAGTCGAGTCGCATTGTGTCATGACATCATTGGCGGCATCATCACAATGTCGCTTGAGTATGTTCTAGTGGTGTCTTCTCATGTTGCAGCAATTTTTTTATAACAATTTTCGTGCATGGTGACAAAATGGAAAAAGAAGAAAAGGGTAGCAAGACTTGTGGTGCGTGGTGTTCAAACATCAATGCTACAGATAGAGATGTTGGCATTTTAAGGGAGTTAATGGGCCACATTTTTATGAAAAAAAGGCCCATTCTCAGACAAAAGAAAATTGGCCCAAACCAGAAGAAAAACGGCCCAGCCACAACTTCATCTTCTCCAATTCACTATCTGGCGAAGAAAGCAGATAACAGAAATAGTGTGTGGCCATTGTAAATTCCTACAAAGCTAGCAAGCGTGGCCACGCCACCTAGTCAGGTGCTAGATCCACCACTGTCGACCCCCTAACCCGTCTTCCAACCTTGATGATCACAATGCTTCTTGTGTATAGTGCTAGCCATTAGATTTTAGGCGTTGTGTGCTATTTTAAAATGATGCCCATTTTATGTAATTAAGAAATATATTAAGAACAAAAAGTATATTTCAATAATATTATTTTATTACAAAAATATAATATTTAAATATTTGTTTTTAAATATTTTGCAATTAAAAGAAGTACAAGTAAAGTTTAAAAGCACATCCCAAATTTCATAAAATTCATGTCATCAATAGAGAGCCAAAAGAACTTATAAGTTATCATCCAACAAAAAATTTGCCCTTCTAAAATTAAAAAAAAAAATAAAATCATAAAATAACAATTAACAAGTGGACAATCGGCACCAATAAAATGACAATATTATGATGTAGATTGTATTGTTGTAGAGCAAGCAACAAAGAATGATAATAGACTTTCTTATTTTCTCTATTTGACCCTTTTTCATGAATGAAAGGGTGGCAGAGAAGCAAATGACGAAAAGAGATCTGGGTCAACTTTTTACTCTTCACTTTAATTATCTGAATTTTGGACTGCATGTTGCTTTGTTGGGTTAATAATTGTTTAATGCAGCTAGGGGTGTTAATGGGTTGAGCCGAGCCGATTCGGGCTCGCCACGAGTCGAGACCAGCTCAAGAGCAGACGTCGTTTTTTTTTTGGGAAACAAATAGGTAAATTGGAAAATAAAAAAGTAATTTTAATTTTGAAATAGTGAATTTTTTATATATAAAAACTAGGTAAAAAATTTAAACTCTCCTTCTTTATCCGAGTTTGGAACCGACTACTTAAATTTAGAGTAGGTAGAGTTAAAAATTGTGTTGTTTGTAATTGTTCGTGTACAATTTTTTAAAGAAAATTTAAAACAGTATTAAAAATCATTTTTTGAAGCAACGCTGCGCGTCCCCTTTCATATAATCTTCAAAGTATATCCCTTCTGAAGAAGTCTTTCACTTCGAATGCACTTTTAGTTTTTTGGTTCTTGCCTTCTTTGCGTCAACAAACTCAAAAGAAACGCACCAAATGCTGCATCAATTGTTCTTATAGTTATTTCCCACTCGCCTAGTCTTTGTTTTTTCTTTTTCAATTTTTTTTGAGGATAATTGCAATTGCAATCTCAGACTTTTTAATTAGTTGTAGCTTTATCATAACCTTTCATTGTAGCAGTGCCGGTCCCAAGCCTCTAATTTGTTTGCGGCAAGAGCAGCTCTGGACGGTTCCGTCTACTTAACCCAAAATAAAGTGATGCGAACCCGGTTAGTAAAGTTGCTATCGAACTCATAGGAATTGACAACGGATCCCAAGAACGCCCAAATAATTATCAAGGTTTAAGAATTGACCCGCAAAAGTGAACTAAGCAACCAAACGTATATGAAATGAACGACCTCTTAATCACACAATCTTGAAATCTCCTCCGGATTTGTGGATTTGACCCAAAGAATTAATGAATTAAACAATCCAACGATAACGGTGATGCGAAGGACCTTTTGATTACACAATCCAAAGAATCTAACCCGATGATTTGTTTGAACGCCATAAGATATTAAATCTTGAAAAGTTCGGTATTTTGAAACAAAAGTTTCGAGAGGAAAATCTCCATTCAATTCATGATAAAAGTCTTGGTTCCTTTACAATGAAAATAAAAATCCTATTTATATGGAAAATATAGAAACCTAATTAAATTGGAAAACTAACACTAAACATGGTAAAACGTGACTAAAGGAATCATAATAATATAAAATTACCAAATTAAGAGTTTTAATTAAGTAAAAACTTGTTGCGCAAGAATCTGGAAAATTTTGGTCGGTTGATAGCCTATACAACCTTCTCCGATCAATCAATAAATGCTTTGTGGTTTGGCACGCATCTGGGATCATATCATAAAGTCTGTTCACTTTTTGACCAATAAAATGAAGGGAAAAAATTAATAACTTTATATATTTCATATAAAAATGATTAGAATAATTAATTAAGAAACCAGAGATAGACGAAATAATTCATTTTCCCACACCCCAACCTGTCTCCCTGCTTAGGACTGAAAGGTTTAAGATCAACATTGCTACAAATGAAAGATTAAATTAAAAGCTACAATAAAGGTTAAAGGCCGCGGCTGCAATTATTCCTTTTTAATGGCATCAATTTGATTCAATGATGCATTGTTGCACCACAAGTATTAAACACCGCAATAAAATTTGCACACATTGGTTTGATTACTATGTGATCATCCACTGAAATCTACAGTAATTGGTGATTTTACCAACGTTATATGCCATTAGGTCTAAAATAGGCACTAACAAAAGTTGGATCCAAGATTTTTTTAATTATCGCATGAAACGGCGTCAACGTAGACAAGGCCAACCCTGACTATAGGCAATGTAGGTAAAATCGCCTAAGGCCCCTTTTTGATGAAGACCCCAAATTATGTAAGGTTAAAATTGATTGATTGAAGAAAAGCGAAGATTATAATTATGAAATTATTTATATTAGAATTATCATATGCAAACAGTGGCGGATTTAGATGGTGGCGAGTTAGGGCGGCCGTCCTAACTGGATTCCTCGTAACCATCGAAGAAATTTTTTTTATTTTTATTTTTTTTGACAATAGATTAAACTTTTACATTATATTAGTTGTAACTCATTTCATTTTCAATCTTTTCTTCCAGCTTGGTTAGAGCTTGCATGTATAAATTTGAAGTCTTGGGGTCGAATCACTTACCAATGAATTTATTGTGTTTTACTTTTATTCAACACTTTTTTATCAAAATTCAATAGGGAACAGAATGAAGGGGATTCAAACCTATGACCGCTTGTAAAGGTTGCTGTAAACTTAACTATTATGACACTTCTTGAGTTGTGTCACTAAATATAACAAAATAATATTTGTTAGGTTTTAACTATTTAATGCAAAAATAATTGTAAAGATTTGAATCCGCGCTCTTCCTTTGAATTATACAAAACTTAGCAACAGTATCGTTTGATGAGTCCTATTTATTTTTATAACAGAACTATATATGTTCAATTTGAGCAAAATAATTGTTTTATTTAAACTTTAGGCCTTGTTCGATTCCCATTTTTTTCAAAATACAATTTTTCTATTCTTTTCATCCTCACATTTTTAATAAAATAATATTATACGGAAATTCAAAACTTTTCTTTACTTTTAGCCAAGCATTCTCCATCAAGTCAGTATTTCAAAATGCATTTTTTGCAAAAAATGAGTGTTAAATGGACTCTTAATATTTTATTGCGGTCAATGGTAAATGGTCAACTGTCGCCTATGCTAACTCAAACTCCTAGAGTCGCTCCTGTTAATTCAAACACAAGAAACTAATAAAATTTGAAAAGATAAACATCCATTACTTTCTCTATATATAATTAATTTGACCATTTATTTTACCAACCATTATTTTTCCATTTTCTTAACAAGAAACAAAATGTCACTTTCTCTTTAAAATTTAAGGTCATTACGTTTTTTAATGCTCTCATGGTCGGGCTTATAATTATTCAAGGAGTTGCTGCCAAAGACAGTGATATTCATTTCTCTATCTAGGTTCTTACATTTTGTTTCATTTGTCCATTTTCCCCCCAATTTTTCAGCGTTATCATCTAGATTAATGTTTTAATTAAACTAATGCTTCTCTATGTATTATGAAATCTGCTTTGGAACTTTTTCGATCCACTTTTTATTCTTTTCCCCCCTTTTTTTAATGTTTGTACTGGAGTTTAAATCTTGTAATTTGGCTTCCAGTTTTCCTGATTTTGTTTAATTATTTTTTAATTGTTTTCTAAGGTAAAGTCAATAATTAATTTTAACTATACATTTCATAGGATTCGCAATTTTTGATCCACACATTTCATCAATTTTTATTAAAATATGTTAAAAGTCTAATTTTTAATCTTCTATCAAACAGGGATTTAATATTCGTAGGGGATCCATATTTGAAATTTGCATAAGGCCTTCAAAATATAAGGGTTAGCCCTGATGGTAGAGTGATAACGACTCAACAGACAAAGGCGTGGCTTCTTGATCATCAAGCCAAGTTTAGCGCTCAGTATAGAAGGCTATTAACTTATATCAATGCTCATTCTCAAGTTTCATCCTCTCAATTTCCACCTTCATCATCTCCAATTCTCTGTCCTTTTTCTTGCAAATCTCTGCCAATTGACCCGCTCTTTCTCGAGTTCCAACATTTGTGCTTCAATATGTAGCCTTTGTTCTTCTAGTTGCAGTGTGTGATGATTCAACAACTGCTTTTGTGACGTGTTCGCTTTCACGCCTTCAGGTGGCGCTTGAGTCACATCAGCATCAGGAATTTCTGGCTGGAAATTAAAATTTTTGTAATCTAGAGAGTTCAAAGAACTTCTGAAACTAAATTCTTCATGCCTATCCTGACATTGCTTTAGCCTCTTTGTAGAGTTTCCTGGTATTCCCCATACCCTCTTATCCCGCGGAAACCTGATTTTCTTCGTATTCATCATTACCGTCTGATTCAGCTTCTTGATCAACTTCAACATTATCATCGTGCAGGTGCCTGTTCACATCATTTTCATCATGATCATCTCCACTTCTAAGTGCTAAGCGCAAAGAACTCTGCAGATCAGGATCTGGGGGAAGGTGCAGTCGGTTTCCATTATGATATGAACACATCTCTTCATAGTGTAAATGTTTGGAGCTTAAAATCTTTTGAACTTCCTCCTTTGCTTTCTCAGAGATGTGATCCATCAATCGAAAAGTGTAAGATTCTCAACAACCTCACAAGGAGTTCCTCTATAGCTCGAGGATCTCGTTAAAGCTTTTTTACCTTTTGTTAAGGTCATTAAATTTATCCTCACATTGTTGAGTTGAAACAAAATGGCCCCTTTCAGCCATGACTTTCGAAACTGGTTTCCACTTCTCTTTTTTATGTAAATTTGCATATTTCCTTCTTCCACCACCACAACCATACTCAGCGACTGCCTCCTTGCTAATGTAAGAAGGGCAGTGCTGCAGTGCCAGAAGAGAAGCACAAGAAGCTTGGACAGATCCTTACATTTGGGTAGTGGAGCCACACCTTCCTTCAAATACTTTATTTATGCGAGCCCCCACATTGTGAGTAATCTGTCAGCCCCTATGTCAAGATTTTTCTGGCACATCAGATTTATCCATGTAAGAAACAGCCGTAAACAACAATCTAACCATAGTGTCGGTCCATTTCACACGCTGCCATCAGGATGCCCTCTTTCCTCCTGTTGGATATTTGGTAAAACTCGGCCCATCCTCATCACTTGCAGGTTTTACCCTCTCCTCTTTGCTGTAGTCCATAAAGGAAATTGTCTGCTCACAATCTTGTGTGTTTCCAATTTTAAGTGAACAATTCTCATGACTCGTGTGACGAACCATTGATGATCCCTGTCGACGATGAGAATTATATCGTCGATGATGATGCTTAACTCGTACCGGTCCTTGCAAGTTAAAACCTCCATAAGAATTATTACCTTGCAACATATTTCCAGATGATAAATTCCCCTCCACCATTTGTTAAAAACAGATCAAAACCGCAAACCTTGTCACTTTGCATACATATTTCAGTCACTGTAAAAGGTTATTTAGCAATATTTCAGGCTTTCAAAGCACTTAGAAAAATATTTTTAAATCTACAGAGCTACAGCATGTCTAATTCTTCCTTACTGTTTAAATCTCTAGATTATCAATTCAAGCAACACGCCTTTACAAATATAAATAAAATTATCCACACAAATAACTCAAATATATTTCCCCAAATAGGGAGCATCAATTAACACAAAAATCAGAAGCAAAAACCCTAATCACCAAATCCCATCAAAATAGCAATACAGACAAATAAAAAAAATGTCACTCTTTTACGAAAATATTAGCAAAAGAGGACTTACATTAAGCTGATAAATCGCATAGCAAAACCACACACTGCAGCTAATAATAAACCTCCAAAGGGGCCGAATTTCAAGAAAGAAAAACAGCCCACATCTTATGGGCAAAGAAATGTATATGAATTGGTGGAGAAGGATTATTGAAGATGCAACATAAGGAAGAATTTGAAGGGGGCCACATGGAAAACACACGCATCTTCCATAAAGGCTGTACAAAGGGTGAGTATATTAAAACCCGTATTGTATTTTAATTGCAATGAAGAAGGTGCTAATTTTATTTTTTTATTTTATTTTATTATTTTTTTTAATCTTCGTACTTCTATTCTTCACTTTTTCTGAATGCATTTTCATCTTTCACCTTCTGTATAATGTGTTAACATATATCATGGGGAACATAACTGAATATGCAGTAAGATAGAAACTCATTTTTGAAACTTGAATATTTGAA
Source organism: Olea europaea var. sylvestris (assembly GCF_002742605.1). Classification (NCBI taxonomy): domain Eukaryota; kingdom Viridiplantae; phylum Streptophyta; class Magnoliopsida; order Lamiales; family Oleaceae; genus Olea; species Olea europaea. The sequence goes on along the minus strand of NC_036259.1, from coordinate 6,615,200 downwards.
ATGTATGAATGTTTATCTTTAGTTTGTTAGACTAGTTTGTTTGAGACCCTTGTAAAGCCGATTTCTGTTGGATGTACAAGTCTGTAAATATACAAATTCTTTATTAAGGTATCAAAAAGACCTACTCAAACACAATTACGTTGTCTCTTGTATACCACCTCTTTGCATTTTCTTTCATGGTATTAGAGCTGAAATTGGCTAATGCCTGATCCTTTTCTATTCAGCTTTCGCACATTTCTTCCTATTTTTCATAATGTCTTCCACTTCCAGGGACACTAAAAATATTCCTCACCCCAATCAATCCTTCAGGCCACTTCTCAACCTGTTATTTAGAAACTTACTGGTCTTAACTTTATGGCTTGGAGTATGCGGTTTATGGTTTTCTTTAGTAGCCATGATCTGGTCAGCTATGTTGATGGCAAAATCAAGGCTCTCGAAGAAATTATTCGGGATGAACCAAATCCAGCTTATGCATTATGGTTCCGAAAGGACAATTGCGTTAAAAGTTGGATCCTGGCTTCCATTTCAGAGAAAGTAGTTGCCTCTCTTTATGGGATCAAGATGGCTAAGTAAGCCTGCGATTCTCTTCAGACCCGTTTTGCATCAGCATCAAGGTCACGGTTTGCTTTGCTTAAGCACCAACTTCAAACTCTTTCTCAAGGCGACAAAACCTGCACTGCCTATATTAATGAGGCTAAATGTCTTGCTGATCAACTTACTGCAGCGGGCAAGCTTATGGATGATCAGGACCTTATTGGTCAATTGTTGGGGGGCCTAAGGGTGAGTTTTACTCCCTTTATTACTTTCTACACCTTTGCAACACGAGATAATGATCTCTCATTGGATGATTTCCAAGCTGAACTCCTCAGCTTCGAAGCACAACTTGATATTCAGCATCAAAAACCTGCAGATACACATTATGCTTTTGCTACCTCCAAGGTAAAAGTGCTAAACTTTCCCAAGAAATCTCAGAAGCCTGGTCTGAATCCTCCTTTTAGACAGAACGGTGTTTCTGCTTCCTCTAATGTATGAAGTTCTACACCACAGAATAACTCTCGTCCCCAGGGTAATTCCTCCAGCAGACCTATATATCAAATTTGAGGAAAGGCTGGCCATAATGCATTAGACTGTTATGAACGGTTTAACTATGCATATCAAGGTCGAATTCCACCTGTAGAGCTTGCAGCCATGGCCGCTGAATCAGATGCAGCACTTGATAACCAAGTTTGGTATGCTGATAGTGGGGCCAACGCACCCATAACAAGTAATGCAGCAAATCTTACTACTCAATAGCCGTTTGAAGGGACAGACTCAATCCCAGTTGGCAACGGGACAGGTTTATCTATTGAACATACTGAACACACTTCTCTTTTACTAGATAATCACTCTCTTCATATGAAACATATTTTACACTGTCCGAATGCATCTGTAAATCTTCTGTCCATAAAAAATTTCTGTTTGTATAATTTTTGTTACTTTATACTGATTGTTAGTTCCTTTTTGTGAAACAGAATCAGACCAACAGAATCCTCTACCAAGGTCAAGCTGAGAATGGACCTTATCCCTAGCTGGTAACAAGAGCGTTTCAAATAAAATGCATTACTTTGCAGCCAAATTAGGAATGAAGACAACTAAGGATAGCTGACATAACCATTTAGGTCACCCCTCCGAATTTGTCTTGAATAAATTGTTTCAATATAGATATCTCCCTAGTAATGAGCCTTTTACCAAGTCTGCGAGTCATGTCCTCTAGGAAAAGCCAAACAAGTTCGCTATGATTGCTCCGTACATCAGACTCAAAGTCCCTTGGCTCTCGTACACTCTGATGTTTGGGTATCGCCTATAGCTTCAACTGGTGGATGTCGTTTTTATGTTCTTTTTATTGATGACTTTTCTAGTTTTACATGGTTGTATTTAATTTTACTCACTCTTACAATACTTTTTAAATTAGAATGGGTCGTTACAAAAAAACGCACATTTTTTTGTAACGACCCAGACCTCTCGTTAAAGCCGTTAGCTTACGTACTGTCCGTTTTAGGTGGACATTGCGCTCAGTTACCCCTCACGACTTTCTTCGCGTTCCCCAGGATTCGAACTCTTGACCTCTACATAAGAGAGATTTAAGTTGAATCCTGGTACGCAGACATACGTAAGCTAACGGCTTGGGCAAGAGGTCCGGGTTGTTACAAACGCGTTCCCCAGAATTCGAACTCTTGACCTTTACACAAGAGAGACTTAAGTTGAATCCTGGTACCAACTGGGCAACTTGTCCAATTGATACCAGGATTCAACTTAAGTCTCTCTTATATAGAGGTCAAGAGTTCGAATCTTGAGGAACGCGAAGAAAGTCGTGAGGGGTAAGTGGGCGCAAGGTCCACCCAAAACGGACAGTACGTAAGCTAACGGCTTGAGCGAGAGGTCCGGGTCCATTTTTGTATTAATGTTACATGCATGGTGGCTAATTCCATTAATATTCAATTAACGAGAGGCCTGGGTCGTTACAAAAAAATACGCATTTTTTACGCATTTTTTTGTAACAACTCGGACCTCTCACTCAAGCCGTTAGCTTACGTACTGTCCGCTTTGGGTGAACTTTGCGCCCACTTATCCCTCACGACTTTTCTTCGCGTCCCCTAAGATTCGAACTCTTGATCTCTACATAGGAGACACTTAAGTTGAATCCCGGTATCAATTGGGTTGCTCAATTGGTATCAAGATTCAACTTAAGTCTCTCTTATGTAGAGGTCAAGAGTTCGAATCATGGAGGACGCGAAGAAAAGCCGTGAGGGATAAGTGGGCGCAAGGTCTACCCAAAACGGATAGTACGTAAGCTAACGGCTTGGGCGAGAGGTTCGGGTCGTTACAGTATCTTATTCAAGTACAGAAGCTGAGCATAGATCACTGGCTTTAGCAACCACTAAACTCTTTTGGACCCGTATGCTATTTCAAGAATTGGGAATTGCACTTCCTAAATGTCTAGTGATTTTGTGTGATAACATATATAGGTACTATTGTTTTGGCCTCTAATCCTCTATTCCATGCTCGGACCAAGCATATCAAAGTTGATTATCATTTTGAGAGAGAAAAAATCATGAACATGGATGTTCAAGTTTGTCATATTTCCATAGATCAAATTACAGACATATTCACGAAAGGACATACAGCCTTGCGGTTCAAGTTTTCAAGGCATAAACTGAAAATTTGTTTGCTGCCCATCAATTTCACGAAAGGAGATACAGCCTTGCGGTTCAAGTTTTCAAGCATAAACTGAAAATCTGTTTGCTGCCCATCAATTTGCAGGAGGGTGTTAGCGTATATCATGGAGAACATAACTGAATATGCAATAAGATAGAAACAAATTTTTGGAACTTGAATATTTGACATGTATGAATGTTTTATCTTTAGTTTGTTTGACACCCTTGTAAAGCTGATTTCTGTTGGATGTACAAGTCTATAAAATATAAAAATTCTTTATTGAATAAGGTATCAAAGAGACCTACTCAAACACAATTACTTGTCTCTTGTTTATTACATCTCTGCATTCTTGCTACATGTACACTATAATGTACATTTTGATTTACACTTTGCCAAGTAACATTATTCCATTGAACAATTTAAATTTCAAACAGATTTTTCATTCAATTGACACTTGATAACAATGCAAGTGTCAACTAAAGTGTCAAAAATCAGTGTACAAATAGCAAAATTCAAGATAATCTGTCGAAAAAATCAGTTAGACATTGGGTAAATAAATTTAAGTCCCCCAACGAATTTTGGACGAAAATCAATTTTCGAGACAAAATGTTCTATCTAATTGAATGATATACAATGGAAAAAGTTAGGGATACAGTGCAAAAATGAGAAAGTTTTGATTTTTTTTTTCAATTAAATTGTGGGAATAAAACTAATTGTTCTGATTAAGCTTATAACCAGATTTTTCATAAATTTTAATAAAATTTCATAAATTATACATTTGCAAGGTTTTTAAAGGTTGTGAGCTCCAAGAAATATATTGTTAAAAATGAATTTTTAAGAAAAAATAAATTTATAAAAAGGAGGCCATACATTGACTAATATCATATATGCTTACCAGTTATGACAAAAAAGCCAATCTTCAACTTATATTTTCTGACCAAAAATTTGAATTGGAGAAATGGAAAAATAAATAAATAAATAAATAATGAATATACTATACAGACACATCTCTCTTTACAATTTTCAAAAGAATATAATATTAAAATTTAATTTTCCCACCTTTTGACTAACATATTTAGCCCATGTTTGGATTAAAATTCAATTAAAATCTCAATTCAAAGTTAACAATTAATTTTAACTACACATTTTATGGGACACAATACTTTTCAATCACATATTTCAACAATTTTTATCAAAATTTACTAAAATCCTAATTTTAATCTCTAGCAAATAGAAGCTAAGTTACATGCTAGTCAAATTGACTCTAAGCGCCAGTTTGAACACCTCCTTTTATTATTAAGCTCTTGTTTGAGTCCCTTTTTTTTCACCAAAATATATTCTTCAACAGTGATTGACATCATTTCAATCACACATTTTTTAATTAAATAATATTACACGCAAATCTAAATTTTCTTTCTTTTTTAACCACACATTTTTCATCATAACACTATTTCAAAATACTTTTTTTTTTTGAGAAAAATATGGCTCAAAAACCCCCTAAGAATGAATTTAAAATAGTAAATTGATGAAAAATGTGTGATTAAAAAATAATGAAAAATTTTGAGTTACGTGTAATATTATTTTATTGAAAAATATGTGGTTGAAAAAAAAATTTATTTTGAAATTAATGGAAATCAACCAAGGGCCAAAAACTATAAGATCTGTAAAGCTTAAGAATCGTGATGAAAATCTGTAAGTTTAACAATCATCGACTAGTTTCTTTTTAGGAGAAGATGGATACCAGTCTAGAAATATTTCAAATATTTATAAATAAATAGGATGACTCATAATTTATTTATATGGGCACTACAATCTCTCTAATGTTAATCAAAACCAAATAGATTAGTTTAATCGAAAAATCAAGAATCTATCCCGTCACAAGTCAAAACCACATTTTATAACCGAAATCAAGACACGTGAGTAGTTAGGGACGCAAGACAACCATATTTATTGAACTTGGCAAAATAATCTCATAACTTCGAAAGAAAGGGAGTCTCCTTAAAAAGAAAGTCATAGTGATTATGTCGGACGACTATTTACCAAAAATACATATCTCCACAAAACCGTAACACAATGTATGATAATGTGGTAGACTCTCAAAAGTATGGACTTTATTATGAGCTAACCATAACGATAGTAGCAAAGTTTAGTTCAAACCTATAATTGTTATTGTTACCACCATAAATTGCTTATACACATAGAAATATGTTACTTGTATATAATGTAGTGTCCATTACGGTATCCATAGCTAGAACCATATAGTTTTAAACAATAAGTTTGGAGTCGGACCATTAATGGAATAGTTGTTGATGATAAGCTAGAAGTTCGACCTGATATGCAATTCCCCTAACTTCCGTGTGCATAGCTTCGTCTCTTCCAATGTGTATAAAATCTATTCTCTGTAAAATTGTATTTAAGTTCACCAATCTCTAATGATTTAATCTCATCCCCCTCAGCAATTTACAACATCCAATTACTGGAGGCAATTTACAGAGCTAATCTCATTCCCTTCAACACAACATCCAATTAAGTTTACCAATCTCTAATAATCTAATCTCTATTCTTATGTGTCTAACCTTACCAATTGTTCAACTCGACTTTCCCAAGACTCCAACACAGCTTCTGGGGTTCTGCCCACCAATTAATCTCATATACAATACATAATTAATACATGATTTTAATGTTGAATTTAATTTTGATTATGTTAAGAATCGAGAATCACAATATAATGAATTAATAAAACGAATTTATACATACGGAAGCCATTGTTGATATGAATAATAGTTGTGATAGTAGCCAAGATCTTCCTCTCCTTACTCCTCACAAAGTATTAGCTATCAATGGGGCAAGCCAATAAAACATATGAAGAGAAGAGGGGACCTAGCTTTTATATATAGGAAATAATTGAGCTGTCTCATTACGACTAGAATTCTAATTAGGAATTATTTCCTGCCCACATACTTAAAATTACCACATCATATTAATTACAACCCGTAAGGTGTAAAAGACCTAATTGATTACTTAACAAATTTGGCCAAATCACAAATATCATTATGAGTCATACATCTAACTCGTAAAATTTTGCAATCGAATATGAAGCCCACATATGGAATTATTCCAACATTCTCCCACTTGGGCAAATATTTGATTGCTATAACAAAGTTTTAACACTCAGGTTAGACTACATAGGTGGCCACAAAGTATAGCTCTAATGATGACACCTTACATGACATGATCCGGTCCAACAATAATATTAACACCGAACATGGAAGTCATTACACCAATTAACCGATGTAAGACCATTCCACAGCTACAAATGCCAACGTCCTTATCGACATGGATCCCCATCCTCCAACCAATGTGGTAATATGTGGTATGAACTTAGCACCAAGTGTGATAAAAAATTGTGCTAATTCATATCGGTCCTCATAATCCTTCTGATCAAAATGAAGTCATATGTCTCCAAAAGAGACTCATCTTATATCTTTACATGTCATATCTCAATATCACAATAATATCATAATAAAAAGACATGAATCAAATGCATGCTCAAAATAGTCAATGGATAGGGGAAAAATATTTTATTGTCAGAAAGTGCTGTACCCAAAAACATATGGGTTGCCTACGTACCCCACAAAGGGATCAAATCCAAAACGTAGTTCTTTACATAAATAACTCTCACTAACCAAAAATATCAAATGTTTCCACAATACCCATATTAGTAACATGTGTCTTAAAGACTTTTGGAGCAAGTCCCTTAGTCAAGGGATCTGCAATCATTGCCTCTGTATTGATATACTCTATTTTCGTCTGCCCTTCTTTGACTCTGTCTCTAACAACCAAATATTTTATGTCAATATGTTTTGATCCACCAGAACTTTTATTATTCTTTGAAAATAATACTGCTGCACTGTTATCACAGTAGATAGTGATCGGCCTTGAGATGAAATCAACAACTTTCAAACCAGAGATGAAATTTCTTAACCAAACTGTTTGGACTGTAGCCCCATAACATGTTACAAATTCAGCTTGCATAGTAGAAGATACCACTAGAGCCTGTTTAACGCTTTTCCAAGAAATGACACCACCAACTAATGTAAAAACATAACTTGAGGTTGATTTCAAATCATCTTGACATCCAACAAAATCAGAATTTGAATAGTCTACCACTTCAAGATCATTTGTACGCTGGAATGTAAGCATATAACTTTCAGTTTTCTTCAAATATCTCATAACTTTCTTAGCTACTTTTCAATGTTGTTGTCCTGGATTAGACTGAAATTTGCTAAGGACAATTACTGCGTAGACTATATCCGGTCTAGTGCAAACTTGAGCATACATTAAGCTCTCCACAGTACTAGCATATGGAATCATCTTCATAGACTCTCTTTTTAGCTCATTCCTTGGACATTGAGTTTTGTTAAACTTATCTCCTTTTATGATAGGCAAATCATCAGGTGCACAATTTTGCATATTAAACCTTTCTAGAACACGTCGTATATAAGCTTTCTGAGAAAGTCCCAATAAGCCACAATTTATATCACGATGTATTTTAATGCCAAGTACATAGGAAGCTTTTTCAAAATCTTTCATCTCAAAATTAGCAGAAAACATTTTCTTTATCTTATGAAGCAACCCTAAGTTACTGTTAGCAAGCAGAATGTCATCAACATACAGTACAAGAAAAATAAAATTTCTTTCACTGATTTTAAGATAAATGCATTAATCAATAGTATTTTCAATAAAACCAAGAGAGGTCACAATCTCATCAAATTTCAAATACCACTGCCGAGATGTTTGCTCAAGTCCATACAATGATTTGTTTAACTTACATACCAAGTTCTCTTTTCATTTCACAATAGAGCTTTTAGGTTGTTTCATATAAACCATTTCAGAAAAATTTCCATTCAAAAATGCTGTCTTAACATCCATTTGATGAAACTCCAAATCGTAGTGTGCCACAAGAGCCATGATAATTCGAAAAAATTCTTTTGATGAAACAGGGGAGAATATTTCAACATAATCAATGCCCTCTCGTTGAGTGAAACCTTTCGCAACCAATCTTACTTTCTTTCATTCAACATTTCTTTTTGAATCTAATTTACTTTTGAAAATTCACTTGTTATTTGCAGCCTTAGCATCTGGAGGAAATTCAACAAGATCCCAAACTTTATTCCTTTCCATGGAATTCATTTCATCTTCCATGGCAGCTATTCATTTATCTGCCTCAGGACTTATCAATGCTTGGTTATAAGTTACAGGATCAACAATATGCACAATATTAAAATTGCTTTCCAATAAATATGTAATATAATCACCGGCCAATGCAGATCTTCTTTCCCTTTGTGATCTCCTAACTTGTAGCTCAGAAACCAATTCAATTGTTGTTTGAGGAGCTGGAGGTTCCTTCTTGTTCCTCAGTTCTTCATTAACAACTTCAATTGGTTAAGAACTAACTCTTTCCTGTATAATTGGAACTGGAATAACAACTTAATTAGGTTTAACAAGAATTTCTCTCAACGTGGAACTCCCACTATCTCCAAAATCGTTCTCCAGAAACTTAGCAGTAATGGACTCCACAATTCTAGTGCCGTGATTTTGACAATAAAACTTATATTCCTTTGATCTATCCGGATACCCAATAAAGTAGCCAGGAGTTGATTTAGGGTCTAATTTCTTTTCAAATGGATTATAAATCCTAACCTCAGCTGGACATCCCCAAACTTTAAAGTGAGCCAAACTTGGCTTACGTTCTGGCCATAATTCAAAAGGTGTCTTTGCAACAGCTTTACTTGGAACTCTATTCAAAACATACATAGCAGTTTTCAACGCTTCACCCCACAAATATTCAGGCAAATTTGTCCTACTCATCATACTTCTAACCATATCTTTTAGAGTTCGATTACGTCTTTTAGAAACACCATTCTGCTCAAGTGTCCCTAGCATGGTGTATTGGAGCACTATTTCACACTCTTGTAAAAACTTTGCAAAATCACCCATATTTTGACCAGACTCGTCATATTTCCCATAGTACTCACCACCACGGTCAGACCTTACAACTTTGATACTTTTCCCACATTGTTTCTCTACTTCCAGTTTGAAAACTTTGAATTTTTCAAGTGCATGTGATTTATCGTTAATCAAGTAAACATATCCATATAGTGAGAAATCATCAATAAAGGTTATAAAATATTTGTTCCCACATATAATGGAAGGCAAAGGTCCACTGATATTAGTGTGTATCAAGTTCAAAATTCCATTACTCCTAGTTGAACCCTTCCTTGTAGATTTAGTTAGCTTTTCTCTTATACAATCCATACAGGTTTCAAAATCAGAGAAGTCCAAAGAGGGATGTATCTCATCTTTTACTAATCTTTCCATTCTATCCTTAGAGATATGACTCAAACGCTTATGTCACAACATAGAGGATGATTCACGAATTAAAGTCATTTTCTTTGATACATTGGTAACACATGAGACATCACTAAAGGAGCCAAATATAATTTATATAAACCATCACATAAAATGCTATTTCCAATCAAACGAGAATCATTAAATAACTCAACCACCCCATTACCAAAATTAAATGTAAAACCACAAGCATCAAGTTTCGATATAGAAATCAAATTTCGTCTCATTTGCGGTATATAAACTGTATTTTCTAAAACAAGATAAAAATCAGACTCTAAAGTCAATTTCACTACTCCTATGAATTCAACATTCACTTGAACTCCATTTGCAATGCTAAAGTTTACTTCATTCTCAATTGGCCTCCGTTTGCTTGTGAACCCCTGTAAGGATTTCGCAATATGAATACTAGCTCCTAAGTCTAACCACCAATAATTCAAAGCACATCTACTAAAGAAGACTTAAAACAAACTAAGACCAAGGGAATACCTGAAGAACTCTTCTTCTTTTCCAACAAAGTCTTTAACTTAAAACAGTCTTTATGCTAGTGACCCTTCTTTTTACAGAACTTACATTGATCATTTTTCTTTATGACTCCTTTGGGACCACTAAAATTTTTATTCTGCTAACTTCGATGGGACTTATTATCCTTATGAAACTTATGTTTATGATTATGAGAAAGCCCATTATTCTGTGACGGCTGAAAAGCTAATTGCACAGTTTCACGGCGCATCCTATACTCTTCTTGGGCACACACTGCTATGAGGTCATTCAAATTTCATTTATCCCGCTAAACATTGTAAGCAACCTTAAGCTGATTAAACTTGCTATGAAGGCTATTCAAAACATGATAGACCAGGAAAGGCTACGCAATGGGAATGTCAAGAGCCTTTAACTTAGATGATATATTTATCATTTTCATGACATATTCCCTAACACCACTTGTGCCATCATATTTCGTGCTCATCAATTTATCCATCAGATCCTCAATTTCGGCTTTATTAGACTCAATAAATTTTTCTCCTATGACATCCATAAAATTTTTGGCATTTTCATTATCGGGGATGACACATAGAATGGAATCAGATATTGATCGCTTAATGATTTTCAAATAGGGCCACTTTTCATGTTCAGCTACATACTCAACGATACTCTTATCTATGGATTTCTCAAGATTTTTCTCCACTGTAAAATCGAAGCCCAAAAGATCAAGTGCTATTTTTACGTCTCGTTTCCATTTCACATAGTTATTCTCGGTCAAAGTTTCAATAGCAGACAATTGATTCGAAAGAGATAAGACATTATAAACTGTGAAAACATAAAATATCACACTCAATATCATCCAAACGTAATGATGCAATCAAATGGATGATATAATATCCAACTAATTAATAAGGGCTATTAATTAGATAATACGTAATTTGAATCGAACATATGAATTTTATTACGGTAAGAGTCTAGGTGCATCATCATAAAGTCACCTTTGAGTCGATAATACAACATGCTATAAGGTACTCTTAAAACACATCATGTAGCCAGTTAACAAAATTATACTAGTTTTGAAACACCAACACCTTTGGGCAAAATAAACTTGTTAACTATCTTATGCCATTTTCAAAAATATTACATATAATAACACATTTGGGCAAGATATTACATGCAATAAATCAAAACTGTTGCGCAAAAATATATATTTTTTATTATAGAGAAAATCGAATAAATAATAATGAGTGTGTCACTTTGACAACTACCACCCATTTTTATTTCAAATTATTTCTCTTTCAGTGGGAATATAAGAATCGTCTCAATGCCTATAAAAATTCGATCACAAAACAATAATTATATAACAAATCATAATCATTAATCGATAAACGACAAAATTTATATGTGTTTTGGAAACAAAATAGGCAACAAATCTCAATATTTCAAAAAATTGAAATTTAGGCGCGCAAATAATGACTACATTTAAATGCCTAAACATTTTAATGAAATAATACAAAAGTCATCAATTAAATTATTATTATTTAATATATTTTAATCGGGTCAATAAACATTTAATTGGGTCAAAACTAAATATGGGTCAAACCCATTTTAAAAAAAAAATCATATTCAAAACCATTAAAATTTAAATTCAAAGCCTTTTGCAAATTGCAAATTGACCCTTTTCCATTAATTGCATGCGGGGGCCGTAATTTCATTATTTACAACTAAAGCGCCCGCCTCCATTCAACCGATTTTGCAGGAAACCCTAAGATTTTTCATTTTTTTCTTAAACAATCAACCACCTAACTGTTAGGGCAAATTCCACACACAAAATCAATTCTAATTTCAACAATCCCCAACTCCTATTTTGAGGCAGCACCGGTGAAGATGGAATTTCAGGAACCCTCTTTTGCCTTAGATATACCATAGAACAATTAAAATGGAGAGAAGACCACCTTAGGTGGCAAAAACACAGTCGATATAGAGAGTGCTCATACGAAGTCATTGTGAGCCGAACCAAGGTTACACTGTAAATCAATTAAGCAGAATATAAAAGGAGGGGAGAGAGGGACACTATAAGCATTCATTGTTCCTACTTGTGGCTTACTCAACCACGTGAAGGAAATAGGAATTAATTCAATGACGCATTGGTAACAGTAAATCTACGTACGTGTTATACAATGAACTATACATTACACATATAATTTTAATGTATGCACAGAAGACGTTTTTCAACGTGAGATAGGAAAAAAATTTCATGAAGGATTTCGATCTTAACATGAAGGCATCACCAATTGTTGAATTTAATTTTGATCATGTTAAGAATCGAGAATCACAATATAATAAATTAATAAAACAAATTCATACCTGCGGAAACCATTGTTAATATGAATAATAGTTGTAATAGCAGCCAAGATCTTCTCCTCCATACTCCTCACAAAGTATTAGCTATCAATGGGGCAAGCCAATAAAACATATGGAGAGGAGAAGAGACCTAACCTTTATATATATGAAATAATTGAGCCGTCCCATTACGACTATAATTCTAATTAGGATTTATCTTTGGCCTACATACTTAAAATTACTACATCATATTAATTAGAACTCGTAAGGTGTAAAAGACCCAATTGATCACTTAACAAATTTGACCCAATCACAAATATTTTTATCAGCTATACATCTAACCCGTAAAATTTTACAATTGAATGTGAAGGCCACATATGAAATTATTCCAACGTTTAAATCAAACACACGACTCAAGAAAAGATTCATAGGTCATCTAGCTTATCTTAACTTTAGGTTCAATGTATGTTAAAAAGAAAAGATTATAACATTAAACAAATAAAAAGAAAAGAGAACCGAGATGGCCTTGAGGAATTCACATTATTATTCTGCACCCATGTTGCCGTCTGTCGGATCACTGCTGGAATCGAAGGCGTATGCCATCTAAGGCTTGAAAATGAAAAGAAACCACAAGAATTTCAGAGATAGTTAGAGGCCGATAAATGAGAGACCTTCTAGAATCTAGCTTGTTCCAAACAAAATCGCTGATGCCTAATTGGAGGAAGGCGACAATCGACGCCTAGTGAGACTGTGTCTATGGTGGTCCATCTATGTTTATAGGAGTTTGAGAGAGAGATTCGAATGGCGAAACTGGAAGGAATAGGTGGGAGTTTGAAGGATATTGGATTGGATTGGGGTTTCTTTTGGCCCGGGCTAACACTGAAAAAAATGAATAAATCATATTTTTGAAAAGCACAAGTTAATCCAGACTCTTATCCTCATTAGAATCTCCATAAGATATCTCCACCACTCAAATAGTCCTCTACGACATCGGCTTTGCCCGAGGATTGCCTTCTTTTTGGATTTGCAGCCAAATTTTTTGTATTTTGCAATTTGTTGCAATCTTTCTCGGTGTGTCATTTCTTCTTGCAATAAGCATAAATTTGATTACTGAAATTAGATTTCGACCCATCCCTTCCGTGACCACCATGAACAACAAGACCATCTCCATCTTTAGCCTTAGATCCAAACAAATGCTTCATCTTCTTCTTTATAAACAAAGCATTATACGCATTTTCAATAGTGAGAATATCACGGCTATTTAAAATCGCGTCTCTAAACAAAGTAAACGAATCGAGCAATGAACACAAAAGAATTAAAGAAAAATCTTATTCATCATATTTTATCTTTAAAGTCTCTAAATTAGAGGCAATCTCCTTAAAAACAACTAAGTAATATTCCAATGATCCGCCTTATATTATGCGATGAGAATATAATCCTTGCTTAAGGTGCATTTTGCTTATCAAATTCTTAGTCATGTACAATTACTTTAATAATCAACCACAACGTCGCTGTCGTTTTTCCTTCATAACGTCTTGAAAATTATTATTCGAAAGTTGAAAATAAATTTGTGAAAGTGCCTTCCAATCTTTCCATTATTTCTCCTTCGTTTTCAAGTTACGGGCATCTCGTCAAATCTCAACACATCATCTAAATTTATCTAAACGAGTACTGCTCGTATCTTTATCTGTTATAATGAGATTCTAGGTTGCGATCTAAAAGCGAAATGGAAAAGTTGTAGCCGAGGTACTGAAATTTTCGTTTATTAGTAGACTTGACCCAAACCTTTCACTTGTACCGCTAACAATACCAAACATTTCAAAAATTAGCAGTTGAAGTCCAAATTCATGAAAACTGTTAATTTGACTGTTAGTTGACCAAAGAATTAACATTGGCCATAATTTTGACTAATTCAAAAAGTATAAAATGATAACTTTACATTTTTCAACAAAAAACATAATTACAATAGATTAATAATTATTAAATCGAAAAACAAAAACACCATTCATCTTTTTTTCCACTCACATCTAGGGTTGTCAAAGAGTCTAGCCGAGTCGACTCGCGAGTCGAAATTTGAGGCTCGAGCTCGGTTCGATTAAAATTGTCGAGCTTTTTTCCGAAGCCTAAGAGCTTTCGACTTGGGCCTTTCCGAACCGACCCGACCCTTTTTCTTTCTCTCTCCATTTTTTTTTATTATTAAATAAGCTGCTGCCTTAAAAAGGCAACAGGTTCGCTACCTTAAAAGGAAGCAGTTAGGCCTTAACTGCTGCCTTTTAATTACTGCCATAATTTTTTTTAATAAGGGCTCGCGGGCCGGCTCGAGCAAAGCCCATGTCCCAAAAATGGGGCTCAGCTCGGGCTTTTTACAGTCGGAGCGACGGGCGGTCCGAGTCGACTAGCCCGATTGACATCTTACTCACATCCATCCACCCTAAAACCAAAACCCACCAAAATCGGCACCACCATAGCTAAGTTTTCGAGATAAGCAAGTTCAAGAAACACATGGTCGTCTACAACAGTTGCATTCTGAAAATGTTCAGCCGAGCGTAGAATCTAACTGATGAACTAAGATCTAGAATCGAGGAATTAGGGAAAGAGGTGGAAAGGCAAAGAGTCTTGATCTTGGATTGAGATGAGGAGAAAAGAGAGGCTATACGACAGCTATGTTTTGCAATAGAGCATTATAGAAATCTGAATAAAGAACTTCGCTGTGCATATAAGAGGCCTGCATTTATAGTCTCATAAATTTGGTATTTTCCTTCTGAAGCAAAAAGTCCTCTACAAAAATCTCAAAAAATATATTTATCAAATACTGCAGTATGTGTTTTGTTTAGTATTGTACTTCGTCTCGTTCAATTTAAACATCTTATATCTGTATTTTGCCATTACTTTGGTTAATCCAAAATGGGTTTCAATTTTGGTGGGTTTTGGTTTTGGCTGGTAGGTGTGAGGGGGTGAGTGGAGGGGAAGATGAATAGTATTTTTATTTTTTTGATTTAATTATTAATTTATTGTAATTAATTTTTATTTTGGTTAAAAATGTAGACTTACCATTTTATTCTTTTAAAATTAGTCAAAATTATGGTCAATGTTAATTTTTGGGTCAAATAATAGTCAAATTAACAACTTCCATTCATAAAGATTAGTATTGTGGGTGACACAAATAAAAGATTTGGGTCAAATTTGCTAATGAACGAAAGATTTGATGCCTCAACTACAATTTTTCTTAAAGCGAAATGTCATACTTTATGGTTGCTATCAAGAGCAAAAAAAGAACTCGAACAAAGCAAACCAAAGCTCTAATACAACTTGTTGGGACAAAATGAGGTTATACGACACGATATAAAGTATTGTTCGCAGCAACAAAAATACAAGACACAGATTTTAATTTGGCAAAGTAATTGAAGATTTAATTCAATTATAATTGAAAAAGAAATTACAAATTGTCTCGCCCACAATAATTCTAACATCAATAATGAATATAATTGTAAAGAATAGTCTACTATTTTATAGGGGTACGTCTCAAAACCCTAATAATAGTCCAAAAGATAGAAACTAGGTCAAAAACTCGAACGATGGTGATGTTGGAGCGCCAGGCGAGCGCAATGGGGGTGACTGGTCAATGCTGAATCTCATTGCTCGAGCATCTACTAAACGGTAGGCTAGCGCTGTCAATCCATTTTCCCCCCATGGATCCTATTTAAACATCTACAAGGCCCAATACACCACTCTATGCAAACTCTAGATAAATTTGAGTCAGAATTCCAACAATTTGTTTACCCAAAAAAAGAAGTGAAATATCTAGTGATCGCTCGACTCGACCCTTTAACCCGCGAGCTCATGGGCCGAGCCGAGCCCACGAGCCGCTCGCAAGCACATGTTTTTTTTTTTTAATTTTTTTTTACATATTTTTTTTTAAAAATTCAATTTTTTGGACGAGTCCACAAGGCTCGTGGGCACAAGGCCATGAGCCGCTTGTGGGCTTGATGAGCCGAGTAGGCTTGGCTGGTGAGATCGAGCCCCCTGCTCGGCTCGGGCTTGTCAAATGACGAGCCCCAGCCGCCCATGAGTCTAGTTTTAACGAGTCGAGCAGCCGAACCGCTCAGCCCGTTTGACATCCCTTGAAATATCACATTCTGCAATTAATTTATACTCGTCTACATATGTTGCTTGTTCACAATACAGCTCCTGTTTGGGTTCCATTTTAATGAGAATTTTAGAAAAAAATAATTTGGAGTAGTGATTTTTTTTAAGAATGTGTTATTAAAAAATAAGAAAAATATTTGGGTTTACATAGGAGAATGTGTGGTTAAAAATATGAAAAAAATTTGAATTTGCATGTAATATTATTTTATGGGAGAAGGTGAGGTTAAAAATGAATTTTGAAAAAATGGAACCCAAATAGGGGTACAATATGAGACGATATAAGGAATGTCATTTTGACTTCTTTAATCTTTTATGCTGTCCACGAATATCCTATTCTTCCTATCAATTTGTTATTGTTATTTTAAACTCAGATATAAACAAAAGATACTAAGCGCATTAATTATGAATTTAAAATTTTTAAGTTTCGAATTCAAATTTCTACTTCTCCAATTTCATTTCTTCATATGCAACATGAAAATGTTTTAGCATAAAACAGCATTTCAACCGTTAACACAAGCTTAATGAAGGTACAACAGAATAATCAAATGATTGGCATGTTAATTTCTGGGTATTGATTTTATCCAGTTTTATTAAAAGAGGCTCGGCTTGGACGTTGGTCAGGCGGTAAAGATTATATTACATAAGGGAACACCACATAAATTCTCAATTTAAAAATTACATTTCAAAATTAACAAATTTTTAAAATCTTTCAAAAATAAGGTAATAATTAAATTTATTAAATAGTTAATTATAATATAGTATAATTAATCTACTTATCCTACCCCACCTGCAATCCATCCACTCATCACGTCAAACTCTTCTCTTTCTCTCTCCATCCCACCTCACCTCCGGCGATAACTCCGGTAACTTCTCCAACAACTTCCAGCGATGGTTCCGGCAGCTTCTCCCACGACAATTCCGGCGACTTATCCCGTTCTAACGAATATTTCAGCGGCTCCAACGATGGCTCCGACGACAATTTCGACGACTTATCCCATTCCGACGAATATTCCAGTGGCTCCGGCGACAATTCCGATGAGTTATCCTGTTCCGGGTAATATTCCGATGACCTCTCCCGACCGTTCCGACGACTATTCCAATGATCACTCACATTTCCATTGATTACCTTTTTTTTTCTTCTTTTTTGGCAATGACCTGTGACGAGTTGCATTAGATCTGTGACTTGTGCACATTGTGATCTGTGATCAGTTCTATTGAATCTGTGACTTAATCAGGTGGGATGAATATACATATGATCAAATGAAGATTGAAATTTCAAAAATCAAATAATATTAAAATTTTAGTTATGAAATAATTAATCAAAAAAATATTTTTGTAATTAAATATATTAAATTCACAATTTTTTTTTCTTTTTTCTAGGAAATAACCTGTGACTTGTGTACATTGTGACATAAAATATGATTTTCAACATGTAATTTGTTACTCGTGACTCGTAATATAAAATGTGACCTATAACTTTGATCCGTGACTTCTACAAAACGACATGTGACCTGTTAATATTGATATGTGATCCGTTTATACTGATTTGTGACTTATATGAAATGACTATAACTTATGAACTCAAACTTGCCAATTAAAAAAAGTAATAAAAAAAAGTAAAAATTGAGAATGTCACAATATCAAGTTCGTGGCCTTCAAAATTTATGACCAAATTATTTTTTATGACCAGATTTGTGTTTTATGTAACTAATTGTGACCAAATTTGTCTTTAGTGTGACTATTCGTGACCGTTTAATTTGTGATTGTATGTAATCAAGTGATTAACTTGTATTATCTATGACTAATTGTGATCAAATTTATTTTCAATGTGACTAATCCTGACCAATAAACGATCGGTCACAATAAACGCATACTTGGTCACAGAGAGTCACCACAAGTAATCTGTACACACTGTAGACCAGCACCACAATCCAATACCATCAACACCAATGTACCGTCACTACCACCTTCAACTTAAATCCACGGCCATAAATACTACATTCATGTCAAATCCACGACAACAATCACAATCACCACTATCAACACATTTAACAAGCTGACCATGACACGGCCTGCCTTTTTACGGTTAGCACTACAAATAACAAACCTCCTCACCCTACTATCACAACCTCTACTCGTTCCACCACAATCACAGCTACCACCGCCATAAACAATAAATATACATTTTCAAACATAAATCGAAAGAGATGATGAAGAGTGAAGAGATGGTAAGGAATGATAAGATAAAGATGAAATTTGGGGTGCCACTTGAGAAACAAACCTTTGGATATATCATCACTGACCAAGTTTGAATCAATATCAAATCAAAAATAAAGTTTACTTATAATTCCTTCAAAACGATGGAGTAAAAAAAAGGATGTCAGATAAAAAACTATAGACAATAGATATAGATCCATACAAAATTGTTGTAAGTAAAAAGGAAAAAAAAATGACAAAAGCAGCACAGATTTAAAGCCGGGCAAAGGCGTGAGTTCTTAGGCAACCACTACGAATGTTCCGAGAAAGAAGCCTTCAATTTGCTATCACTGATGCCAATTCCATAAAACCCTACAAGAACTCTCCACCCCCACCTGTGATTTTGGATATTGCTAGGGTGGATGCGCTAGTGGGTGGTGTGGAGAGAGAGAGAGGATGCATTAAAGGGTGGTGGGGAGAGAGAAAGAGAGAGAGAGAGGAGTAGGTTGAAATTGATTTTGAGGATGAATGTGAGGGATTGGGTGCGGGGTGGAGTGATATAGGTAGATTAGGTGTAATTAAATTTTCATTAATTTGAATGAATAAAACTTAACTAACACCTGATTTGTGAAAATGGAATTTAATCCCCTTTGTTTTGAAAATTAATCTTTAAATGTAGGTTCCGATCAAATTTCGAAATTGACTAGGTCAACTAGTGGGTTTTGTATAATTGTTGTGCCAATCTAGCCCGACTAATTTTTAAACCAAATTTCAAAACTTTTCTACATCGAAATTTTAGGGATCAATGATTCAAACACTTGACCTCTAGCTAACTAGAATATGACCTTACCATCATAACATATTAAAAAAAAAAAAAAAACAACCTTGTTGTCTTTTTGTGCAATAAACTATATCTAACCTATAAATAATTTGCCGTCTTCTGGAAATATTTGCAAAAAAATTAGTCCAACATTTCATTCATTTTGTAATATCAAATAATTTTTTATGTACTTATTTGTATGAAAAAAATTAATTTTAATTGAAATAAATTGAATAGATAATAAACATAATTTTTTGGTCAATAACTAATAAATAATTTGTACATCACAAAAAAGAAAAATATAATTTTTTAATATAATATAAAAAATTATAAAATAAAACCATTATCACTAATAAATGAGTTCAAAAAATAATTTATTTAAAGGTATAAAAAAATTAGTGACAAAGAATTTGGAAACTTTAATTTTGTCTCAAGCAAAAAATAAAAATATAGTAATGATCCACTAGTTCAACTAGTAACCTGATGACCTAGTATCTTGACTGGGTCAATGTTCGAGTCGAGTCTGATAATAATGACTTTATCAGAGTAGGCTTATTTCTGGCGAAAAAGGCATAAAAAACTCATAATTCCAAAGATCCTTTATTTCACATGAAACCCTCAATCAATGTCTAGATTGAATACCTATAAAATTAAACCACAGATAATAATTGATACCTAAAAAAATTATTTCAAATAAATTGACATAAAAAAGTAATAGAACCCTCTACCAATACCTAGTACGACGTCGTTTAATCAATCTGTAGGCGGTAAACTAAACTGAACAAACTTTTGAAATTTGAATCTTTGAATATAGCTATTAGTAATACGACGCCGTTTAAAACGGCTAGAAATAAATAAGGCCCGTTAACCGCCTAAAACAGAAGACGTAACAATTTTGAATGCTTTGAATTCACGCAATCAATTCCCCTATAAATTCAAATACCCAAAGCGGTTAGCACCTCGAAGAATTTCTCTAGTTCTCTCCACAAAAGAGAAACATGAAGAATACAACAAACAAGAAGGATAAATCTGCGTTGAAGGCTGAAAGAAAAAGCTTCAAGATGCAGAAAGAATCCATCAAGAAGCAGACGAAGGAACTCTCCGAAATTTGCAACGTCAAGGCTTGCGCTGTTATTATTGGGCCCGATGGGACGATTGAAACATGGCCGGAAAATCGTAACGATGTGCGGGAATTGATCCAAGCGTACAAAAACCGCGGTCCGGAAAAGGAACAGCCTCAAGAACTTGACGGTGATAACGATAAAACTAAGGAAACTGTTTCTGTTGTCTCGGGGAATCCAACCAAAGAAGAAATTTTAAGAAGTATAGATGCCAAATTAGCCGAAGTAAGGAAGCGGATTCAGATCTTGAAGGCCAATGAGATGAAAAAGACAGAATCGTAATTCTTATTTTATTTATATAATTTATGTTTTATTTATGTTTTGAGTCGGTGAAAGGTAGTAATCGTGGGTATGTTTCTTTTTGCTGTTTTAAGGGTGGTTATTGAGTAGAGATGTGCCCTTTAATTCAAGAATAGAATATTGTGTTTAAACTCTAAGCAAGTAATGAATGGAAGAATGAATTATGAGTTGTCTCGAAAACAAACCAATTTCTTGTTTTAATTTTCTTACCATTGGAAACATTTGCTTTCTAGCCATTTACAATGACTATGAACAATTCGGGACATGTCTACTCTACCTCCATTACTTGTAATGCCTTTCATTTTTTTAGGATGAGTGATTAGGATCAAACTTTTAGTTTGGGCCATATTCTTGGTAAAAAAAAAGGTTGGCTATACAGGCCTTGTGAAGCCACATATTTG
>NC_036259.1:6555824-6593748 GCF_002742605.1 Olea europaea var. sylvestris | reverse complement strand
GGGGTAATTTTTCTTTTTCAAATAATCACCCACCCCCTGCCCCCATCTGTGAGTGGCCTGTACAAGCTTTGTGAAACAGGGCTTGTATAATCAGCACGGCTCCTTGGTAAAATGAGAATGAGAAATTATGTCGTTATGACCCTATTCATAAAAGTCAACGATTGTGGATTGAATTTGACAAGTAAGGGTAGGAATTTTTCTATTTCTAAAGAAATATGCTTCTCAAATAGATTATTAGCCGAGCGCACTCCACGTAACAAGCACATAATTAGCACCTATCGAAATAGTTTTTTATAGTAGATCAATCCATCGACAAATTATTCGTTGAAGTGGTTGTCTTACATAATATGATTTTGATTTTGAATATCTAACTTCGTTCAACCTACCATCAATATAACAAATCCAAATATACATGACCAACAATCATGATTATTGTGCTCAACATAATACTACCTCACATGATTAATTATCAAATTGAAAAACAAAAATAAAAATATATCACCTAGTCACAATTTGTACATCATAAACAATTACAAACACTGGACAAGGTTCTCCAACTCAAATAAGCACGTAAACAAATACAATATTTTTGACCTTTTTTAGCATATCACACAAACAAACAAATATAACAAACTAATTAAGTCCTTATTTTGTAGAAATTAAAATCTATATTTTATTCAATAATTATTTGTAACTACATATTTTATGGATCCTACAACTTTTTAACCATATATTTCATTAATTTCTATCAAAATCTATTAAAAATCTGATTTTAATCCCATCAAATAAGGGCCAAACTACACCCAAACCTAAAATACACATTATCCTCAATGTGTACATATTTAAGAAAGGTTAGCAATACTCGCCTTATATATCTCTATATTAGAACTTGGTCTTTTAGTAATTTTATTTCCTGTGGACATTTTGGAAAATATATTCATAATACCTAAAATGAAATAGAAGAAATAACTATTATTATAATCACACGAGATTTAAAACTAATTTGAGGTATGTATGTGTGGAATGAGGAAAAAATTGGTATAATTGTGAAGCTAGGAGTACTACCCTAAATATAAAATACTAAAAAATTAAGCTAGACAATGTTTAAACGTGTCTAAGAGCTAAAAACAATCATAACTCACAACATGAAATTCAGTTACTTAAAATGTAATAAATAAAGGGTAAAGAAAATTGGGTTTAGGCCACAATAAGAGCTTGTTTATATTCCTAGCCCAACTTTTTTACAATTACTTCATGGCACTTTGAATATAGTTTTAAAGATCTTTCTTAGTTTGCATACTAAGTGTAGGTTGACTATGCCATCAATATCATATGACTTGCCTACGTTACTTGATTCATACACACATGAACACCGAATTTTATCACGATATCAATGAAGTTGGATGTTTCATGCCAATTCTTTCTTCATTGACTACAACTGACTCATAGTGCTTTGTCATGAATAACTCATCGATCTCTTCATCGTATTCTTCTTTAGTTGTTCCATTGTGTATCCATTTTGGAGATTATTATAGCCAATTGAAAGTGATTTAGGGGCTGTGAACTCCCTCATAGGCATATTCTCTTAATCATATTCAGGATCCCATGTCTCTATTTGCTTTCGATCTTTCGCTTTGCTCTGTTCTTGTCAATGAAATCAGAAAAAATAAGTAGATCGGTGGCAAAAAGAGAAGAAAAAGTAACATTGTCATTGGCAATGTTGTCAAAAAATTTATTTGCTAAAATATTGCAAGTGCATGGTACAGTAGCCAAGTAATAAAACATGAGTAGAGTATCTTTCTAACACAAACTAAGTATTTAATCTAGTTTTACTAAACCAACTTTAATTGAATAGCAAGATTAGATGATGGATGAGATTTATTTAATTGTAACTACTCTAACTAATTAATTGTAAGCATTATGAAACCCAAGTAATTGACGAACACTAGGACTTCAAATCCCTCTACATTCACCTACTTGAATATCAATTCAAAACTTAGACAACTCCTATTTGGATATGAAGATTAATTCTCCTAATTTGTTTACTGATCTCTCATATAGAGCTAAACTTATCCTCACATATAACCATCCTATAACTATATAAGCGATGCGAGCATGCAAAGATACATTAAATAATAAGAACATTCATAAGATTATGCATAATAGTATATCTTAATCCTCTATCAGACTTTAAATGATTGTTACTACGTGTTGAATTAATTTCTATTCTTTTTTCTCGAATGTCTATAGAATCGCAAGATAATTCAATGAGTGATCAAGTAATTGAAAAGTATTAAACTTCTAGCCATCATTCGATAATCAAACATATATTTAATGTCAAAATTCAGAATTTTATATCAAAATATCAAAGCGTAGGGTTCAACGTTATTCTGACATCTATGAGATTAGCCAATTATCATATAATTATAAAAAAAATAATAATTAAAATTGATACAATATCATGTGAAATTAAAGTTTGGAAAGAAGATGGAAAGAAATTTTGAAAGTCTTGAATCTCTTCAATGACTCATTGACCAGTCTTCTTCTTCAAACCAAGCAATAGAGGAAAAAAGTGTGTGAATATATTTTGAAATAGATGACGATACATGTCATACAATGATTTTGATTTAGAAGAGAGATTTCAAAAAATGATATATCTATTCACTATATCAATAATTGAGCCAGATCTCGTGTATTATAAGGGTTTTGCCCTTTTTATTGATTCCTATGGATTGGATCGAAAACAATTCATGAATGAGGCCATGGATGAATCGAAAAAGAAATCTTTACTAGTTCTACCACCTATTTTTTATGAAGAGAATGAATCTTTTTCTCGAAGGATCAGGAAAAAAAGGGGTTTGGATCTCTTGTGAGGATGATTTGGAAGATCCAAAACCAAAAATAGTGGTAAAATATGTAATTGATGATCAAAAGCTTCCTCTTGATTCTTATCCTTCAAAAGAATTACAGAATTTCTAACCCTAATAGCCTTCTATGACTAGAATAAAATGTGAATATGGATTTTCCACAAGCCTTCTCTATAATTGTAGACAAAAATATGTAATTATAGGCCCAAAATTAGGTGAAAAATTGTACCCTAATTACTTTCCTAAGTAGAAACTGAATCAAAATAGAAAAGAAAATAATTTTTGTTTCGTACAACTATACATTCGCAGTATTATAAATAAAAACAATCTGCTGATACAAATTAAATCATTGCTATTGCATAGCTACAAACATATGGAGTCACAAGGCCTTCTTCTTCTTCTAGATTCATTCAAGTTTGTTCCCAATTCAACCTTTTTCATGAGGCCTTGGTCCATTCTTCAAATTTTCGTCCAACCATGTTCCTTTTATCCTACACTTCATTTTTTATGTCAAAACTTACAACATTTTCAAGATTTATCCATAAAAGTTAATAATCATTCGAAATTAGTTAGTCTCAAGTTTTTAGAGTTAGCAATTTGATCCCAAATTTTTCAATAGTTGAATTTAACTCCCCAAATTTGTAAATTTCTTTCGAATGCTCTATTAATCCTTCTAATTGATTGCTTGCAATTCGGATGATCTTCAATTTTCTCCGAATCAATTCCAATTAAGCTCCAAAATGTCTTCTTCATGCCAATGCATCTAAGTTGGGGTTTACCTACAATTAATATATTTTACAAAAAATTAGATAAATATTCGCTCAATTTAGTAATAAATAATTAAGAATAGAAACCTGAATAAGTGCATAATATGCAATTACATATCACAACCAACAAGGTCCAATCGCAAAATGGCATGGGAAAAAGCACATACCTCTCATGAATTAGAACAATGTGCCTCACACCTTCATCGGAATCAAGTACAATACCTGTTAAGAAAAAAAGATTAAACAAGCTGAATGTGAAGATTGTTAAATTTTTTTATCGATCAACACATACGTGTTGTACGACCACTAGCATAAATGAAAATAATGGTCTACATCACAAAATACATGGCCAGAGCATTGAAAGTCTCAAACATAATTATATAAAAAAAAAAGGTTGAACTCCAATCTTGAGGGCCCCTATCGCTCCGCTCCTAAAGCTTTGTGATGGAGGTAAATCGCGGGATGTGTCTTAGCAGGTCAGGGAACAAGAACTGCATGTACACTGCACCTACAAGGAGTCCAATTTCATGTCTCAGGAATCGAACCTCCACATTGCGGCTACCAGCAAGGCGTGAGATAACCTCACTCCTGTCCTTTGCACCACTGGACTATGCTCCGGAGGGCAAGTCTCAAACATAATTAGATTTGCTTTTTGTTCGCCTTGGGGTTGAGGAGGACACTATGCTGTTCAGGAGCAACACGATGTTCATTATAGTATGTGTGGTGCCCATCCCAATCATAACACCAGTGTGTTGTACAACAGGTATGTATATGTCGATAGCCCTACGATCGCACGGTAAAAATGGCAAAATAGTTCTGTTTCCTTTTTCAACTCCAACTCTTCACGGAATGCAATTCTACCATGTTTTTAACCTAATTTGGAGGCCAAATTTCGGGATACTAAGTATTAGAGATAATAATAGGCAAGAAATAAGAATTCATCATTCATACAGGCAAATGGAATATTTTTTTCTTGGAATTTGGGAGAAGAAAAATACACAAAATGATATTATCAAGAAGAATTGATGAGATTCAAGGAATTAAAACTTTTCCTATTTTTCTTTCTACAACTAAATTTCGGATGATGTTTCATTGTACAACCATGAATTCTTATAATTTTATAATGCTCAGTTAAACTTTCAGTCATTAGGACGTAGACGAACCCTTTGTTATGAAGTTTTAATATAAATTCCAAGAGTTTTCAATGCTTTCAAGTGCGTAGCTAATAATTGAATTGATGTTCGATCTTTATTTTATTTGAGAGAAATAATAAGGAATATAGGACGTGATAACAATCATTGTAAGGGATAGATATATACCACTATGCTTTATATGATCTAATTGAATGTCGAGTGATTTTATGCATTTTTTCATGTTCATGTATTTCATATAGATATAGGAAGGTCTCATAGGAGGTATTGTTAGTATTGTTCAAGAGAGACTAATAAATAAAATTGGTTCATTAATTGTCAAGATTAAACAAGTGTTTTCATTATCTTAGGTTGTTAAAATAAATTAATAAAGAGGAATTCAAAGTCTTAGTGCATTTTGTCTATAGAGTTTTTTCTTAGTTACTCATTAGTTTAGTTTTTAGATAATGTTATAAAAATTAATCATTCATATAGTGCTATTTGATTAGAGTTAGGATTAACTAGAACGGAATTAGGTACTCAGTTTTCGAGAGAAAGATATCTTATTCATTCTTTAATACTTGACTACGATATCATACACTTGCAGAATTTCAATGTTCAAGTTTTTGACTTTGTTGCTTGGGACCATAGTATTTAGTTAATTATAATTGTAAGTCGAATTTTCATTGCATTAATAAAGTTTTAATTTTTATTAGTAAAATTATAGTGTTTCTTTCTATTTCTTCAGGATCTTGTATGCAAAAGTTCGAGATACAAAGATCTTGCTACATTAGATCCAAAAATTGGATGAACATTTAGATTGAGATGAAGAGAGCGGATAGAAGCACACAAAAGAGGAAGAAGCAGCAGCAGAAGCCAAAAATATAGCAAATCTTATTGCCATTGTGGTGAATGAAAATGAGAGACGCATGGAGAATTGATGGCTCTGTCGATGGTTCAATCCCAAGAAAGTATTTCAGCTGACCGAGATCTTTCATTTCGAACTCACGAGAGAGGTAGTTCTGCAGTGCCTTCTTTTCCTCCGAATCATTTCCCGTTACTATCATATCATCAACATACATGATCAAAGCAGTGATCCTTCCTTTGTTATGTTTCAAGAATAGAGTATGATCTGAATTGCTTTGTTTGTATCCAAAAGCTTTCATAGCCCCTGTAAATCTTCCAAACCACGCTCTAGGGGACTGCTTCAAGCCATATAGGGCCTTTTTCAATTTACAAACTGGTCTGCAAGCTTTAGTTTGTACATTACATCCAGGGGACAATTCTATATATACTTCTTCCTGTAGTTCTCCATGCAGAAAAGTATTTTTTACATCAAATTGATCTAGGGGCCAGTCCAAATTCGCGGTAAGAGACAGAAGGATGCGGACAGTGTTGATCATGGCTACTGGTGCAAATGTCTCCATATAATCAATTCCATATGTTTGTGTGTATCCTATGGCGACAAGTCTTGCTTTGAAGCGTTCAACTGTGCCATCTGCTTTATGTTTAATGGTGTAGACCCAATGGCATCCAACTGGCCTTTTTCCGTTAGGTAAGTCAACAACTTCCCATGTTGAATTCTTTTGGAGGGACCTCATTTCTTCATTCATTGCTTCCTTCCATCTAAGATCATTTAATGCCTCCTGCACACTAATAAGAATAGATACAGCAGATAATTGATTTACAAAGGATTTATTTTCCTTTGACAACCTATGGTAAGACATAGAGTTACTGATGGGATATTTAGCTTTAGAATTAAGGATGGGTTTGTAGTTAATCTTCGGTTTACCTCTTGTTGATCTATCAGGTAGTATTTTAAGAAAAAGTGCAGAAGGGGGTTCAGAAATTACCTGAGTTTCGATGAAAAGAGCAGTCTGAGAAGACAATTGGTTAACAGGTGCAGGAGAGCTTGATTGAGGTGAAAGTGGTTCCAAACTTGCATGATCATATGTATCACCACCACTATCACCACTACCACTTATATCCAATGTGTCCAGAGAAGTGGCATCACTTGGAATTGAGATATTTCCACTTACATCCAAAGTGTCCAAAGAGTCAATTCGAGGCTGCAATTCATTGTGATTCTCCCCCTGAATTGGAGTCGTAGGGATAGAATAATACATATCCTCTTCATGAAATACAACATCACGCGTAACGTATAATTTTTGAGAAGGAGGGTGATAACATTGATACCCTTTCTGGTGTGAGGCATAGCCAACAAAAACACAGCGAAGAGCACGGGGTTCCAATTTATTTCTCAAAGATTGGGGCAAATGCACATACGCAATGCAACCAAAGATTCGAGGTGGCAAATTTGAAACAGTTGGAGCAAGTATAGCTGTATGAAGGACATGAAATGGAGTTTGGAACTGAAGAGAGCTAGAGGTTACCCGATTAATGATATAAGCAGCAATGGTAACAACCTCACCCTAATATTTAACCGGCATGTTGGCTCCTAACAAGGAAGCACGGACGACTTCTAGGAGATGACGATTTTTGCGCTCCACGACTCCATTCTACTGAGGGGTATAGGGACATGTGGTTTGATGTACAATACCATTAGAATTCAAAAACTGCTTCAAGTCATTATTAACAAACTTGCCACCATTGTCAGTACGAAGAACTTGAATATGAGACTTATATTGTGTAATTATCATTTGATGAAATTTTCGAAATAAGGAACTAACTTCATTTTTTGCTTTCATTAGGCAAATCCAAGTCATGAGAGTATGATCATCAATGAACGAAACAAACCAACGGGCACCACCTAGAGAAGTGGTATGAGCAGGACCCCATACATCAGAATGACTAACCATAAAAGGAGTTGGACTTTTATTCATACTTCGTGGAAATGAAACACAATGGCTTTTAACCAATTCACAAATATCACACTTAAAATCCGAAACATTCAAGTTTACAAATAACTATGGAAATAACTTATGTAAATATCCAAAAGATGCATGACCTAGCCGCCTATGCCAAACCCAAATTTCAGAACTTTGAGATGTATTACATGCATTAGGTGAATGAGTGTGGGCCACCAGATTCGAGCTTTGCGGTATTAAATCCAGGTAGTAGAGCTTTCCCCTTCTAGTACCATAACCAATTGTCTTCTGAGTCTGTATATCCTTGAAAACACATACATTAGGACCAAAAATCACAACACAATTTAAAGCTATAGTTATTTGAGCAACAGACAACAAGTTATGATTGAGAGATGGAACAATTAAAACAGAGTCTAAATTCAAATTGGGAGTTAAAGTGATGGAGCTTTCACTAATTACAGGAGCGGAGGCACCATTAGCGGTAGCCATGATAGGTTGAGTGTGGGGGGGGGGGTTTAAGTGATTGAAGGCCACTAATGTCAAAGGTCATGTGATCCATTGCACCCGAATCAATTATCCATGTATTATTACCAATAGTAGTAGAGGTATTAAAGGCCTTACCAATATTACCTGTAGCAACAACTAAAGAAGTGGCTTTGGCAGGTTCAGGTATGACTTTGGCAGGTTCAGGTGCAGCACCAGTCAAATGGGAGTTGGGCTCAACCACGGCTACAGATGCATGTGCATGTGATTTAGAATTTTGCCTACGAGGAGCTTTGGTAGGATCCTACCATTCCGGATAACCAATTAGTTCATAGCAGCGAGACTTGGTGTGTCCACTTTCACCACAATGAGTGCAACGACGTTCCTGGGATCCAACATTACGATGCTTGGTCTAATGTAGTTTAGCCCCACGAGCTACCATGGCAGAAGGTTCAGGGAGGGCAGTTTCAACAAGAGTGGTTTGGCGACGAGCAGCCTCGCGACGAACATAGGCATAAGTTTCTTCCAAATCAAGAGGAGGATCCTTGCGAAGTATTTCACCACGAAGTGACTCAAATTCAGCATCCAATCCGTTCAGGAAGACATGGACACGGAGTCGTTCAACAGATTTCTTATACATAACTACATCATCCGGGTCTTTCATAACAATTTTATCACGGTAATCCAACTCTTGGAAGATTTCAATCAACTCACCATAATATGTAGATACGGGGCGACCAACCTGTTTGGTAGAGAAGGCTCGCTGGTTCAAGGAAAAAATTTGAGATTCATCCGAGCCATCATAGAAGGCTTTGGCAAGGGCAGTCCAGATTTCTCACGCCGTCCATAAGCGAAGGTAGTGTTTCATAATTTCAAGCGACATAGATGTGAGTAACCAGCCCTTAACTTTCTGATTCTCAGCATACCACTTGCTGTAGTTAGCATCATCAGGTTCTGGGACAGGTGCCTTTCCCATAAAGTAATCTAGTTTTTCCCGACCAGCAATCTGCATCTCTAAAATTTGTGACCATACGTCGTAATTTGTTTCGGTAAGAATAACTCCAGCAGAAAAACCAAAATTTTCGGATTGAACATGAATAATAGGTGTACTGGGTGAAGAAATTCCTTTCTGGAGGGATTTTTCTAGAGCAGTAATTTCGGGGGTATATGTTTCAACCATGGAGATACAGATAGTCCAATGGCTGGCTCTGATACCAAGTTCTAAAGTAATAGGGCTCAAATACGATATGCAGGAAAAGGAATTCTTAATTACAATTGAAGGATGGCACTAAATAGCCACTGTACAAAATCTTTACAAAAGGAAAAAATAATCTATACATGGAAACTAATTAAATATATCAATCCTAGTGTAATATATATATACAACCGTGAATGGAAAAATCAATCAAGCCTAAGAATGGAAAGAATAATTTTGTTAATCTTCAACACAAATTATATTTTTAATTCAACATTATCGTAATTTGTTGCTTCATTAAAGAGTCCAATGGCAATCAATAACTTTTTATTTGCCATATTAGCATTTAAACTTTTCAGTAAAACATGATGTATCCTTATGCCTTTGTTTGAACCACATTATTTTTATAAAAATGTATTCTTGAATAGTGTATTGATGTAAAATGTATTGTCAAAATAAGAATTTTTTTATTTACGTATAATATTATTTTATTGAAAAATGTATGATTGAAATGATGTTAAACCACTGTTTAAGAATGTATTTTTGTTTTTTTTTTAAAGAATGTGGTTTAAACAGGGCTTATAGTACAAGTGCATTATTCATATTATTTTAAATTAAAGATTTTATTTTCTTGTGATTTTAGTTATATTATACAATAATCAACTACATAAATGCGACCTTTTCAATTTAAGTATTGCAATTTAGAGGTCGACCCAATCTACACCGGAAGTGTTTAACTGTTAATCCAATTGGCTATCAACATTGAGTACGAATGATGAATCTGGACACCTTCCCTTTCCACCAATGATTAATACATCAATCATCAAATTTTTATTATAGTATCTCATATTAATTTAGAAATATAAAAATATATTAATATAGTATATGAACACATAAAGATGTAAAACTTTTTAAAATCTTCTTCTTGTCCATTAATAAAGAATAAGAATAATATTATTCATAGTCTTTCACTATTGTAGTCGTCTTACGTGATATACATGTAGCGATTAATGAATTGATAAATGAGGCAATAAAAGACAATCACATTAATGTATCAAATCACTAATCGTTACATGTATGTATGACAATTACGATAATGAGTGACTGTAAATAACATTACTTAAAGAATAGTGCTATCTAGCACCATGTTAGAACACCATCTTAAGTGTCAATAAATGATATATTCAATTAAATATAGGAAATAAACGATCATCTAATTAATCATATCATTTAATGACACCAAATTTCACCTAAACTGGTGTTGTAGAACTATTGCTTTTGATAGAATTACTCCTTAATAAAAATTATACGCAACAAGTTTTCTAGAAAATGTAAATAACCCGTAAAAGGTACTCCCCCATCTTAATTATATAGACCGAGTTTCATTTTCTTCTTGTCCCAAATATGTAGACTTGTTTCATAATTTATAATATTTTGTTTTGTTCCTTTATCATAGACTCTTATTTAATTTTTCCTCACTTAATATGCCAATTTTTTAAAATCATCAAAATACACAGAGTTCCCATTTCTTGAAAACATGTGACAACTCTCATTTCTTCTTCTTCAAATTAAATTATTCAAATTCTTTACTAATTTCAACAATAATTTACTAGTACATACTGAAAATTAAATAAGGATAAATTAAAAAAGATATTAATACTTGTGAAAACCAAAACAAGCATATATAATTGGGATTGAGGGAGTACAACATGAACCATTAATTATAGAGTAAAATTTGCCTCTCTTTGAATATAATTTATAAATTCACTCAAAGTTAAAGTCAAAGCCAAATATTAATCTCAACTATATATTCATGATTATTACTCATTATTATTTACACATTTCGTGGGACCCATTATTATTTCTCTTATTATTTATATATAACAAATTATTTATAAATTTACAAAACGGAGGCTAAAAGCTATTAGTCACTCAATCTGTAGCGAAGTTTCATGTTAATTAGTGGGCTTTATTTTGTTGTATAATGGTTATTAAAGTTTGCCTTTTGTTTCAATTTGGCCACTTAGTTAGATTACGTTGAATTTTTAAGAAATATCCAGTACTAGTGGAGCCAAAATTTTCTTCTTCTTCTTCCCTTATTTCCCTTTCCTTTTTTGGTGGGACGAAATATATATATATATAAAACTAATAAATTTTAACTGACTGACTAAACGGCTAACAAAATCAAATTTCTATAACCACTTTAGAATTATTTATTTATTTTTTAAACATGTAATTGTATGGTCATCGGTGAATTTACCCATAGATTATAATTTAGCCCAATATATAGAGCTTATTTGGGAATGATTTTTCACTCAAAAAATTGATTTTTTGATAATTATTTCACTATTCTAGTTGTAAAGTTTGACTCCTTCTCTTACAGGTGTCCATATTTTTCTCCTAACAGTCACAATTGGTAATTGATGTTTGTGGGAAATTCCAAGTTGGACTTTAAACTGTTTCCCTTAACCTATTTAGGCACTAAATTTAATTAACATTACAAAACAGTTAATTATTTTTTGACCATTTACACTGTAATAATAATACTCCAAAGTTCATTAAACCATAAAATCACAAAGTATGATAATTGGAGACTACTATATTTTTAAAGTAAGGCACAAAAAAAAAAAAAAAAAACATATATATATATATATATATTAGTTCTTTAAACATAAAAAAGATCTTCTTTAATAACCAATAAAAAGATCTCCTTTAATTTACAGGCCCTTAATACCAATCAACTTTGTTAAACCAAATGTTATGGCCATGGCCAGCCAACCACCAATCAAAACCCTTGCTGCAGACCGGACCACCGGTGCCCTCCCTAACACCGCCCCTAACCACCCAAACACCATCAGAGCAAGGGTCACAGCTGCCACCACCACTCCAATTCTCACCTTGTACGCCTTTATAAATGATGCAGCCAATAGTGGTACCATTGCACCCAAAGAAAAAGCTAGGGCTGATGCTGCAGCAGCTTGTACCGGACTTGGTAAACTCTCGTCGTTTTCTTCCTCTTGTACTTCTAATTTTGTCGCCTCGAAGGCATCTTCTCTTCTTTTCTCTCTCTTCATTTGACCCACTTCTATGTCGAGTTGCGAGTAAACGGACACGAATTCTCCGATGGCCATCGAGCATGCTCCGGCCACTAAACCGGCAAAGCCTGTTATTATCATGGCCTTGATGTCTTCTTTCACGGCTCCAACACCCATCATTAATGAGGCCGTGGAAACTAATCCGTCGTTGGCACCCAAGACGGCAGCGCGAAGCCATTGAGATCGTTTCGAGTAGTCGAACTCCTTTTTTTGTGGCTCAAGATTCATTTGTCTTTCCATTTCTTGGACTTGGAAAGGAAATTTGGTTCCATGGATTGATTCTTGGTTGGAAGCCATGAAACGGGATTGAAGAAAAAGGATTAGATTCTTGATTATAGAGAGAGTTGGAAGGCAAATGAGTGTGGTGGACACACGCCTCTAATTAAGGGTATTTATAGAGAAGAAAAAGTAAATTTTAGTGGAGGCTATAGGTGGGGTTTGGGACCACAATTGACGAAAGTTTCGTGCTTATACTATTAAACATATTCCAAGTGTACGTAGAAACAACAGGACTTTGATTTTCGTTGTTTGGACAAAGTAGTTTTGCCTCGATTTTTGCACCTCCAATGTGGTCAATAGATCTTGGGTACATTCATGTCCATGTAAGTCTTTTCCTAAACGCCTGGACAAACTATCAGTCACACGTAACCTTCTCCAATAGTGAGATGGTGGTTGCGAGCATGCTGATAGTTAAATCAGTTAATAAGAAAAAATCTATTGAGAATGGGGACTTGCTAAAAATGCAAGCCACAAAAGTGTTTGAACACCGAGAATGTGAGTGAATACGTATAAAAGGTGAGAGAGCAAGCAATCTTACAGTATTTGAGAGTTAAAATCGCATTATCCTCAATTGTTGTGAGTTGTGGACTTTTATGGTTGCATGGGTAAAGTGGTGATTGTAGGATGAAGAGATATGTGGCTTTATCCTCATAGTCAAAGCGTCCGATCATAGGTGTCCTCGTATACATCATAGGACCTACAACATTTAATGCAATCTAAAAAGTTGCTACTCTATGGCTTAGGTCTGCGTGACTATGTAGTAGACTGACAAGACTTGATATTATGCTGCTGCAAGAGGTCAAATCAATTGCTTTTATAAGATCTTTGTACAGAAGATCTCTTGGAAGAAACGTCCATTAAAGAGACTTCTTTGTGGGTAGGAGACTTTCGCTTCGACTGAAGCAGTGGATGGCCTCCTCCCTAAGTGACTTGTGCAGCAAGAGGTGCCTCACTTCAGTCATGAAGCTTCAGCTGCAGGTGACGTTTTGATTGAGGCGACTTGCTTCGTCATCTTTGATTACATGGAGTGTGAGCCTTAGTTGGGCTTTTAGATTAGGGCTGGATATGGTCCGATTAGGTTCAATTTTCGCATAATCGAATTGAACCCAAAATTTTCAAATATTTAGTAAATGAAAACGTCATGTCCAAATTTAATTATGGAATCGTTATTCCATTTTCGTAGAATCAAATCGAACCCGAAATTTTCGAATATTTAGTAAGTGGAAAGTCGGGTCCAAATTTAATTATGAAACCATTCGAGTTCAATTTCATTCAGTTCAATTCGGTTCCATTCAATTCTTGGGTTCCCTACTATAATTTTTTTTTAATATTCACAAAGCTACATTAATTTAATTAATGATATGTTCAATCTTAACTCTTACAAAATAACGTAGTATAATCTTATGTGTCTTTTTTATATCTCTTTGTTGAGTTCTTCATAAATTTGATAATTAAAATCATAAGAGGATCATAGCAAACTCACAATAATTAAGAGAAGCGTTGTTGAGCTTCAATTTGATTTCTCTAGAACGGTAGAAATGACACTATAGTAGAAAAATAAATTTGGATAAAATTTAGGTCAATTTGATCAAGTTGGCTTTGATTAAAAATTAGAAATAGAAAAATCATATTTTTGGAGAGCTAAATTAATTAGTTAGCAAATTTATTTAAAAAATAATAATTTGGCATATTTAAAATAAATTAATTTAAAAAATTAGGAAAATTTGGTTATTTGGTTCTTAATCTAGAATCGAGAACCAAAATTTCAATTCAGACAACAATTCGTGTATTTAACTTAAGAAAAATCGTTCGATTTGATTCAGTTCGAATCGAGCTTGATTCGAAAGTTTTGTTCAGCTCTGTTCTGGATGGCTACCATGTGTTTGGAGATAATATTATAAATAGATTAATGAATTACTGTACGTGTTTGGAGAAGTTGCATGCAATTAAATTATTATATAAACTATTTTCTATACAATGTATACATAAGAAAATGGAGTTGGACGGAATGGCTCCATTGACACAGTTGTGACACAATGATTTTTTTTTTTTCTAATTATGTATAAAAATACTTTTCTAGAACGTAACTTAAATTTTACATTTTTAACACGATTTCTTTTTATCAGATTTTTTCTTCATCAAATGCTTGACACAAATCTGCACTGTAAATGAAACTTGAATTCATGATGCTTGTCGACTATATAACATGTTAACTCACTTCATTGAAAAGTCTACAAGGTTAGAAAAAAATTACATGTTTATTTATTTTCTTCGATTTATCCTAGGGTTAAAGATGAACTACTTTAAGGTGCTTAACCTAATCGAAATGAAAAAATAAAAATTAAAGTCGTCTTTCTTCTGATTTCAATGAGCTTTTTATTTGGCGGTCGTCTTTTCTGCATCATAGAAAGCAGAAGTTCGTGTAGTAAATGACAAATCGATTCAATGATATCTTTCATTTGCATTTGTCCCAAAAGTACATATTTTATTTACCTAATAAATTGAATTTTAGATAATATGATTTGACAAACAGTTCCAGTAATTTTAGAAATTAGTAGTTCTAAAATTTACCTAGCCCTTGTTTGGTAAATTTTAATCTAAGTTAAAGTCAACAATTAATTTTAACCACATATTTATGAAATCTACAACTTTATTAAAATTTATTAAAATCTAATTTTAATCCCTATCAAATAGGGACTTAATCTTTTTCTTTTTCATTTTTTTAAGTTACTTTTGGCATCAATTTCTATCCATATTCAAAATGTATGTAAATTTTCACACAATACTTTGAGATTTATTTTGCAGGGACGATAGTCCCATTAAAAATAAGATATATCTTAGACTGAGTTTGGTGTAGCGAGTAAATTAAGTCCTTCAATGTTCATATTGGTCAAGTATTTAGAAGTAAAGTCCTTCAACGGTCATACTGGTCAAGTATTTAGATAGAAGAAAATTTGAATACTTAATTAAATATAGTGTCAAGCATAATGTGAAAAATGTGCACTTTGTGGACAATATATATAGTAGTAAAGCATTGATCTATTTATAGAAATACATAGAAATTTATTATATTTATTGAAAACCCTTCTCATGTAGTTCCGCAATTATTATATTTTTCAATCTCCCTCCGTATTCAAAACGTATGTAAATCTTCCCACGATATTTTGAGATTCATTTTAATGGGACGATAGTGCTATTAAAAATAAGAAATATTTTAAGTGGTAATTACACAAATACATATTTTATAAATTCATATTTCCTAAATAAGAGTGGAAGTTTCACATTTCTGTAATCAGATTTTTTTTTTCATTTTCTAATTAATTTAAATTATTTAATAGCTATCTCTACCTAAAATCACGTAATTCAAAAATTTAGAAACTGTATTTTCTTTAAACACGTCCTTTCCATAAAACCGTCATTTCCATAACCACGTCCCTCACGTATCCCATTTTTCGATTAAACCGTGTTCATCCAATCGGTCGTTCATCACTGTCGTTCTCCCGCGATTCCCCGATCAACTTCTTTCACTGTCGGTCACATAATTTTTACATTCCTTCCCAAAGCTGTGTTCACAGTTTACCCGAAGTATTCTAAAACTTCAATGATGACTCGTTCAAGCAGTGGGAAACGTGGGGAGAAAACTGGAATCCACGAGTCAGGAAGAAGAGTTAAAAGGAAGTTGGATGAAGTGCAGAAGGAATCATCCTCTAAAAGACAAAAATCCAGAAGTTCGGTCGGAAAACAGTCGTCGAAGAAGGTGATTTTTGACATTTTTCAATTGTTCACTTATTTCGAGTATACCTATCTTCATTTTAATCGATGAATAATGTGTATTAATGAAGTATTTTTGAATTTGTGATGTATGTTGTGTTGAATTTGTAATCGAAATGCCTGAGTGTAGTAAGGGTTTTTAATGTTTTTTTCAAAAGTGGTTGTTCATTTGGAATTATGGAACGCTATTGTGTCGTTCTGTATGGGTGTTGTTGATTTCTTTTTTGCTGAAGGAGATCTGTGACCTATATGTTGATGTTTGTGACTACCTAGATTTTCACCTGTGACCAAAATGATGAGTTTTATTGTGATCGTTGTTGTAGGCCTGGAGATACATTATACCCGAGAAGAGTTGGTTTCCGGGTAAAATTACAATTACCCCCGTCAAAGGTGTGGTGTCGAACTTCAAAAACAATCTCAATGAAGCCCAACGTCGAATCCTTCAGAATACATGTTTCGCTCACTTCCTGCAATGCGAGGAAATTGTTATCCAATCACAGCTGATACACTATTTTCTTCTGAGACAAGTGCAACAACCTAATGAGAGTGAGTTGTGGTTCAACATAGCTGGAAGATTCGTGCAGTTCTCAATTTCAGAATTTTGTTTGGTGACTGGTTTGAGATATGTCGGCGATGATGACACAAGTAGGATGGAGAAGACTCCATCACGATTGAAAAATTTGTATTTTTCAAGGTTGAAAAATGTTACTCATGAAAATATCAAGGACGCATTTTTTGGTTTTACTCACATTCCGAATGAGGATGTTGCCATGCTAGGTGCATTGTATTTCATAACATCTTATCTACATCCGAGAGACTACAAGAAGGCTGTGGAGCACTTCTTATTTATACTAGTTGAAGATTTTAGTGCGATGAATGTGTTTCCATGGGGTAAGTCGCTGTTTGACAAACTAGTAAATTCATTGAGGGAGGGGTTGAGTAAGAGATCAACACATTACAGACTCAGAGGCTTGCTTGTAGCCTTTCAAGTGTGGATTTACGAGACAATACCCAGTCTCGATGGATACACTGCGAGAAGGATTTCCAGAGTGTACCCCAGGATAATGAACTGGACGGCTGGTGATCACCCTTCGGCTGCGAAGCTTGAGGGACCTGAATGCTTCTCCAATCCCGACGTAAGTGACCACCGATGCAGCAGTTCTGGTTTCAAAATATTAAACTGGCACATTTTTCTCATGTTCCAGATTATATTTCTTAGGTCACAAATATATTTTCGTCAAGTCACAAATTGCATTCTCGAAGTCACAGATTTACTCATTATGTTACAGATCATTTCATACTAGGTCACAGACATTTTCACGGCGCCATTTGCCCTTGTTATATCACAATTAATGCAAACAAATTGAATATGTGTGATGTGCAAAGCTATATCTCTTTGTTCATACATAATTTTTGGTTGTTGACATTGCACATTTTGTTGTGATATGAATGGCAGTTGGAAATATGTGACCTGGACCCCCCACCAGCTGAATTGGCAATGCCATACATGAGTCAGGTACAGTATGAGAAACCTATCCTACCCAATTGGTCACATGGGGAGAAGAGAAAGGGTGGTAGCATACACCGATCAGATCATCGTGCTGGGACTAGTACAAAACCAAGTAATCCAGGAATGAAACAATCTACTCCCATGCTTTTGATAACCGATGGACGATTGGGACACTCTGATCTCCCCATTGATGATGATGACTTTGTTGACGCACCACCTAGTTGGAAGGGGACATCAATCCATGAAGATTCTCCAACTGGGGAGTTTAAGTCAGATGACACCACTGATTCAGAGGATATGCCGTCAAAAGATGTAAGCTCTTCCAATTTCATCTATCATGTCACAAGTCCATTTGGTCACATAAAAATTCAGGTCACATATTCAGGTCACAGGTTTCGGTGATTGGGTCACATACCAATACACATGTCACTGCTGATCACAGATCAATGTCATATTTCATCATCATAATTTTACTGATTATAGGTATTCATGTGATACAGGTGGTCGACGAATTGAAGAATTATTTCAAAGGGCAGATATCTGATCTAAAGTCTGAGAATCGGTTGCTAAGCAAATAGCTCAAGTCAATGCAGTCACAGGTGTCTTCTTTAAAGTCTGATCAGCAAAGGAAACTGAATCTGCTAGTTCGTATGCAAGGTGAAATTCGTACTGACATGTTGGACATCAAAGCACACATGCAGTGTATGTCTGATTCTGTGACTACATTGATATCTACTTCAATGGAAGAAATTATGAAAAAATTCAGAGAGAACGCAGGACCAGAAATTGTTGTAGGATCTGGACCAACATGCGAAGTCAGTACCCCAACTGTGACTGCCTCTTACTTGTCTGTTTACCCCAAACCATTTGATATACACTTCTCATCAAATGCATTTTTGTTCTAATTTTCAGGTTGCAAAAGTCGAACGAAGTGTTGATTCGAAAGGCAAGGCGAAGGTTGACTCTGTGTGTGCAGTTGAATTTCCATGTTCTATTGAACCTCCATCTTTTGATCTCGATCTTGGATTCACACAACCAAGCTAGATTGTTGCAAAAACATCAAAGGAAGTTGAAGTGCAAGTGGAATTGGTCATAGCCGATGTTTTGAAGGACACGGAATGTTTTCAGCAAGAGGTATCAAAACATCAAAGTATTTTTGTTGATTAATGCATGTCACATATTAAAGAACACATTTTATAACGCAGCACTCACCTGAGGCTGCACCAAGTTCTGGATTGCCGGTGAAGAGGGCTCCAAAGCCAGCTCTCCCTTCAGTCCCCTTATGTTGCCGACAAAATGAAACAAATGAAATCTTCAGGAAATGTAGTGGTCTTTGAACACTACAATCAGAATGTACAAGATGCAGATGTTGCTGACTTTCAAAATTGGTTTCAAAGAGGATACAAACCGCATAACAAGTACGAAATTGTTGTCCTATTTTCATAATGTTCCAAATAATGATCCGTTCTTCTCGTTTGCAGGAAGAAGTGCAATGATAAAGACGATGTCATCCGTCCACCTTTTTCCATCGGTCAGTACTTGGTGGGAAACAAGACATGGTGGTACAAACTTGTATCCAGGGAGGTGTCGTTGACTAGTTTGGTAAGTCACTACACAAAAGTAAAAGTTCTAAAGGGTATGTTACAGTACAGGTCACATTAGTCACAGTTTTTTGTATACTAGTCACACAGAGCATGGGTCACAGATCACACGAGCAGTAGGTCACAGATGATGCGTAGGTCACAGATCACGCGAACAGTAGGTCACAGCTGATGCCTGGGTCACAAATCACACGAACAGTAGGTCACAATTCGCGCTGCACAGGAGAACACATATCTGCAGGTGCATCAGTATAGCACACATGTCTTTATTACGTCCGGTTCAGTTATGGAGTGGTCACTAACTACAGATTGTAGTGATCACATTCTAGCCGAGTCACACATCAAATTAACAGCTTATTGCATCGTGTTTTCTGGTGTATACATGGTTTCTAAATTGTTTATTGTACTTTCATCTCTATAGCATATGGACGTGTGCTTCTATTATATACGTCAACTGGCAAGAAGTGCGAGAGATTTCAAGTTTGTAGCTACCACAACGGACTCATTGTTCCAGGCCAACCTAAAGCACATGTATCCTAGTTTCAAGGATGATGCAAATGTTCTTGTCACAGATGATAGACTGATTAACGATATTACCAGTGGGCGAATTCCATTGAGCACTCCATGGGTTGAAGTTGACCTTGTGTTTATCCCACTTCTGCCTACCAACAAAGCACATTGGATGCTTGGAGTGTTGGACATAAAGGCACATACGTTGCATTTATTGAATTCGTCCAGGAAGACATATAATGATATCAAAGTCCATACTGGAATTGAACCCTTTGTTAGCATGCTTCCGCATCTTATGAAATCTGTTGGAATATGGAAAAAAGATTCCATGGAGTTGAATGTGGATTTTGATTTCTCTCTTCCCTAACAAAAAAATGGGCAAGTTTTTTTCCCTCCACTAACAGTTAAACATATTATAACTTGCTGGATTTCATAGCTAATATTCTGTTTTTTGTGTTCCTAGACATGATTGTGGCATTTACGTGGTCAAGTACATAGAGTACATGCTACATGACGATATATGATTCATGCTAATGAAGTTTGATGCGGGGAGAGCTCGGTTGGATGTAGCTTCACTGTTGTTCAAACATCGTGAAATCGGGAAGACTAGAAAACCGGTGCAGCCTACTGGTGGGGAAAGCATTGTTTTAGAGTGATAGTGCAATTTAGAAGTAACATGTTGTAATAGCAGGAAACATTGTCTCGTGTTTTGGAAATTCGTTTGTAATGACAACGCAGTTATTACTTTTGTCTGTTTATATCAAAAAGTTCATTAATGTTTGGGGACTTTACTACAAGTTTCACTATATATCATATTTTGCTATATTGACACTGTATCGAGGACAAAGTCTCAAAATTTAATGGTTACATGCAGTTTTTCGGATTATCACATGTCACCAGTTTCTAGGATTATCTGCAGTTCCAATGTCACTGGTTTGTGTAATTTGGTCACAGGTCAATTCCCATTGTCACAGGTCACTGCACCCTGGTCACAGGTCACAGTATATTGGTCACAGGTCATGAAGAATTATTAAAAGTCAATCCAATCTGGTCACAGGTCATTGAAGATTTGTTACAGATCATTTCATACATTTGTCACAGCTGAACCACTTCCATTTTGCAGAGTCTTTGCAATATGTCACTGGTCATCTTTTGTTGGTCACAATAAATGGTCACAGATCTCAGCATATTGGTCACAGCTCATTGACATCTAGTCACAGATGATTTCATATATTCACAGTTGATTACACAGGGGTCACAGGTCACTGAATTCTGGTCACAGATCATTTATATTGGTCACAAGTCACTGCATTCTGGTCACAGGTCATTAATAATGATCATAGTTAACGCATACTAGTCACATGTTATTGTAGAATGATCACAGATCATTAATTTGTGTCATCCAATGTTTTGCATCCTACGTTTACAAAAAATCAATGAATGAAAAAAACAATGGAATTATAAAATTTTTATCAATGTGCATTTCCAGTCTTCATCCTCTTCCTCTCTTTATTCTTGTTGCTTTGACTCAACGGAACTAATCTGCTACATGTTCTACGATTGTGACCACTTTCACCACACCGACCACATTTGACGGTTATGTTTTCCTCGTACGCTGCTCTGAATCTCTTCTCAGTAGGCCTTCCACAACTTCGCTTTTGATTAGGTGCAATTACAACTATGTCATGGACATCATTTGGCACTGTCCATTCAGCTGGATTTCCTACCGGAAAAATGATTTCTTGGTATGTATTTTCGAACGCTTCACTTGTGTAGTAGTAGGAGCAGTATTCATATGGATCCATCTTCATACTCGCAAACATAGCCAAAGCATGTGGACAAGGTAGTTGATCAACTTGAAGCATCCTACATGTGCATGTCCGATTTTCTATATCAACAACGAAGGAGAAACTTTCACCGCTAACTGAGAACATTGCCTGATTAATAGGTGAAACCTACAGATATAGACTCAAGTTATAGGCATAACAAGTCACGTAATTAAAAAGTAGGACACAGATGAAATTGCATGTCATGTAGTTCTATATAATATTGTACAAATATTACTGAAACACAACGGTACATATCACAGCAGAAGTCACAGCACATGTCACAGATCAGATCCGGTAAGTCACAGATTATAGATTAGGTCACAGTAATCAAGCTTACCCTCAAGTTTCTCATATCTGTACTCATTTCCCTCATCTTCTTCTCATACTTGATTGACAAGGTTGTAAAAGTGCCTTGGGCATCCTCCTTGTGTCTACAGAACCAAGATTGTAGAATTTGTCTCAATGACTCCAACAAAGCTAGAATAGGGTAGTCCTTGGCAGACTTTGTGACCGCATTAACCGACTCCACAATATTCGATGTCATTGTAGAATACCGGTTTGAAGGCATGTGGAAACGTGACCATATCTCAGGTCCAACTTCGTCCTACAAAACAAAACCATGGAAATGTGTATCATATAGCGTACAGTACCATGTTAAACGTATTTATGTGAATATCATCATAGGACAACATATAGTATGGTACCAGATAACCCCTTATCTTCTGATTAATCGAGCCGAGTTGTTGCATGTAATATTCATATTCCAATAGTGTGTAGGCACGAACAGCTGCATTGAATGCTCGTGTTATGTTTTGTCCTGATCTCCCGTACCGTGATTTTAGATTTTGTAGTAGATGGTAAGAACATATCCCGTGACATGCTCCCGGATACACGTTTTCAATCACCTTTTTGATGCTGTTGTGACGATCCGACACGAAGCACAAACTGTCTCTATCCCCATATGCTTTTCTCAAATGTCTAAAAAACCATTTCTAGGAGCTGTCATTCTCGTTATCCCCAATCCCGAAAGCAAGTACATAAATGCTGTTATTTGCATCTTGTGTACATGCCGTGAATAAGGTGCCACCATAGTGTCCATTTAGATAGGTGCCATCAACCACAACAACTGGCCTACAATGTTTCCATCCCCGTATAGATGCACCTAGTGCCATGAAGCAATATTTAAACCTATTGTGACCATCAATTTCTAGACATGTGACTGATCCAGGATTTGTTTGTTGTAGCACAAAAAAAAAAGGCTGGTATCTTATTGAATGAATCAGTTGGATCACCCCTAAGCACTTTCAGAGTTTCC
The DNA here is from genome assembly GCF_002742605.1 of Olea europaea var. sylvestris. Classification (NCBI taxonomy): domain Eukaryota; kingdom Viridiplantae; phylum Streptophyta; class Magnoliopsida; order Lamiales; family Oleaceae; genus Olea; species Olea europaea. The sequence continues at coordinate 6,570,568 of NC_036259.1, read as the reverse complement.
TCTCGAGATCGCCAAGCTTGGACATAATTCAAAGATACTCCGTATGTATGCAGCATGTCGTTGCGTATATCATTCGGTGTGTATATTGTGCGCGATGATGTGTACTTATACTTAATGCAAGTTGACACAACCGTCTTTGTTACTTGCCTATGAGTACTGAGTACGATGTTTGAAGCACATATGTGACCTTCTGCAATGTGTCTGATTTTAAACATATCTGTTTTGGCTAGCTTCGATGCTCTACATATCCAATTACACTCATCACGTGAACATTTTACAAGATAGTCTTTCTTATCGGACCGAACAATCACGTACTCAAACATGTTCTGGATTACATAAAACGACAAGCTCAATTTCATTATCTCCTTGTTACGGAAGACTCTTCCTTCCTCTACCTCCCTAGCATCTGCCACCGCCACAACTGTGACCTCATGCTCAAGATTGTCACTAGATGGATCCATTATTGCTCCACATATGTCTGATGACATATCTGTTAATGAAAACCCGTGTTCGTTCGATTGAACATCAACTGATAGTGCAATAGGCTATTTTTCAATATCCGCAGTTGTCACCTCGATGTGAATTGGATATTTCGTAGGGTCACGACTCATATCCTTTAAAACCATGTAAGACAAGACGTTCTTATCACTTTTGATTGCTACTAGAGGCAAATCACTGTTCAAGACATACTTCATTGTCACAGCAACTTTTGCAGGGTCAAAGCTAAACTCTTTCATAACTGCGTCGACAAGCCTCAAATACCCGCAACTACGATCAATTAAAACTAGTGACACTTGTGATCCATTCAACAGACACACGTGAATTAATCCCATTTTCTGCAAAATTAGCAAATACATGATCAGCCTAACATCCAAATATATGTTAAATCTAATTGCAAATGGGTCAAAATTAAATTAATGGTTAAATGTCACAATAAACATATATCGAATCTCAAGTATCATTGTCACGTATTGAAAACATGCAGGTCACATAGTTTTATTTCCCAGATTTTTTTTACGAGAGGTCACAGATCATTGCAAGGTCACATGTGACATTTAAGTCTTTGTATATTGGTCACAGTTAATTGCATGTCGGTCACAATTCTGTTAAATGATCACAGGTCAAAGCAAACGCATGTGGTATCTTGAATGTCATGGTCACACATTGAATACATGCAGGTCACATGTATTCAATGTGTTACAATTACATGCAATAATCGGTCACAGTAACTAAGTATAGGTCTGTCGCATATGATTGGATTCGAACAAGAGCATCATTATCATAATACACAGATTCAAACATTTCACACATTTCGAGACACAAACACCCATACATACTGAATGCATGACGTTATATCTTGCATCCAGGGTCACATGTTTTCCATAACGGTCACAACAGTTTCGAACGGCAATGTCCGTTATTCATGATCAGAGTTCTGTCAAAAGTCATATTTCTGATCAATCGAAGCTTGTCTAGCATGAAAAAACGACAAATTATAATGAATAAATCGCAATTACACACCTGATCAATTTAATTACACGCCTGAATAATGTTTTCAGTGACTGTTCGAGCCGATCTCATACGACCCGCGACTGCAATTTGTGACCAGAATTAGGTTTCACCGTCAATTCCGCAAGAGCCGGTCGTAATTGGATGTATTTTCAGATCTTCTGGCTATTGAAATCAGATTGAAAGATGAATTAATCTTTTTTAGGAGAATCCTGATATTACGGCTCTTTGCTCGGGATTGTTTTCCATATCAAATTATATTAATATTTGTATTTATTTTTAGGCTAATTTCTGATTTTTGAAATATGATACTTATTTTCTTATTTTTGAAATGCCCTATACTTAATCTCCTGTATGTGAAATTTTCCCATATTTTAAACAGAGTTTGGTGTAGAGAGTAAAGGTCCTTCAATGTTCATATTGATCAAGTATTTAAATGTGAGAAAATTTGAATGCTTAATTAAATATAGTGTCATAGTGTGAAAAATGTGCACATTGTGTACAATACATACACTTGTAAATCATTGATCTATACATTATTCCTAAATTATCATATTTTTCACTCTTAATCTCAACTTTTCCTGTGCCCATTTTTTCTACCCTTCAAAAACAATGCAATACACTGAGAAGTGAAACAGGGTTTGGTGAAAATTATTATTCACTTTTGTATATAATGGAACAGAAGAGTGAATGAATTTGAGGACAAAATATAAAGGGAATAATGGGATTACTACGTGTACAGCAAACGACGTAAGAATGGTAATTGAAATTACTTATTGATGGAGGATTACTATTTACTTTTCTAGGGCTCAAAATGAAGGGAAAAAATGAGAAAAAACATGGAGAGGAAATATGAAAGGTTGAAACTAAGCTATGGGAAAAAGTGTACAAAAACAAACAAGAGTGAGAAGAAAAGAGATGAATAATTACAATTTTCTTCCTATTTGTTGATGAAGTTATTATTGTTTTTTGGGTAATTGGTACAAAATGTCCCTACCTTTTATGATATTTGTGAAAAACGTCCCTACCTTTCGTTTTTTGTCGCATTTCATCCCTACCTTTACATTTTCTTGTGCAAAACATCGTTTTCATCATTTTTCTCAATAAAAAGCTATAAAATGACTAATATACCCTTATTTTTAATTAAAAAAATAAAAAACTAAATGCAATCATAGTTCCAAATAAAAAAAAATAAAAAAATTCTCCACCTCCACCTCTTCTTTTGAACTTTTTAAAAAATTGGAATCATGATTGCAATTAGTTCTTTATTTTTTTTTATTTAAATAGAGGGTATATTAGTCATTTTATAACTTTTTATTGAGAAAAATGATGAAAATGATGTTTTTCACAAGAAAATGTAAAGGTAGGGATGAAATGCGTCAAAAAATGAAAGGTAGGGATGTTTTCCACAAAAATCATGAAAGGTAGGGATGTTTTGAGCTAATCACCCTTGTTTTTTTGAGTCTTTTAGACGAAAAGTATTTTGGGTGTATTTTGAAGGTTCGAGTGTGTGGGAGTAATATTGTGTAATTGTTACAATTTTCTTAGTAGAATATTAATCGTTTTAGTTTTTCTTCAATTGTGGTGTTTGGCACGTAAAATATTTTATCCTACTTATTGTCATTATTTATCTATTTTTATTTCTTTACTCTATGTTCTTCTTGCTATTCTTTAAAGAAGGATTTTCCGAGTGAATCTTGGAATAAATTCAATCTCTCAACATACATAAGTGATAGTACTCTTTAATGTAAAAGGGAGACCACGAATACCTTGGTCCTACCATTTTCCTAATTATAAAGTGAGATGATAATTTACTGTCAACAAAGTGAGGATTGGATTGCTGAAGAGGAAAGCACTAAAGCAAATGGGAATTGGATAATATTTGTAAATGGGAGGGAGTGTGGATTCCACACGAATGCCACCAACTTTTACATTATCTTATTTTAGATTTCAAATATAAATTAGTTGGGTTCCTTTATTCTACTTTTATTCCAACTTTCCATTTAAAAATGAAATGAAATTGATGCTTTGGGCCTCCCACTTAAGCAAAATTATCATTATCTTCACGTCTTCTTTTCATAAAAATAAAATAAACTAAAATAAGCAAAATTATCATTATGTTCACGTCTTATTCTAGTCGGGGTTTAATGTGCATTGCAAGTTATTCTAAAATACTTTATAAGTACTGCAAAAGTAATATTTTATATCAATTTGTTGAGAAGATTTGATGAGTTTCAAGTAAACTAAAGAAAAAAAAATTTAGAACAAAAATTTAAGATAAGAAAATTGCACTATCAAAACTCAACTTCCATGATATAATTTTTTTGTGATGATGAAATAGTACAAATGAGCAACATTTTTATACTACATCTGGTACATGAAAATTAAATGGTAATACATAAATTTAAATACCCATTAAAATTTCTAGATACATAAATAAAAATAAATTCATTTATAATAACTCTAGATTCATGTAGACTAAGATTCATCAAGTCAAGATTAATCAAGTCTAGATTAATGTGAATGTTAATATTTTTGAGAATTAATAACACAAAACTTATACATGGCAATGATTTTATAGTATTTATTATATATTAAAAACGAAAAGCAAGATATTACTGAAATAATTAAATTGTAGTCGGTTAAAAAGTCCAAAAAATGATTCTTGCTTGATATACTATTAAATATATTATACATTATAGATATATAGTCATATGGACTTGTTTTAAAAGAAACAGAATATCAAGATGAAATAGAATTATTTTTATTTTGGTTTCCTGTTAAAATAACTTTCTTCTTATTTAAAAGCTTAACAAAATGTGCGTGTGTGTGTATATATATATTCTGGTTGATTTATTGAGCCAACTTGACTCCTGATGAGTTGATTCAAAATCTGTTCGTGCATTTGTTTAACTTCTTATATAAACTGGTATATAAATTCATAGTATTTCTCATGTTCACTCGGTTCACAAGCTACTTCACAGTTAAGAATTGAAAAAATAAGGAAGGAGAATTATCATCTTTAAATAATAGAGCATATTCAAATAAATTTGACTAAAGAAATTTAGATACGTAAAAAAAAAAAAAAAATATTCAAGAAAAAACAAAAGTAAACAATAGAAATGGTTCCATAAGATCCTATAGGATCTTTCCTCTAAAGTCATGTCAAAACCAAATTTTATCATCTTTTGTAAACTATTTAAAGTGAGAAAGAAGAAAACGAAAAACACTTACGAAGACAGACAATGGAGTGCTGCTATCGCTATCCAGTAGTTGGAAAATTGTATGAATCCGAATAATGAGTTGCCAATGGGACACTACATTGTGAACCTAAAATAATGGAATCATATATCAAGACAAATAAATACAAAGCACATATCTTGTCTTGTCTTCCTTTTCCCTACCCCAAAATGAATAGTTAGAATAATTGATTATAGGAAAGGGAAGTGCTACATATACATAATTGTTTACAAAATGGTGTCCATAATTACACGTGACATTAGATCCAACCTTTAATTCAAATCTCATACTTGCACATCAACAATCGGATGATTGACACATTATATTATGGACATCATTATATACAATAATTATGTACAAGTAGAATTTTCCTATAGGAAAAGAGAATATGTTGGCATTTTTGTGTGTATGTGTGTGTGTATTTATATAATATTTTATCAATTTTAAAATTTAAATTTTTTATTATTATGTTAAGTTAAAAGACACAATATTTATGGAAAAAGAGCAGAACAAAATTTATATTACGTTAATATTCTTAATTTGATATATTATTGAAAAAATTTATTTATTTTTCTACTTTTAAACTATCTTGCTTTCGAAAAGAATAAATTTAGTCCATTTATTTTATCAGTCTAATCCCAAATGCCCAATTAACTTCATTATCCAATTATCAACCCATTAAGATAATAAATAGCCTAAAATTCAAATGATTAAAGTGAAAAGTAAAAAAACTAACCACAGATTTCTTTTCACCATTTCCCTCTCCCCTTACCCTTTAAATTTAATCCATGAATAATAGTTAGACAAAAAAAGAGAAGAAACTCTACTATCAGTCTTTGTTGCTTGATCTACAATAGTACAATCTAGATCATAACATTGCCATTTTGAGATTTATTGTACTTATTTATTCACGACATATGAAAATTAAATAAATATCTAAATGTCATATTTTTGCAAAGAAATTATCTTAGTATATTTTTATTAAATAAAAGGAGCACGATTTTAAAATGTCACATAGGTCAACTAAAATTCAAATAATTAAAATGAAGAGTAAGAAGCTAACCCCAAATCTCTTTTCAACATCTCTCCTCTACCCTTTAAATCCACGAAAAATAGTTAAACAGAGAAGAGAAGAAACTCTACTATCAGTCATTTTTGCTTGCTCTACAATAGTACAATATCGATCATAACATTGCCATTTTGAGATTTATTTGTACTTTTTTTTTATTCATGACATATGAAAAAAATATCTAAATGTAATGTTTTTGCAATGAAATTATCTTAATATATTTTTTATTAAATAAAAGGAGCGTGATTTTAAAATGTCACACATGACACCTAAAATTTCAAAACCGACCTTAAATGAATGCATCAAATATATGGATAAATGAAATATTAATATACTAATGCAGAATAATAGTCTCGATTTACCCAAAAAAAAAAAAAAAAGAATTCCAAGAATAAGTTCATATTTTACAAGTGACTAAGATGACTATAATCTATAGATTTGATAAAATGTGTGGATAAAAAAATATAATTAAACAAAACTATTATAAAAAAGTTACTTCACAAACATGTTCTAAATCCAATGTCTTTGACTATTACCTTTTCCTCCAAAAGATGGCCAAACTTGTCAAATGCTTCTTTCAGCCCGTGTCTGATTGATCATTTGACTATGGTTTTCTAGAGAAAAACGAAAATGAAAAATTTACAAATGAATACTAGATGAAAAGTATCCACCGAAAATCACAATAAATGAACAAAAGAATAAAACAGTTTTATACTTATTTACACATTGCCTCTTCAATAAGTAGATTATTTTACACACACACACACACTCACTCGAAGTTTGATGGTCTCCACACCTACTCATGTTTTACACTTTAAAATACTGCTATTAAGACTTCTTGAATGCATGTGCAAAGTACATGAAGTGCCTTTGCTATTCTTTAAAAAGTCTTAATAGCAGTATTTTAAAGTGTAAAACATGAGTAGGATGGCAAAGGCACTTCATGTGCTTTGCACATGCATTCAAGAAGTCTTAATAGCAATATTTTATAGTGTAAAACATGAGTAGGATGGCAAAGGCACTTCATGTGCTTTGCACATGCATTCAAGAAATCTTAATAGCAGTATTTTAAAGTGTAAAACATGAGTAGGTGTGAAGACCGTCAAACTTCAAGTTTTATGAGCCTTGATGATCCTAGGGCGAGACCTAGGAGTAAAATAACATTTTCTTATTTTTAATATTATTTTAAGTTTTTAATCATTTTAAAGGTCATTTAATAATTAAAATAATACATACCAAACATCTAAAATTATAAAATACTATATTTACCTAATAATTTCTGCAATTTTCAAATTTTCAAAGTGCAAAAGTTAGAATATTTTTCATAGTTTCAACTTTAAAGTAGACAAGCCCTACTTGAAATTTTCTAACAAGTTTTCATTTTTATTTATTTATTTATTTATTTATTTTTACAAATAAAATCTTTTAAAAATTTGAAATCAAAGTTAAAGAAAAGGCTTTAAAAAAAAAAAAAAATTAACAAAGCATCAAAATATGATCACTGCCAAGGTGTGGCGTTTTGCCCTAGCATTGTGCTAGCTTAGGCAAACTTTTAGAATACTACTTAATAGATAATTGGCACAAATACACTCTTACCTTTGTTTTCAGTGTGCGAACGGCCCTAACCTATTTTTCTTGGTATGGACCTGTCTAGCCTATTCGTCTAGTGCACAATTGCAAAGACCAATATTCCCTTTGAATTAGAAAAATGGCAGTAGGTTCCTAATCATTGGGAAAAGTACAAATGGATTCAAAAAGAGAGAGAGGTAAAAGTCATCAGAATTGTTAGGCCGAGCCAGAAATAAATCAGGTTTCACATGTTTAGTTTGGTTCTATTTAAATTCTAATTGATTCTTGGTATTAAAGTCGCTTCTATTCGATTTTCGGTTCTAATACCAAAAAATAAAAACTCGACTTAACCCTAAACTTACATTTTTATTTAAAATTGTGGATGGAGCACTGCACTAGACATTTTACATTTTCATCTATACTTCACCGTAGTATGTCAATTCATATTATGGTAATTCCATAAATTCAAACAAATGGATCATTTACATCGAATAGATGTAATTTTAGATTAATTAGAAGTTTGGATTCATTTGATTCCTTCCAAGTTAGTATTTTCAACCCCTCAAACGATAAAGAAATGAAAGTGGAATACATTATTTTTAGGTACTCATTCGTGGGATCTCTATTCTGCTTCCAGTTAACCAATTGATGTGAACTACAGTGTTTAGTTTTACTTGAAATATACAAATAATTATTCTCACCATAAATTGCTTTAACAAAGATATTATGAATCATTTAGATACTTAAAACAATTATAGCTTAAGAAGTTATTTGCATTGTTAGTAAATTAGAAAGTTAAACTGAAGAAACCAAATTGAACAGAACTGAACCTTTCAATTCCATTATGGTTTCATTTTTATAATACTCATTGGCACTCGATTTGATTTTCAATTCTATTTTGAAAAGAGTGAACTAGATAGCTCGCACACATAGTCCCGAACCTTTATTTAATGATAGTTTTTAATTTATTATATATAGCCCTTGTTTGAATCCCATTTTTGTACAAAAAATGTATTTTATAATAGTAACTGTTAGGTTTTTAGTGTATTGTCAATTCTTTAGACAAATAAATTAATGTAAAAGAGTTTTAAAAGTCAAAAAATCTTTTGAAATTGGTAGTATAGTCTTTGAAGGAGTTCAAGATGTCAAAGAAGATCACATATGATTATTAAAATGCAATTAGAAGTCTAAAGGATATCAAAGAGCCGCACAAGTTATGTTCCAAATTCTCAGTCATTACTTGCAACGCATTTTTTGCATAGAAAAAATTGGAATTTGTACAAAGCTAATTCCAGAAGATTTGTAGCCCTTTGAGTGAGATTTCCAACGCATTTTAAATCATCTCAATCAGACATCGAAAGAAAAAGTTCTTATGAAAATATTGACGATCGCTCAACTGTCGATGGCTACTCACTCGAGCGACATTTGTATCCTGTCAAACCCTAGGTCGTGATTTGAAGAGTTTTACACTACTCATGCCACCTATTTGCCCCATCTATAAATACCAGAGTCATGGACGAAAATTCCAACGTTGCTCATTGTGCTTTCATATCTATAACACTTTTGTATTATTGTTCAAGAGATTCAAGGCACAATTCATTGGTGAATCCATCATATTCATTCTTATGATCCGACAACCAAGTTTTGGAAAAACGTCACATCTTTGTAATCCAAAACACTTGGCTTCCTTAATTCATTGAGGAAGCAATTCTCTCATTGAGGGATGAGAGAGGTTGATTGAAGCGAAGTTACAAGCCCAAGAATAGGCGGTTCTTGGTGTTCCACTTGGAGAGACATTTAGCATAAGACTAGGAGGCCGTAGGAGATAGGGGATTGGACTGCAGAAAGTAGACCAGGAAGTCTAGTAGGAGGCTAGAGACATCCACGATAGCTGGAGGCTACAAGAGGTAGATCAGGACGTTTAGCAGGCTAGATGTATCTACGATAGTAGATCGTGAGACTGTGACAGCGATTCTTAGTAGATACAAGTGTTGGAACTGCTGTGTATTCTCTGAGCTGTCTATAGTAGAGATAACTGTCTTGGTCCTGGAGTCTTTCCCATATTGGGTTTCTCCGTTATCAAATTTTGTGCTATTTACTTTCCAGCAATTTATTACAAACTGTGGTATTCAAACNTTTTTTTTTGTTTTTTTTTTTTGGGGTTATAACTAGAAAATAAAAGTTTAAAATAAATAATGTAACTCTCTTGATAATCAAACTAACAATTTGTTTCAATATATTAGTTTAGAGGTGAACACGGTTCGATTTGAACGGTTTGAGACAAATTTTCAAATCAAATCATTTAAAGCGGTTTGAATTTTTTCCAAATCAAACCAAACCACTTCGATTTCTAAACTAAACTAATCCAAACCATTTTTTTTTTCGGTTTGGTTGGGTTTAAACGACGGTTTAACAAAAAAAAAAAATTAATAAATATCAAATAAGTTAAATCATAAATATTAATCTAAAATTTCATGTTAAAACATAAATTGTATTATTAAAAAAGTACAAATCATAGTTATATAATTATAATCATTATAATGCAACAACATGATATAAATATTTTAAACTCTTAGTCGATACTAATGGCGTCCATCTGCAAGTGTAATACATGATTCATTTTCTTCATAAATATAAAAATATAGTACATAAATTCATTGATTATAGTTAAATGATGTAAAATAATTAATAAAAGAAAATGCTTAAAAAAAATTTAAATACAATAGTATCTAACTACTATAACTTTTTGTGAATCATTCAAAGCTTCTACTAAATCTAAATATTGGTGAATTATTTTAAGGAGACTGAAAAACAGACAATTATTAGAACAAAACAATATAATTACCAATAAAAATATAAAAATAATTACCAAAAAATAAAAGAATTTTGGTATTTTGACTTGAATTTGAGCAAAATTATTAGAAAGAAATGAAATGTGCACGTTTAAATTAAAATCTAAATTTTATTCTCTACTCAATTGTAATGGAGAATCAATAAATGTGGTTTAGTATCAGTTGTTCAACACTTTACCCAGTTTGAAGGTTTTACATTCACAGTTATGATGGCTTAAGAATATTTGGATATGATTAATTAATTAATCGAGATGTATAATTATCGATATGAGTTTAATTAAATCATGTTTAATATATATGTATCTTTTTAATTGAAATGTGTTAAATTTTAATTGGGTTAAATAAAATTTAGAATAATTTATTTTCAGATTTTTTTTGGTAAACGATTTGGCGGTTTGAAACTGTTTGCAAGGATTGAAACCTAAACCAAACCACTTTGAAGTGATTTGGTTCGGTTGAAAATCAAAACGTTGACAAATCCACATGTAACCAAACCAACGGTTTCAAGAAAACGATTTCGGTTCGATTTTGCAGTTTGACGGTTTCGTTGTTCAGCCCTATGTTAGTTAATTAATTATAAGCATAAATTTAAGTTATTTCATAATAGTTCATAAAATATACAAAAACATTTCTATATTATCAATTTGGTCAATAATGGCGTAATTCAAAAAGGAAAAAAATTAACTTAAATATTTCCTTTAAGTTTATATGAAAAATAATTTTTTTTTTTTTTTAAAGTTATGGGACCTTTTTGATCCTTTTCTGAAGTTTAGGCCCATCTCTCGCCCTGTCAAGTATTTTTTTCACTTGTCCCATCTAGGCGTGGGCAAAACCCGACCTGACCCGACCCAACCCAAGCGACCCGACTAACCCTACCGGGTTGGGTCGGTTTTTTGTTATTTTTTGGCGGTTTTCGGTTCATAGGTTGAGTAGGCGGGTCGGTTTGGGTTGGGTTGCGGTTTTACAAGGCAAAACCGCACCGACCCGACCCGCACACATTTAAAAAAAAAAGAAGAGGAAAAACGCCTAAAATGGGAAAAGAAGCCCTAAAAGTTCTCACTTCTCACTCTCGTCTTCCTCATCCTGCCGTCGTACTTCATGTTCTCTCAAATCATCAATGGCAGATTTTGGTTTTCCAGTTGCCTGTCTTCACACTCCAGTGCTACACATCTTCTCCTGTAATTTTTATCTCTACTTCTCATATTTTGCTCGACTCTTGAGCCATTGCCTTGTCCACGAAATTGCTGCCTGCTGCAATATTTGAAACTTAAACTGCCTTAGCCTTCACCCTTCAGGTCCTGTAATAGTTAGATTTGAGAGCTCGTCTAGTCTTATTATTTTTCTTAAAGTTTATCAATTAATTAATCGTTGTGTTTTTTTAATTTTTTGGGTTTATTAATAGATTCAAAATCTGTTGTGGCCTGTGATGAATTCACAATACTTTAGCCATTATTCACTGCATATTAACTTTAGGCTTGTCTCACTAATTTGTATTTAATTTTTTTTTTTTTTGGTACTAATGTTGTTGAAGACATGCTGCTGTTACGACAAATATCTCAGGAAATACCTACATGGGCTGCATTTCGTGCTGGTGCAATATTGGAGGTAAGGTCCTTGTATGCATTTTACTTTGTTACTGTCATTCTAGAGTGTTTCTGCAAGATGAGTGGCAGAAGTATATCTCACTAATTTTACTTAGTTATATATCTCAGGAAATACCTACATTGGTTGCATCTAGTATGTATTTTAAAACACATGTAGGTATAAGAAGTATAGAGTGGCAGAAGATACCCAAATGACCTATATTCAGTATTTCTGCAAGATCACCTCTTCGACTAGAAAACAATTGCACATAAAATTAGTAGTACGAGAAAATGTGTTAGTTTTTCACTAGCAAATCGGCACAATAAGCCTTGGTTTTCTGTGTCTATATTATGTGTTGATTTTTCACCTATATGTCATGTAAAACAACGTGAATCGGTTATGTTTTAACGTCTTATGGTAATAAATTACAATTTGCTCAAACCGACCAACCCAACCCAACCCGACCGACACTTGATTGGGTTGGGTTTCAACGTTTATGCGGGTTGGGTTGGGTTGATTTTTGCCCAAACCGACTATGTTGGGTTGGGTTAGGGTTGGGGCAAAAACTGACCCAATCCAACCCACGCCCAACCCTAGTCCCATCCCCATATTTGGCTAAGAAGGGTGTGGAGTGGGGTGGGTTTATTCTTGGGCCCCACAATTTTTTTTAGTTTGTAAAAATTATTACTTTTTTTTTTCCTTTTTTTGGGAAACGAAGGTGATTCTTTTTTTATTGTTTGATAAAAAACTCAAATTTGAAATGGACTATAAAGAGGTGGGAACCATGTTTTCTGTACCTGTTCTCTCCAATTTACCACGCCTCTTTTGTGGCAAAGCTCCACGAAAATCGATTTTAATGGGTTTTTATGTCATCTCTAGGTTAGGGACCTAAATACAATTTAGTAATTAAAATTAAGGGTTTTTTTTTTTTTTCAATAGAAAAGACCAAGTGCGCACCACACACATAGGTTAAGGACATCCGTGATAAAAACATGTTGGGAAACATTTGCATATCGCATACATTTTCATATTTGTATGAGAGATTTAGGACATGTTTGATGGCTTTAAAATTTTAAACTATTTGCTACGGTATTATTTTTCACCATATATTCACACAATAAAATATTTTATACACAAACCAATAAAATTTCTTTACATTTTAACCACATATTCTTCAACATATCCTATTCAAAACTCTTTATTTTGTCAAATAATGGGTGACAAATGGAGGCTTAAAGATAGAGACTCGCCATTATTCACATTTTTTGATAGGTTAGACTATGGATGTCAACAAGTCGAATCAAGTCGGTTCGCAAGCTGAAATTCAAGGTGCGAGCCAAAAAAATTAGGCTCGACCCGAGCTTTTCGGCTCGGGCCTTTCCGAGCCGAGCAGGCTCGATTATTATTATTATTATTTATTATTATTATTTTTTTCAAAAGAAGCCAGCCTTTGCTTTCTGCCTTTAAAATATATATTTTTTAAATATGGGATCGTGAACCCGAGCCGACGAGCCACACGGGCCAGCTCGGGCTTTGCCCAGCACCCCAAAATGGGGCTCGGCTCCAACCTTGGCGCGGTTCTCCCTAGTCTTGAGCTGGGCAGGCTCGAACTTTTTTTGAGCCGAGCGACGGGTAGCCAGAGCTGACGAGCCCGATTGTCATTCCTAAATTAGACTACTAGTCACAATTTTTATTTTTTCATTTTTTTTTTATTTTCTTGATTTAAAGTCAAGGTTAGAATGGGGGGTTGACCCTTGCCTGGTCACTTGCATCGAATTATAGACAGATCCTCCATCCAAATTGTTGCTAATTCCATGCTACAAGTTGTTGGCACATTTATGGAGGCAGGTTCTAGCTCCAAAATTATAGCTTATTTTAATATTTAAACTTTTAAGGTAATTCTTCTAATTTTTTACTTGTTTCATAAAAGTTTCATTGATCAGCTCTTAAACCTAATAACTCTATTACAATCACTAAAATTTTTGAGAAATTTATAAAATTGACCAAATAAAAAATAAATTCAGCGAACTCATAGAAAATTTTGGATTGTTACATACCTATTAATTGATATTTCATCTAGAACAAACAGTGGTCATTTTAGCTTCTTAGATATGCATTTATATGTTCGTATTGCAGATAAAAAGCTAGTCGACTCAGTTAAGATAGAGACTTAGCATGACCCACATTTTTTGACAGGCTAGGTAGACCACTAGCCACTATTTTTTTCTTGATTAATTTTATTAAATAAAAACAAAATTTAGCTCTGTATGTCGTGTATCTAGCTCGATCCCAAAGGCAGGTTTCTGCTCCAGAGTCATGCTTCATTGTTGGCACATTTCATGCTTCCATTTGTGGCAATTTCATTATCCAATTTTCTTATTTTTATTTTTTATGAATTGTTATCTATTGAGACAGTACAGACAGGGATCTACCTACCCGATCCATCCAACCTTCACATGTATATATATCTAGAGAAAAAATAGTGTAATAAACAACTTGTACATTCCCAGGATAAATGAGTTAAGGGCAGATTGGACATAATTGTACAAGGGAAAATGCCTGATGCTGTACAGACACCCTCACGTGCTGGGTCCCCCCTCGGGGGGGGGGTTGGGGGGGGGGGGGTGGCGGGGAGATTATTTAAAAAAAAAATTACCCCACCCCTCCTATAATGTGTGTGGCCAATATAGGGCCTGTACAGGCAGCAGAATTCATTGTACAATCGCCTGTTCATGAAAAAAACGACTTTAAAATATTTCCCTTCACGAACTGTTTTTCCTCTCCAAAATTTCTTCTCTGGCGCAACTATTTTCTCTCAACAATCCCTCACAGCTGACGGTGATGTCTCTCTGATTAAACCCATAACTTCAGATTTCTTTCCTGTAATGGTCGCATTGTTGCTTTGTGATAATGCTCTTAAT
>NC_036259.1:6545941-6551059 GCF_002742605.1 Olea europaea var. sylvestris | reverse complement strand
GATCAGAAGCGGAGTTCTTTGCCTTGGCAAAAAAAAGCTAGGTTTAGAGGCATAAGATTGAGCTTGTTTCATCTGTGACTTTTGTGTCATGGAATTCTACAAATATCTAGATCCTTGTAGGAATATGGTGTTTCTTATTTGGGAACCTGTATTCATAATTGTGATTGTGGAATGTGGAATGTGGTGAATTTCTTGTTTTTTTGAGCAATTTGCTCAGCTTTACTGCTTTGAATGAACCTTGAGCTCATGGTGTACTTTGTGATATGTTGATAACTGTTAAGAGAAATGAATAATTCTTTTCCATTTTTTTAATCTGGCAAGTGGATTGCGAAGAATATTCATGTAACCAGTGTTGGTTCTTATTCTGAATAGATTGTATGTTATTATGAAGGAATTTCATCAACGTCGAAGGGTGAACTATCATGAAGCCTTATCTTACTCATAACTAACAACTTTCTCAACTTG
This sequence comes from Olea europaea var. sylvestris, assembly GCF_002742605.1. Taxonomy (NCBI): domain Eukaryota; kingdom Viridiplantae; phylum Streptophyta; class Magnoliopsida; order Lamiales; family Oleaceae; genus Olea; species Olea europaea. The sequence goes on along the minus strand of NC_036259.1, from coordinate 6,550,594 downwards.
ATATCAATAATGTCTTCTTATAAGGTATAGTTACTGATGATGACTATACAACTCAACCTTGAGATTTGTTGTTCAACTTTAGCCTTATTATGTATTACATCTCATGAAAGTAATACATGATCTTAAATAAGTCCCCCGTGCTTGGAGTAATAAACTTAACCATTTCTTGCATGATTAGGGTTTCTCTAATTCTTGTGTTGATACTTCATTGTTTATTTATAACGAACATGACTTTTATATATTTGTTCTTGTATATGTGGATGATATTGTTTTCACGGAGAGTTAAAAAGTAGCTCATTTTAATTTGTTGTAGATCTTGATCGTCATTTTTTAATCAAAGATCTAGGTCCATTGTCCCTTTTTAAGATATCGAAGTGGTTCACTGCCATCATGGCGAATTTCTATCTCAGCAGCAAAATCAACTAGATCTCATTCATTGGACTATTGTGCAAATTGAACAGTAAAATTAAAAATGAACAATAAGATCGACACATAGAAATTCTAGTGGTTCGATAATTTGCCTACGTCCACTATACGGCACAAAATAATCCAGTCACTTCAAATAAGGTTACAATAGATTATTTATAAAAATAGAGCAATCAAATTGAAGCAACACTAAAGTTTTTTATTCGATGAGTGATAATGTAGCTTTTAACATAGATCATTATGGTAGCCAAATGATGTACAAGACAATATTATACATAAAAACCTAGAAACTTATTTTTTCTTTCAATATAATGTCTAGTATCATAGAAGTGTTTATCATAATTTCTTCGATCTTTCTAAGACTTCTTACCGTATTGAGGAACGAAGCCCAAGCATAGTCATCAAAGAATCTAGAAGGAAATAATTTTGCATGAACTGAATTTATGTAGGTTGAAACCAATAACTCAGCACATCTGTATTTTGTAATGTCCAAACTCTCTTCATTGCTTAGACTATGCAAATGGAAGGTGAGCCCAAGCATTGCAGCACTAGCTCTAAAGAAGACATAAGTTGAGATTCCAAACTCATTGGCTATGTCAATCATGGTTGTAGAAAACATATCCATAACAAATCTCACAAGTCCAATCGAGTTGGACTCATCATGTACTATTTTTGCTGTAGTATCTCTTACAATATCCTTGTGGCTTTCAATGAAATGGATTAAAAAGTTGTTGGGTGTAGCGGACACGTACTACAGAATGCTAGAATGTGATTAGCATATATCAATGCCCATTGCATGAGTGTGTGTATATATATATATATATATAAATATATATATACGAGTTTCTTTACCATGTATGGCTCAAAGTTTTATCTATAAATGTGTACACAAATTACTGTAAAAATATGTCAAAGAAATATATGAAAATTTACCTTCTTCCTTCATCATCAATATTCTCCTGTATCAAATTTAATATGTTATCAGAGTATTCACTGTTTTGTAGCCTCTTCTGACCTCTCTAAGTTCCATAAATGTCAAAACCAACAATCATCATTTCTGATTCTACATCCTCCACACCTTCAAAATTGATTAAAGACTTTACATCCCCATATTTTTTAACTCCTGCTGATAACCCTATTACTGTACTAGAGAAAACTATAGTGCCTAGAAATGCTCAATGTGTATGACCCTTAATGCCAAAAACAAACTTGTCCTTGTCGATGTACTCTAAAGAAACCATCCCAGGCTCAAATTGCCTACCTTTGGATCTTTGTAGTGATTTGGTTTTCTTTGGCTCTTAAACTCCATTGATAGGCAACTTCAACAGAGCTTGATCTATTGTACCAAACCTTCTGGTGTTTGGATTGATCTTGACAACTATTTTTCCAAATACAATCACCCCCATCTCTACTGTCTCCAATGCGATTTGGCTAACCTCAAGCAAAACACCATGTCTGTCACAACATACTATAACACAATTAAAGGAATATGGGATAAAATCACTGTCCTAACTGATCCCAATCCCTGCACCTATGATGTTTGCAAAAGGACCAAAGAGATAACCAATACTGAACAACTCTTTCAATTCTTCATAGGCCTCAATGATTCTTTCTCAAACATTCGAAGACAGATTCTTGACATAGACCTCCTTCCCACAATCTTCAGAGTATATGCCACCATATATTAAGAAGAAACACAACATCTCCTACAAATCCCTTTGTTGCTCAATCTCGAAACCTTTGTCATGGCTATCAAACACACCCATTCTCCAATCACCGATGGATTTCGTCCTCGTAATGGTAAAAAATGTACAAAATGTGGGAAGGATGGCCATCAAGAGTCCTCCTGCTTCAAAATCATTGGCTACCCTGCCCATTGGAACACTAACAAACCCAAACAGCCCCTATGCACAAACCACGGCTCAGTCAGTAATTGACCTCCCATAGTAAACATTGTGTCTGCCATTTCAATTCCTCCCCCCTCGAGTGAAATTCTTGGCCTCTCTAATGAGCACTACTAGCAATTGGCAGAACTCTTATAGCCAAGTGCCAATGCATCACTGCATTCTCTGATATCCCTTTTCAATTGCTAAAATTCCTTGGATTATTGATACTGGGGTTTCAACCCACATATCTTGTATTCAAACTTATCTAAAGCTACATATTTTTTGGCTCACTCTCAATCTCCCACACTACCCACGAGTTCCACGGCCCATGTTACAAATATGGGCCATACTCAAATTTTCTCTCAATTATGTCTTTATAATATTCTTTTGTTCCTAATTTTAATTATAATTTAATTTCTTTTAATCAACTTACTGAATCATCTAATTGTATTGTCATTTTTCCTCATCTATTTGTTTAATTCAGGACCAACACACGAGAGAGCTAATTGGGATGGGTGAAGAACGTGGAGGACTATATCATCTTAAGCAATTCACTCCAACTGCACTTCAAATCATGACCAATCCTACAACTGCTCCAAATTTATGGAATCTTCGTTTAGGTCATCATTTACATTCTTGCATTCTAAAATCTTTATGTAGTTCAAATAACATTAAATATTGTGATAGTTGTATCCGAGGAAAACACACATGCCTCCCATTCAAATTTGTTGAGAATAAAAGTACTTTTATTTTCAATCACATTTATTGCAATATTTGGGGCAGATATTCCACACCATCTATAGCTAGTGCATATTACTTTCTTACAATTGTTAATGATTTCTCACATGTTATTAGGCTATATTTCATGTCTTTTAAATCTGATGCATTTTCTCGTCTTACCGCATTTGTTAAATTGGTCCACATAAGTTAATTGTCCTATCAAACATGTTCAATCTGATAATGGTCAAGAATTTCTTTTCATCATATGCAACAATTCTTCCTTAACCATGGCGTCATTCATGAACGTACTTGTGTTGAGACACTCCAGCAAAATGGTGTGGTTGAACGAAAGCATCGTCACTTATTAAATGTAGCTTGATGTCTTCGCTTTCATCCACATTTACCTATTTCCTTCTGGGATGAATGTATACTTACTGCTACATATTTAATTAATTGTATACCAACCCCCTTTCTCAATAACAAAAAACTCCATATGACCTACTTTTCAACAAAACACCTAATTATGATCACTTTCGTGTCTTTGGATGCCTTTGTTATGCATACAGTTTGAACGTTCATTGAGATAAGCTTTCCCCTTGTGGCACATCATGCATATTCCTAGGCTACTTTCAAACCCCACATACTTATCGTGTCTATGACTTACAAACTAAGAAGGTTTTTTTTTCTCGTGATGTACGCTTTGTAAAATCTGTTTTTCCCTTTGCTAATGTCATGCAGTCCTGTGACCCCACACCACCACCCATCATGACGAATAATCCACAGTTGTTAGATATGCCACGTACCACCTCACCGTCATCCTATGACTCACGTGACGTTTTTACCTCCTTTCATTGTCCCCACCAACCATTGAATAACACGAACCCTCAAAGCAAGATGATGATAGTTCTACCAATATCCCAGACACCACCATATCCCCGTCCCCATCTAGACCTTGACGCACTATCACCGTCCTATATATCTTCAGGATTATATTTGCTCTGGATTTGCCTTTAGAGGACCCACGTGCGTTATCTCTTTCCCAACCTTCTTACGTACGGTTCACCCTTTACCTAATTTACTCTCTTATCGTCTATTTAAATCGAAATATTTTGCTTTTCTCTCTTTTATCTCCAAAAATGTTCAGGATCCTACTCTTTACTCTCAAGCTGTCCTTGAGCCTCATTGTCAAAAGGCCATCGCTTATGACGCTAATCGCACATGGACTCTTGAAAATCTCCCTCTTGGTAAGAAGGCCATTGGTTGCAAACGGGCCTACAAAACAACATTGCATATAGATGGTTCCATTGAACACTATAAAGCTCATTTAGTTGCCAAGGGTTTCATTGAGTTAAAAGGTGTTGCTTGTAATGATACATTTGCTTTTGTGGCTAAACTTGTCACTGTCCATTGTCTTCTTACAATATCTGCAGCCAAACATTAGATTATTCAAAAGTTAAATTTCCACAATGCTTTCCTCTGTGGTGATCTTGATTAGGAAGTTTACATGAAACCTCCATAAGGATATTGTCGTCAGGGGGCCGTCTCCACAAATCTCTATATGGCCTCAAAAAAATCCTCTCGCCAATGGTACTTGAAGTTATCTCATACCCTCACCTTTACG
>NC_036259.1:6484887-6541473 GCF_002742605.1 Olea europaea var. sylvestris | reverse complement strand
CAATGATACTAAAATCACTTAAGTTCACCTCTAAATCCTTTTCCAGAATCAATTTTGAAATTAAATGACCTTTTCAAAAGATAGATTTTATCTGGCTAAGTTTTAGTTAGAAACATGGTGTCAAGAACAGTCCATAAAGCCCTAGCAATTTTGGCTTCACCAACATGTCTTACAATATTATCAGATAAATGTCAGATCATTGAACTGTATGCAATTTCATTTGTATATTCAATGTCATCAAGTTTAGATTTAAGTTCAGCAGAAAAAAGTTCTAAGATCCTCAAGAGCTTTAGCAACTCTATGATGGACCAGAATGGCCCTCATTTTTTGCTACCATATAAATTCCTCTTTCCATCAAATTGTAACTCGACCTTTGAACCCATTATAGATTCTATAAAAGGGTGACTTGTACTCATAGATATAGAGTGGTCTTGAATTTAAGATCAACTACTAGCAGAAAAGGTTTTGAAAAGATTTCAGTCTTTAAAAAAAATAGAACTAGATTATACAAAATTGAAGCAGAATATTAAAGATTTTTGACAGTATTTTATCAATTCAAGAACACAGAGAGATAAAATTCTTTTGTCAGAAAATAATTCAGTAAAATCAGGGGTTCACCAAACAATGCCTGTATGAACAGAAAACTTATATTCATTAAATTCAAATGCTCACATGAATTTTACAACATATATCAATCTAGAATTGATGCATATTACAATAAGAATGGACCAAAATATTGAAAAGTTTTGGAACATTCTTACCAAAGTATTGTTGAAAACAGTACATAATTTTTAAGCCATCAATCAAAGCCAAAAATCTTACCCAAGAAGCAAAGAGATTGGTCCAATGGCATACCACGGTTAAATTTCCCACAAACATTCAAGATACACAAATCAAGTACACTATCTATTTAGATCATTATCAAATCTATACAGCTCAGAAAAGATTTTACCCAACTCAGGTATTTTAGTTTAAAAAACACACACACTGAAACCTTATAAGCTTTGATACCAGTTTGTTGGGATTTTGACTATGAGAAATGTTTAATGGAACTTAGATAAATGACACACTCAAACATAAATGCATAAACAGACACAAAAGCACAAATAAATATTCACCCAATTCAGCAAACACCCTAATCGAGGGAACTTAGAGACCAGTCCGTTCCACTAGTTCATAAACAGCCTTCCAAGAAAGAGTATTATGTATATCAAATCACTTCAGAATTAGTTTAGATCATCGATCTACAAGGATCTCCAAAACATGACACTAACATCCAAGTAATCAACCCGCACAACCCCGAACCAAACTATACAACTCAACCTCTATTTTAGGCCTAGAGTTATTGTAGTAGGATCCCTTTAAGGGTCAGTCATAGGCTAGTATTTTACAGAGAAGAATTTTAGACAAAAGGGAAGAAGAATAAGTAAGAACAAAGGTTAGAGAGGAAAAAATGGAAGAACCTAAAAGTCATAATGAAATACCAATTGAATGAATGATTGAACCGGTAGTCAAACCAAAAGCCTTAATTATCCAAAAATCAATCCCAGTCATCGGTTTAATCAAACGGTTCACAATGCCTCCCAACTATCACAAGCTTTGTCAAACCAAGCCACCATGAGGGGGTTGCCAATCGGCCATCCAAAGTCCAAAGAAACGGCAAACACAAATTTTAGAAATGGCAACTTTAAAGCATGTTTTGAGAAACAGAATCTTTCAAAAACTAAACTTACATAAACAATGTCTCTCCCTGAACATATTAAACTTTTGTTTGAGTCTCTATGTCGATTAATCACCAAAGAAGGCTTAAGGGGTTAGGAATGGCAAGGTTACTCACTTTTTTCTTTCTCTACAAGATGTTAGGGTCCATTTAATTGCAAAGATGAAATTGAATTGAATTAAAAACGAATTCTAAGGAATTGAATTGCTTAAAAATTATTTTCCTGAGAATTGTAAATTATTAAGTTTGATTGGTATAATTTTCTACGTGAAAAATATTAAAATAAAAGTATTTTTTTGTGTTTGTTTGGCTTTGTTTTACATGAAAATTTTCAATTAAAAGAATAGATTTTACTAGTATTGAAAATGAAATTTGTTTCCATTGCCAACAAAAAAAAAAAATAAAAAAAATTAAGAAAATCATCTATCTTTTGGTGTTCGTTTGGTTTTATTTTACATGAAAATTGCCAATTAAAATGAAATATTTTTTTACAATAATTCTTAAAATTTATTTTCATTATCCCAAAAAAAAAAAAAAAAAGTTAACAGGGAGCTAGAAATTGGTGGGAATTGGTTTTCAAGGAAAACCAAGAAAATTAAGAAACCAAATTCCACGAAATTCAAAACCTATCAAACAAACAAAATTGGAAGAAAGTGGAATTAGAATTCCATTTTCCATGAAATTTGAACCAATCAAAAATAGCCTTAATGTTGCTACACGTGAAAAATTGTTGATATGTTTGTTAGAAAATAAGCCAATGCCAATTTATTATGATACTAGTTTGTTATGAAAAACTAGAATGTGCAATGTGAAAATATAATAACAAGAACACAAGATTTACGTGAAAATCCAATTAGGGAAAAAAATCACTAGTAGAGGAGGAGAATTTATTAATAATCAATAATGGAATATTACAAAGGATCTCTCTGGACCAAATTAATAAGTTGGACAATTGGTCGATCTCAATATATGTTGTACATCACATATTTATAATCAAAGAATCCGTAACATAATATAAGAATATAATACAATGAAGAGTCTAATATAAAGGGAAGTTCTAATATAATTGGTAATATCAATAACGAGTATATGAGTTGAAATAGAGGTCCAAAACACTGCAAAACCGCGAAACTTTCTCCTTATCCATCTTAAACTCCAAAACTTTTACAAGTCAGACTACCAACTCCAATTAGAACTCTCAATTAACAATGTACTTGATGATGACACAGATTTTGTGTTTGATGGAAATTGAGCGACAACAGAAGCTGTTATGTTTTGTGACTCACATTTCATGTGATTTGAAAGTTTGATTCATGGAAGAACCTAGATAATCTTGGTTTGGAAGTCTGATTTGATAAAGGATCAAATTTTATCATGGATTGAGAGTTTGATTAGGAAAAGGACTTTGGACTGGATAAGGAAGTGTTTTGTACACATTAGGCACCTAGGCATAGGAACAAAAGGAGGAGGTAGAAGGACTGGAGCTGCAGTGCCAAGAGGGTGCCATCGTTGTGCCGCCTATTCGGACTTTATCTATAACTCCAAGATCTAGCTCTTATAAGTACTCTACAAGGTGTAAGCTCTTTAGAAACTTAAGAAAGGCTCAACATAACAATTAGATTATTATGGTATATGTTAGAAACTTGAGAGAATTGTTTAAATTTAGATTGTGAGAATTGAATCTTGTAAAGACAAATTTAGTTCCTTGGTATAATAATTTCTCCTCTTCTTCCATAAAATCTTGTTTTTTATGTGATCCATTATTTTTATATTGCCCATATTTTCTCCTTTTTTATTTATTTGGTCGAATTTTCAACAAATTGGTATCAGAGCTATTCTATTTTCAACAAAGTGGTTTTATATTTGATCCAAATTATAGCAAGCAATATATGAGCTGAAGGTTTTTTAGCTGGTTCCTTGGACATCGAAATTAGATATTAAAGTGAGTTTGAAGCAAGGTCAATTGTTTCAGGCAACTATGAAGATCAAGATTCTGCTTTTGGATCACAATAGTAGATTCTCTTTATGGCAGATCAAGATGCGAGCGGTTCTTGTTCAATTGGATCTTAATGCTACTTTGTTGGGGATAGATTGAATGCCCGTAACAATGACTGCAGAGGAAAAGCAACGAAAGGATAGAAAAGCCTACCATAGATACATCTTCATCTTTTTAATCAAATTCTTCATGACATGGTAAAGGATAAAAGTGCAGTTGGGTTGTGGTTAAAATTGAAGCAGCTTTATATGGTAAAGAATTTGATAAGTAAGTTACACTTAAAGCAGCCATTGTATTCTCATCGCTTGATGGAAGGTGGATCTTTGGAAGATCATCTATCAGTGTTCAAAAAAATAGTCACTGATTAGAGATCGTGGAAGTTAAGTATGATGAAGACGATTTAGAGTTGATATTGTTAAGTTCGTTGCCGCCTTAATTTGTGACTTTTAGACATGCCATTCTCTATAGTTAGGATACTCTTACTATTGTCGAGGTATATGAGACGCTTTATTCTAAGAAGAAGATGAAGCATCTGGTCGTCAGTTCTAAGGCCTAGGCAAAGGATTTCGTTGTTCGTGAGAAGAAGACAAGTGGTCATGGAAGGGGCAAAGTCAAGGATAGTTGGTATTGCAACAACAAGGGACACATGAAAAGGGATTGCTATGAATGATGGAAGAGGTTTGCCACTACAGATCAAAAGAGATAACTAGAAAATCTCAATGAAGCCAGTCTTGCAGAAGAAGATTGCAGTGATGGAGATTTTTTGACAATTACTGATGGTAACTCCAAACTTGACAAGGATTGAATTCTTGATTCGACTTGTGCTTTTCATGTGTGTCCGAATCGGGATTGTTTTTCTTCATATGAAACTTTTTCAAGGAGTGCCATGATGATGGGAAATAATGAGCCTTGTAAAATAGTTGAGATCGGTAATGTCAAAATCAAGATGTTTGATAGGGCGATTAAGACATTTGACCATGTTCAACATATTCCAAGTATAAACAAGAATGTAATATCTTTAAGTATTCTTGATTCAAAAGAGTACATGTATACTGGTGGAGGTGGAGTTATGAAAGTCAGCAAGGTGCTCGGATTGTGTTAAAAGGGTGGAGGAAGTTCCAATTATATTTGTTAGAAGGTTCTGCGGTCAATGTAGATGCACCTACAGCTTATGATTTGATAAGAGGTGAATCAAATGGAGTCAGTTGTGATCGGTTTATTCATGGTGATTCGATTAATAATATTAGGATATTTTCCAGTAGCTCAGGTAGAGCTAGTTGTGATCTTGTTGCTCATGGTGATTTGAGCAGGTTTGACAACTCAAGTGGAGTTGGAAGTTGTCATGGTGATTCGAATTGGCTTGGTGACTCAGTTGGTGCTGGAGATGAAGGGGATGATTCAAGTAAGGTTGGTGCGCCGCTTGGATTTAGTTCACAGTTGCTGAGTATGTCCAGCAAAGGCATGGTTGAAGAATTGGAGAATGACTTGAATAGTAAGACTTAATTCCTTACAATGGAATTTGTGTCAATGTGGAGTTTAATATGTTTTGTAACTCAAATTCCATGTGATTTGGAAGTTTGATTCATGGAAAAAGTCTAGATAAATTCGGTTTGGAAGTCCTGTTTGATAAGGAATCAAATTTTATCATGAATTGAGAGTTTGATTGAAAAAATGACTTTGAAATGGAGAAGCGTTTTGGACGCATTGGGACCAAGACGAGGCGCCTAGGCGCCGGTAGCAAAAAGTGGAGGCAAAAGGGTCGGCATCGCCTGTTCAGGAAGGGAGAGGGATTTCACCCTTGTTTGGTTTTTGACGCAATTTTGTGTTCTACTTCATCCATAATTTCAAAATTTTGCTCCTATAAATACTCCACAAGGTGTAGGATTTTTAGGGACTTAAGAAAGGTCCAATATAACAATTAGATCATTGTTTTATGTATTATAAACGTGAAAGAATTGTTTAGATTTAGATTGTGTGAATTAAATGTTGTAAAAACAATTTTAGTTTTTCGTTATAATAAATTCTCCCCTTCTTCCACAAAGTCTTGTTTATTGTGTGATCCATTACTTTTATATTGCCCATATTTTCTTGTTCTTTAATTTTGACCGGATTCTCAACAAATTGGTATAAGAGCTGTTCTGCTTTCAACAAAGTGGTTTCAAATCTAATTCGGATTATAACAGTAGCAGTGGAAGATGTTGATAGAATGTACGACCAAGAAATCAGATTACAAGATTAAGTGGTATAAAGGGCATAGAGTACTGTTGAGATGACATATTCAGTTTGAACATATAGATGTCGAACGACAATGAATCAGTTCAACAGTCCTCAGAATCCAGTTATGACTCTCATTTTGAGCCTAATTCAGATCGTCGGAAGTGTCAAAGTCAGAAAACCTTTACTCCAACAACGTTCGTGATGCAATAGCAGCGATTGGTGCTGTTATCAAAAGTCGTTCTCAAAGACAATATATTTGTGGAGGAATCTGCTAGGTGAGCTTGCCTTAAGAAATTAGAAGGTCTACGTAAACTTCAATTTGTGTTGATGCTTTTGCAAGAGTATCGTTCTAGTGTACGTAATTGTTTTTGAGTGTTCACCTTTCTTGGAAATATTGAAAACATCATAACTAAAATTTTTGTTGAATTTTTTCCATGGTTTCACTTTTTATAATTCTATATTCAGCCCTGTTTGAGCCTCGTTATTTGGAAAAAATACATTTTAAAACAATATTTTGATATCATTTTAATTACACATTCTTCAATAAAATAATATTACACACAAATCTAAAACTTTTCTTTATATTTTAACCATACATTTTTCATCAATACATTATTCAAAAATGCATTCTTATTAAAAGAATGTGGCTTAGTAAATGTTCGCTTTCTAATTCTAGTGTACGTAATTGTTTCTTATAAATGTGACAGGTACTTTCTATTTTATTTTATATGTTGGATTTGTTTCAAGAATTCAACTGAAAATATAATTTATATATGTTCAACGAAAATGTAAATGTATTGGCCAACACAGCTTTCTGGGAAAATTTATCTTGAACCCTACTTTTTAAATTTCAATTTTAAAAATGAAGTACTGTTTACTTATTTAATTTATTTATTTTTTCAAAAATCAAGTTCTAATTATTTTTTAATGTAAATATCTAAGTAATACCCCCCGATACCTCCACCCCCACCACACTCCACCCTTAGAAATCGATTCTAAGATTATTCTATCAGATATGGAGGATACAACTACTTCAATGGAGTCTTCTTCCAGCCAGTGGCAACATTCTTCATAGGTGCACTGTTAATGGGACAGAATTATTTTTTGAGAAAAAAGTTTTAAAGGAAGAAATAATTACTGAAACTAATAGAGCAATTGATGTATTAGATTATATTAAGAGAATAAATTGTTGTTTTGCCAATGCAAAGTTTACTTATTAAGTATTATTGACTATTATTGTCACCATTGCCTCCGCCAAAAGAAGTTCTTTAAAGTTGAAGTTGATTAAATCTTATTTTCTATTAACCACGTCACAAAAGATTGAATTGATTAGCAATGATTTATATCAAAAATATGTTGGTAAAACTTGAATTTTGCAGTTTGATTACTAATTTTGTAATTTGCATTGCAAAACGTGAGAGGACTAAATATTATGCTAGTCTAATTTTTCGAGTTGCAAGAGATATTTTATTTTGATACCTTTTGAATAGTACGAAGTCATTGTTTAGATAAAACATGTTATTAATTTACATATTTTAGTATTACTACACTTTTTTTTTTAAAAAAAAAAAAGAAAGAAAGAAAAAATTATGATTATTGACCTCATAGTAATTTATTACCTAACGCTTCAAAATTTTCAAATCCGTGACTCATTCAAACATAATATGTATAAACTTGAAAGTCATAATCAAACAATTATATATTAAGAAGAAACGCGTTGCTTTAGCTTGTCCTTCTTAAGCTCCACATATATATTATTCAAATCAACTTAGTCATACACGCATCAAATACACACTTCATGTTAGTTTTTTCTTTCTTTTTGCCCCTTGTCAAAAGTCACAAGTTTTGACACAAGAAAAGTGTATTCCACAATGGTATATGGGAAATTTGTTGAGTTGATTCCCAACTTATTGACCCGAGTAGAAAATTGGTTCTTAACTTTAAAATAGGAGTAAGTTGGTCATCAACATTCTATTATAGTTATACAGTCAGTCTCCAACGATGAAAACCATCAAAAATTGTTTAGACATTACTTTGGTGCATCTTATTCAAACTAGTAGTAAATGCTATTTTTAACGTCTATTAAGTTTTAGTGTAATTGATCCTTGCATATTTAACTTTACTGTATCGATTTTATTTCTTAACTTGAATAGATGGTGAGAATACTTGAAGTGGAGTGCATTCCCATAAAGGTCACATGACGATTTATACTGAAAATTTAGACGTTTTTCGTCATTCGAGACTGATTTGCAACTTTATAATGATAAGTTGAAGAATTTATTTTTAAAAGTTAATTACCAACTATATTACTTGAAAAATAAATTGAGAGTCAATGGTGTGATTTTCTTGAGTGTATGATAGGAAGGCAAAAGATATCACCACCAAATAATGTTTTGTGTTGAAATATTTTAGATTTTTTTGTCAGTAGCCAGTCTTTGTCACGCAAGAAAATATATGCTGTCAAGTCTACATTAGAAATAGTTTTGAATATAAATGTGAAAATATGTAGCAACTTTTGACTAAAATATTTTGGATGAACTAATGGCCAATTTTCGGTTTAGATTTTAAGTGTGAATATACAAAGAATCGTCGATAGAAAAAGGTTGCATTCTCATTAGAATAGTTAAAATAGGAGATATATGTCAAAATTAATACTGTGTAGTGTCACTAGTGTGGATAGAAATTGCTTTTATTGTATTGAAGTTTTTGATAGAAGAAGCTTTAGATTTCGAGTGATGAAAATGTATTTAAATTGATAAATCGACTTTAATTATTGTAAAAATGCTACTTTGTTTATAGTTACTATATGCTACAAAGTGACATATCCTTGAATTCAAATTATCAGTATATTTTACACACATTTACCAAAAAAACAATTTTAAAATGAAGCATTGATTTTATTTGTCATCATCTCTAAATTCTCAAAATAATGAGTCCTCCACCAATCTGGCCATTGACAATGCTTATATTTTTAGTACATACTGGGTGGATTGACAGACTTTATATACTAAATAATATTAAAGAAATAATATTTAAATTTTTGGTCAATTTTATATGCTCAAGAGACCTATAGTCTTTATATATATATATATATATATATATAATCATGTTTCCTACCATAATGCTGCATTATAAAGATCACCAAGAGGTCGGTCATGTGATAATATGCTTAAAAAGCTCCTACAATTCTTGGTGGTGTCAAAATTCATAAAAGCAATATATAGAAATAGTAAATGCCTCAATTTACCTAAAAGAAATATCTTTTTGCCCACCCAAATCCATTATTATGGTAGATAAGAATTTATATATTATGAGTGCATTGTGTTGAGGAAAAAAAAAATTCAAGTGTGTTCCTAGTCAGTGAGAATACTATATTAGCTTTTAATGCCATAGTGGAATTTTAACCAATTTTTTGAGAAATTGACAATCCAAGAATATAAGTAATTAAACATATACACATGGACTAAAAAAATTAGACGTGTCCATTACAAGATTGGGAAAGATATTCCCCTTTTTTTCTTCTCTAGTTATTTATAAGTGAAAAAAAAAATCGCTCTTTTTTATGATGGAAATTATCTAACTATTTACATATATATTGTGAAAAAGTATTTTATGAGCTTCAATCGACCAATCAACTACACAAATAAGAACTAATCGAATACAATATTTTCAAGACGACAATACTCTCAAAAGTCATCTTAATAGCAATCAAATAGATCAAGCAGGCCCTAGAAGTTTTCTAGGTAAAGATTAAGCATAGTAACAACTAAAGGATATTCAACCATAATAATTTCCTCGAAAGCCCGTAATATCTCTTTGTCTAAGTCAAAATCGTCTATATCGGGAATTTAACTTTCAAGGTATGATTGCCACGTACAATCAATATTCTACAAAACAAAAGAATTCCAAGTACATTTTTCCCGCACTAATCAAGCATAAATTAACTGAAATTTCAAAGTACATTAGCATTGTATTTTGACATTTGCAACCAAATCCTTATTAAATTAATCTAATTTGATCGTTGGAGTAAGTGATGCACCAAGCAATGAAATGGAAGAGACACTTGGTACTTATAGATTCTTAGCATTTAAGTCTTCTTGTTAATAATATTAAAGAGAACCCATAAATCTGTTTTAAAATTCTCTTGGAAGCAATATGTTTTCTATAATTGAGACTATATTGACAAGATTTATCAATTAAAATTACCCACAGACTCATTACAATTTAATGACCTATCAATTAAAATCTAAAAATGCGAAAAATAATCTATATATCAGACAAATAATTTGAATCACTATATTAATTGTTCCTATCGAATACTGAGTATATTTTTACGGTATATTTTGACAAGTTTATAGATAACATATTGTTAGTAATATACGACTATCACTAATCGCCAACCACAATCATCACTCATAAGGATTGTCATTTGCCAAGCACCATCTCAACTAGCTATATATAATTGATCTCCTAAGTATCGATGCTTAGTATGACATGGTATACTACAATAGGCAATGTAATCAGTTTTATAACCAATTATTATCTCTCACCATCTATTGTAGTGTTCCATACCATCACGAGACTTAGCATAAATTATGCACTAGTGTTTAGTATATCGGTCTTCTATGTATCTTATATTAAGCACTGATGACTTGTCATATAAATTCATCGGTAAATAAACTTATGATGGGCTCGGTATTTGAATCGAGTTTAAAATGTTATATAATAATTAGAAACAAAAATTAGGTATTAAACTGGTTGATTTTTGGATGAACTGTTCGAGTCTGGGTGAATGAGTAGGTTTTAAATGTTGAACACGCGAGTTAATTAGTACAATCGAATTCAAAACTTGAATAATATCCTTGATGCATTTTCATTTTTGTTACCGATTAAAGCTTCTACTATTACTTCATACTCCTCCTGTCTCATTTATATAAGTTTGTTTTATTTTTCACATAGATTAAAAATAGGATTTAATGTCATTGACAAAGCAATTTTCGTTAAAAACTTTTATAATTTACCCCTATTTATATTTGTACAATTTCAAGATTAAATGAGGGAAATTGATTATTATTAAGCAAATTAAGTAAAGTATACTAGTAAACGAATAAAACAAAACATTATCAATAAAGAAACCATACTATATAATTGAGACACAAAAATAAGAAAAGACAACTTATATAAATGGAACGGAAATATTATAATCACCAATTTGTGTGTATTTTAATATAATGAATGTGAGAACTGAAACCCATAATATAAAGATTATTGTAAATCCAGTTTGACTTCACCAGAATCCATGCAAGAATTTGATGCACACAATGTTTCAATAATTCAACCAATGGCCCCACACGTATCCGATTCAAACTTCCAAACCCTTACCTTACGTAATTAAACTAATAAGTAAATCAAACTCTGTCTTTTCTGTATATGTATTTTTACCAATGGTCGACAAGTTACTTAATAATAAGTTAAGAATTTATTGAGCTGGTTTCCCAACCGTTATAAATTTAAATTAGTACTCAACTTTTCATAATAGTTGCAAAATCACACCTAACGATCGAAATTATTCAAATTCTAATTATATAGTCCTTACACGACCGAAATTTTGAAGTTAGGTTCTTTCCGCCAAATTTTATTGGCACCTAAAATTTTGATGTTTAAAGTGTTTAAATTAGAATCACGTGATTATTAAGCCCATGTTTGATGTAGATTAAAACCAGACTTTTCGTAGATTTTAATAAAAATTAAAGAAATGTATACTTGAAAAGTCAAAGATCTTCTGAAATGTGTGATTAAAATTAATAATCGATTTTGACTTAAGATTAAAATTATGTTTTAATCTATACCAAATAGTGGCTAAATGAAGATTTGAACAATATTTGTATTTTGAATTAATTGTTCAATTATTATTTATTAGAATGAAAAGGTGAGAATGAACTTGTTTGTTCTCAAAGAGTGAAGATCAACTTGTTACTCGAATGATATGCTGGGACTTATAATGCAATTTTCGCAATTAGGAAGTACCAAAACGACGTCACTTAATCCTCCAACCCCACCACCTTTAAGTCTCCCTTATAAAATCCTCCGGTTCCTCTCTCAAATGAACATGAACAAAGAAAAAAAGAATAAAAAGAGATCCATAGGAAAAAATGGTGAGAGAAAAGAGGAGAGAAAATTTGTGCGTTACCGTGCCGACCTTGTTCCGGTGCCCGATTTCAATGGACGTGATGAAATCTCCGGTGAGTCTATGCACTGGCGTCACATACGATCGCAGCTCCATTGAAAAGTGGCTTTCTCTAGGACACAACACCTGCCCCGCCACCATGCAAACCCTGCTCTCCACGCACACCACCCCCAACCTCACCCTTCGCCGCCTCATTCACCATTGGCTCTTGCATCCTGACATGTCTCCCTCGCCACCTCTGCCGCTCCCGCCGGCGACTTCCAAACGACAAGTTAGGGAAATCATCAACGGTTCAGTAAGCTGCGATTCTCTATCGAAAATTGTTGATTTTATGAAGGCTTCAGAGGAGAATTTGAAGTTTATTGCGTTTTCCGATGATGCCGTTTCTAAATTTGTTGAATTTTTCGGAAATTGTAAAGAAATTGAGGTTTGTGAACTGATTGTTGAACTTCTGGATTTGATTTTATCGGAAAATGGAGCGAAAGAGAAATTGAATAGCTTGATTTTGAAGAGCAATAAAGATAGTTTATCGTCATTCCTTTTGGTGCTACGGGAAGGAAGCGTGAAATCGAAGATTAAATCGGCGAGGATTTTGGAATTAATCGCTCTTAATTCCGAGTCTCAACGTAAGATCGCAGAAAATGGAGGGATATTGTACGAACTGTATAGTTTGATCGCCGTGGAAAAAGACCGGCTTGCAATCCAAGCCGGTTTGTCAGCTTTATTAGCTATTTCAACTTCGAGACCGGTTCGGAAGGAGTTAATCCTGTTCGGGATCGTAAAAACAGTTGGGGAAATTCTCTCCAATACGAATACAGTTCGTGCAGTTATTGAGAAGGCTCTAGGAATCCTGGAAATGGTTGCCACGTGTACGGAGGGGAGGGAGGCGATTAGTGAAGACGAGAAATGTGTGGTAGAGATCGTAAGGAGGCTGATGAAATGCTCCAATGTAGCGACGGAGCACGGTATTACGGTGATCTGGAGCGTGTGCTACTTGGCCCGTGATCGGACAGCTCAGGAGAAGGTAATGAAAGTCAATGGATTGACAAAGGTACTACTGGTAATGCAGAGTGATTGCTCAGTGAGTACAAGACAGATGTGCAGGGAACTAGTCAAAGTTTTGAGGGTGAAGAATTCGAAGTCTTGTTTGGCAAGTTATGAGACTAAGACAACTCACATTATGCCTTACTGAATTAACTAACAATTTTCTGAATTATTTTTCAATTTTTTGGAGACATGGTTGGGTTAGGTAGCCAAAGACCTAATGTTGTAAATCAAAAGGGAACACGAATTTTGACATGGAAGACACACATACAAATGAAAATTTTCATTTTCTCAACATTATTATTGAATTTCGATGTTGTTATAGTTTTTCAAATTGGAGTAGTTAGACATTTTTCTTCTGAGAAAGACGTCACGCAAAACTATTATATAGCATCTTATAAGCTATTAATTCGGAGACTTATGAAACGCATTTGAACATACAATTATTCGAGACAAAGGTGTCTAACATCCATGTTCTTAATACGTTTCAGGCCGGCCATAGAGTCCAACCGTGTCGAACTAGTTTCATTGTTTCATACATTTTATATTAGATCCTAAAGTTGTCAAATGTAAAATATATTTGTTTATGTTAAACAAGATAGTACTATACAAGATTAAATAAAAAAATAATTCTAAACTATTCTATACACATTTTTTTTATTGAATATCAAGCGTAGGTAAGAAAACAACTAGCAATTGGACAAATTAAAATATGTACGATTGCACTTAAAACTGAAAATAAAATGTTTGAATTGGTCAGAAATGGCTTCCTTTGAACGAGTCCTTCCTCTATAGTTAGTTTATGCCTAAGTCAAAATATTTGAGCCGGCCAGGTTTCTCATTTTTCTCATTTTATAATTATATATTGGGACCTTTGACTGACGAATATGGCCGGTCGACAAAATACAGTAAAGTAATCAACATGCAAAAATTATTGTTAATCCGATAAAGATAGCAACTTTCCAGCAGCATGCAAAAATTGCATTTTTGACATTCTAAAAATAAAAGCTTACAGTGTTCACTTTAAAAAACATTACTTGCACATGCCAAATCATCTAGCAAAAGAAGTGTTTCAGCCCAAAAGGGATATGGATAAAAGATGAAGTTGACATTGTAGACTACATCAACACATTTTCTTTTTAATACAGCTAGAAACGAATGGAGGCACCGTTGCGTAATTGTGAAGTAATTTGGTTGAAACGTAGAGATAACGTACCAAAATTATGGCTAAAAATTTATCAAGAACGAAAGCCATCTTATGATGACCGCTCGTATGGACCTGAACGATAATGATTTTACTTATAATTTCTTCGTCCTCTACGGCTATCAGAGTCCCTGCTCCGTCCACCATTACGATCGGGACCGTAGCGACCAACCACCACATCCATATCTATCACCTCCTCCACTTTGCCCTTCTCCGGAAGGACATTCCCTAGCAAAATGCCCCGAGCTTTCCACATGTGAAGCAGTCTCCACTAGATCCACGCCCACCCCCATGGTCACAATTTCTCTCCCAATCAGGTCACGGTCTTGGTCCTAATCCCGATCCCGATCCCGATCTTGATCTCTACTAGAATTGGGTTTAGTTTTCATGTTTGAAAAGTGTTTATAAACGTTTAAATTATAAATTATAAATAAATAGAAATCAATAGTACTGGTGAGTGTGTTTAAGGATCCATCAAAATATATGGATAAAAAGTGTTTTAAGTTTTTATAAATATTAGCCAAACATAGGTAAATATCATTCCAACCCAATATTTGAAAAAGCACAAGGCATGATAAAGCGGTAAGGTCAAGTTTTAAGCCTTATGAACTAGGTGTGCTTGTGCAAAGCTTAGATGTAAATAGATATGTTGGGTTTTTTAATACCCAATAATCCCGGGCAATGATGTAAAATTGATGTTGGATAAATTAATTATTGACATCCAAGATTGAGAACCCGACCGTAAAACTACGTGGACCATTTGAATCAACCTAATTAATTAGTACTACTCATGGCCCGGCTTCTACATTCATTGGACGGCTTATATACGTTGGCCCACTTAAGTTCATTGTATTGGACTTGGCCCACACTTTGACCTAACCTAACCTATATATACTAGCCTCCTTGAAACGTGTGTTTTTGCCTTTGTCTTGGAAGAAGAAACTCTCAGCCTCTTTCTCTCTCGGCTGATTTTCTTCCTTCTCTTCATAGACTTTGTGGCTTCACCTTTGTAGCTGAAAAACTCCGTCCCTTTTGTGTCCTTAGTGGGTACAAATTAAAGCAACCGGAGTGTGGAAGGAAGTTGGAGGTTTGGGACGTGATTTTCTTGGTTGTTGTAAGGTTGAGATTGGTATACTAAGCCCGAAAAATTCACCAATTGGAAGTCGATTCTTCAACAAAATATTTTCTTATTTTCAACATTATTTTAAATATTTTAAAACCATTGAATAAATGAAATAATGCAAACCAATCAACTAAAAATCCGATTGTAATCCCTTCAAACAGTGTAGATGTTAAGTGAATATGACTTAAAATTTGTTTATTTCATTGTCAGGAGTAGATAAATTAAGGTGAAAGGTTGTTGTGTAATTAGTGATCTTGATTTTCTGTCTTTGATTCATTGTTCTGAGCATTATTGAATCAACGTTTTATTGAAATTATCCTAAATTGGGACTTTATAGCTTGAGGTGTCTTATGGATTTGATCCTCTAAGATATGATGCCAAATTCACCTAAGAAGCCTCAATTACATATATTTTGAGCTATGAAATATTTGTGACTACCAAATTTCGTATGTGACTTCACTTCTCGTGCTTCAAGCTAATTGCAATTGCTTATTACATGAATGTGATAAAAAATAAAAAGGTGACATTTAATTTGAAGCTATGGATCTAAATTTTGATGACTGCATCGTGAATGTTTCATTTAATCGAAGCATGTATAGTTGAACTGTGACCTCTATTCATCCATAAACTTTTCAATCAAATTTATGTTATGTTAAGATTTACTAACAATAGCTGCTGTGAAAACAAATATGATATAGAATTAATCCAATACCAATTTACTGGAGAAAATAACATATTATAGTCACAATATGAAGTAATTAATCACAAGAACACAAGAGTAATGTATTTTGTAGAGAATAGAGATTATATTATAATATAGAGAAAGAATATAAAGATTTTAACTTTACTAAAATCATAATGAAGAGCGAACTATATATACGGAACAGATAGGGGACATTCAAACCATAATAGTAGAGTTGTACTTGAAGTAGAATGCAAGAAATGAAGTCCAAAACGGAATAGAGGAGGAAAAATCGTGCAAAAGGCGAAACAGACAAGTGGTGTCGAGGAGCCTACTTTCGGGTTCTTTACTTCAAAATCTTGATTTTCTTCATCACAATGTCCTCTTTGAGTCCAACACAAATTCTAACTTTCAATTGGGCTTCCAAGTAGAACTTCAACTTAAATTTGCCAAGTAAACTTGAATAGGGTTCAACAATAGCATTCCAAATAGAATTTTTCTTAATGTGCACTATACTTAGAACTCACAATTATCTTCAACAAAAAATTCGGGTCATAGCCAAATTTTAGCAAGTTCCACCTTGATATGAATTTCATTGCAATGAACAAAACTTCAAAGAATTCTCCACCTGGAGGCAAATTCCATTGCAAGGAATAAACTTGAAATTTTCAATAAAAAATACAAAAGAACTTCTCCATAAAAAAATTTCAACTGAAAGTATTCTGTACCTTTGCTATCCTAACAAGGGCAAAAGTGATCTAATGATCACCAAGCAAGGCTGAAATAAGCCCTATAATAGAATCACAACTAAATGAATCAAAAGAAGGATCTTGACTAGAATCAATGCCTTTAACCACATTCAAACTATCAACTAAATCAATAGAATTGTACCTATGTGAAGTCTTATGGTAAAAAATGGGCCTATTACTAGCAATTGAATGCAATGATACTGTTGATGATGGTGGCAAGGCAGATTTATCCATAATCTCTAAATTAAACTAAGATGTATTCTTTAAAGAAAATCTCAAATTAGACTCCAACGGTACAAAATCCAACTCCAAAACCACTTGATTATTAAAGTATGATGATTAATCAAAGATTTTGTATAATACTGCAAGACATATAAATAGGATTTTCTCCGTCCCTTTAACAAAACACAAGCTTCTTTACTAACCTTTTGGACTGCGCCTTCAACAGTACACATACCATTTTGAGTCAAAAGTACTTAAGGAGATAAGATTTCTCTTTAGATCTAGATCGTGTCTCACTGCATCAAGTGTTCTAACTGTCCTATCAAATATCTTATGAGCTGTTTTACAACCTGACCTTTAGAAGCGTCAGCGGGACATGGGATATTTTGAATCGACTAATACCAACTATTCGAAAATGTGTATTATTACCGATCATCACAACACCTTTTGAAACTTCTTCATATGTTGAAAACAATTTCTGATTAGGAGGCTTATGAAAAGTGCAAATTGTATCAAAAGTTTAAGTCTCGTTAGGTTTGGATTTGTAGTTAGTAAAAGCTCTCTATCACTGTTAGAATTTTCTGCAATACATGATTCTCTTGAAGTTTATTATTGTTATTTTGTAGTCAATTTTGATTTATTCTGCAACATATAATAATTGTTTATTAAATGTCTATTTTTCTTGCAATAATTACAAATTTTGAAGTTAGATTTTGACTTGCCTCTTACACGACCACCATCAACAATGAAGCCAACTCCATGACTCTCAGATACTACAAGATGCTTCATCTTCTCCTTTACATATAAAGTATCATAGACTTCTTCGATGGTGAGAGTATTAAGACTATATAAAATCCTGTCTCTAAATGACGTGTGAAGCTAGCAATGAACACAATAAAATCAATCTCAACTCTTCTTCATCATATTTGACCTCAAGGTCTCCAAATCAACGATAATTTTTTTAAAATGGTTAGGTGATTCTCAAGAGATGTTTTTTCTGTCATATGATGAGAATATAGACGTTGTTTCAGATGCAATTTACTAATATGATTCTTTGTTATGCATAAT
The DNA here is from genome assembly GCF_002742605.1 of Olea europaea var. sylvestris. Classification (NCBI taxonomy): domain Eukaryota; kingdom Viridiplantae; phylum Streptophyta; class Magnoliopsida; order Lamiales; family Oleaceae; genus Olea; species Olea europaea. The sequence goes on along the minus strand of NC_036259.1, from coordinate 6,523,261 downwards.
TGCTCTAATTTTAACATAATATAGTTGATGACTTCTCCTTCAAAACATCCTGAAGAATATAATTTGAAAAATGAAGATGTATTTGAGATAAGGTTTTTCGACCCCTTCGTTATTTCTCCTCCAGAGTTCAAGTTGTGGGTATTTTGTCAAATTTCAACAACGCATCATCCACATTCATTAGAGCAAGTACATTCTGCATCTTTATGTTGTATTGCTATCTAATAGCAAAATATCATACTTCATAGTTGCCATGACAAAAAACCTCGATCTTCACAAGAATTTTAAAACCAAAAGCTTTGATACAAGTTTGTTGTGAAAACGAAGATGATACTGAATTAATTCAATACCAATTTGCTAGAGAAAATAAAAAATTATAGCTACAATATAAAGTAATTGTTCATAAGAATACAAGAATAATATAATTTGTAGAGAGTAGAGATTTTATTATATTATGGAGAAAATATACAAAGATTTTGTGTTTACAACGTTTCTAACTTCTACTAAATCATAACGAAGAGCCAAATATATATGAGGAACAAATATGAGACGTTCAAACCCTAATAGAATTGTAGTTGATATAGAATGCAAGAAACGAAGTTCAAAATGGAGTAGAGAAGGGAAAATTGCGCAAGAGGCAAAACAGAGCTATGGCGCCGGGCTTGTGGTGCCACGGCTCCATGCAAATATTGCCTTGGCATCGCGACGACCACATTTGAATTCTTTACTCCAAAGTCTTGTTTTCTTCATCCTAATATTCTCTTCAAATCTCCAACTTCCAATTGGGCTTGCAAGTATAACTCCAACTGGAGTTTATCAAGTAAACTTGAATAGCATTCAACAATTTCATTCCAAATAAAATTCTTCTTAATGTACACTTTAATTAAAACTCCAAATTATCTTCAACAAAGAATTCAAGTTAAATCCAAATTCTAACAAATAACTATTACAAAAATAATTACAAGCAAATTCAAGTAAACTATATTGCATAGATTGCATATGGAAATCAACCAAAATCAAACAATAAATGCATAAATGTAATACACATCCATCCACTAGTAAATTTGTCTATGGACACCATCAAATTCATCATAAATCTAGGGTCTGTAACTCTCCATAATAGAAAGACAGCCATGTTTGTTATGATTATGCATATAAAAACTTCATCAGTTGTAAGCATTTGAAACCCTGATATTTAGACATGACATCAAGAATCAAATAAAAATAATTGTTAACATTAACAGGAAATTTTCTTGAAGGATATTTGAGAAAGGTTTAAACTAGTAGTATGCCATGTTAAACGAATATACCCCGATCTTTAAAAAAAATTGTTCAACAAAAATGCCAAAATTCACCAAGTGGTTGCTTATTAAAATCAAACATGTGTTGGACAATCATATTTTTAACTGCAATCAACACGACTTTTGTCAACATGCCTACTAGTTACCGTCGTTTTGTCTACGTTCGAATTTAACGACATGTATTTATTAGATTAAAGTTTCAGGCCGAATGACCATTTTTATAATTATTAAAAACTTAAATGACTATTACCATAAGTAAATTATTTCTTTGACGATTCTCGAAATTTTTAACCAACTTCAATGTCTCTATACCTGGTGAGTTAATAAAGTTCCAAATGTTTTTATTATTAGAGACTAATATGCAACTATAATAACTTCTTAAAACGTAACTTATTTATTTTATTTAAAAGGTTGAAAACTAACTTGCAAATCAAGGAAGGCATCGAAAACTTATATAGTAATTGGCTCGAAAAATTAAAAAATAAACTCATTTTCTTCCTTCCTTTCTTTCTTTCTTTTAAAACTTCTTCATATGTTGAAAACAATTTCTGATTAGGAGGCTTATGAAAAGTGCAAATTGTATCAAAAGTTTAAGTCTCGTTAGGTTTGGATTTGTAGTTAGTAAAAGCTCTCTATCACTGTTAGAATTTTCTGCAATACATTATTCTCTTCTTCCTTCCTTTCTTTCTTTCTGTTTTTAATTAAAATAAGCTGTTTTTAACCTTTGCCTTCTGAAAAAGTATATAAAAAGAAAGAAAGACAGAGCCATTTCATAACCTGCTTTGTATCCAAACACACAAAAGTCTTACCGACCCCTCATTGTAGGGGTCGGTCGCACATGAAAAAAAAAAATCATGGCCCACGCATGCGTGTGTTCTGACAGGGGTCTTTAAAACGCCCAGCAGAGCTCCTCGAGGCAATCTCCTTCAGCAAAAATGACCTGCAACATCCAAGCAACCAATGGATTCCAGAAATCATCTCCAATGGATACTTCAATCAGTAAATCTCTCACTCTCCTCTCTCCAATTCACATTCTCACCACACTCTCGATGACTTCAATTTCCTTTTCAATCACATAAATGTTGGTTATTGAATTTAATCATTACAATAGGAAATTAATTTCCTTTGACGATTAAACTCTAATGAATATGTTTTTAAATCCTTACACATAAAGGGAAGATAATAACCTTGAAGGAACATTTAATGGTATAGCCAAATGCTTCTTCTCTTAGATCTTCTCCCTCGTACTCCTTAGGTGCATCCCTATTTGGGAAATGAAAATATGGCTAACCTAAAAAATCATATGAAAATGTACCCATAAAAGGCATATTTATAATACTTAATTAGGATTTTTTATTGCACAAATTTTCTTGAACTTTGTTGTAGTAGACCAATTAAGTCATACATCTTTATTGGAGTCGAGAGAAGAACCTAACCGAACCCACATGACTCAGGATCTAATAGATGTTTCTAATCGGGTCAACTCTTGACCAATATAGATACATCTATTAATCTCGAGTCATTCTACCATACAATCGAGATTGCACTCTCGAGTCGAGTGACAGTTATAGAAGCAAATTATGATATGATAAAAATATCCTCCGATTATTGTTCTACAAGTCAACTCCCATTTGACCATCAATGTTTTGAAAATGACAAAATGATTGTTCTGCCCTTCAACATGTATTACCCTCTAAATTTTATTTTCATAAGGTGAATTCTTTGTGATCAAATCACAATATGAGTCCAACAATCTCACCATCAAACTACTAAGCTCAGGTTCAATTTTCTTTAAAAAATACTTTAGAGTAATGATCGTCACATCTCAATAATTAACAAATTTCACTATTGCAAGTATATGATTCCTAATTGTTTCGACCCACTTCTTAAAGCACCGAGATCAATCTTCTAATTCAGATTTTACTCATTAGTATCTCAAAGAACTTGAACTAGTAATAAAAGGTACATTACTTATGATTTGGGTGACTTGTTTGATAATTGAGTAGAGTCTTATTCCGAGCGGCTACAATGAGCCATCAACGCGGTCTCATTCAATGTATATCAAAAACATATTATTATTTTTATTCCCAAATCTAAACAAATCTTAATAAAACAATGTAATCTTATCAACATAAAGAGTTCAACTTCATGTACTGATTATAAACGACATATTTTGATCACAATACGAATTGTGTCTTACTATACTCAAACCATCGAGTATGCAATTTGTGACATCCTATATGATCATAGAACCTTAGATAATAGTTGCAAATTGTAACACGCAAGTAATCAAACATTTTACAAAATACTACTTGAGGAAAGGCAACAAACTAACAATAAACATTGTAATTTCCACTCCAGGCCCTAAACCCAAAATGGAGCACAACTCAAAATTTGCTAAAATTTGTAATAATCTCAGAATTTCCTCAACTACCATTTCAATTGAAGGAAAATTCAAAAACCCAGAAAAACCCACCTCTCGGAATTGGCTAAAACCAGTCAACAGAGGCTCCTCCACTGTTCATGCTCTGTTTAAGGAACTGCCGGTTCTTGAAAGGGCCCTAATTGGTGCAGCTGCTGGTGACATCGCAAGTGCATTCACTTACGTGTGTCTTCACCCACTTGATACTATTAAAATGAAGCTCTAAACAAAGGAGCATCAAAAATTTATACTGGCACAATTGATGACATTATTATCACCTTCAAAACTAGGGAAATTATTGGATTTTACGGTGGAGTTTCAGCAATCATGTGGGCTCTACTCATCTTCTACTACGTATTTAGGGACTTGTGAGTTTGGAAAGTCCATGTTATCAAAAAATTTATATAACTGTCTTTATTAACAGGAGGAATATAGTGTCATCTGCTATAATGGAGCATAAAGAGTTAATTACTCGGAGAATGCAGGCACAGCAAAGAGTAGGTCTTGGAATGTTTTATTGAGTATTTTGGGAAAAAAATGGTGTTTTGGGGCTTCATGCTGGGTACAGTGCTAATTGCTTAAGAATTTGCCCACTAAAGTGCAAAGTTATTCATCATTTGAGTACTTGAAAGCAGCGATTTTGAGCAAGTCTAGAAAGGCTAGTTTAGTGCGATTTCAAGGAGTTTTTTGTAGAGTATTGGCAGTGGCAATATCAACTTCTTTGACAATCCCCTTGGACATTGTGAAGACTAGGTTGATGACTCAGGTTCATGGTGAAGCCACGAATAAGGCTGCTGCTGCAATGTATGGTGGCATTACAGCCATCATTAAACAAATTTTGAAGGAAGAATGATGGGTTGGATTTACTTGTTGAATAGGGCTTAGATTTCTTCATAGTGTCTGCTTTTCATGTTAAATATGTGTCTCGAAATTTGGCAAGAATTTGGCAATCTTGGGTTTTGGAAAGAAATCTTGTTGGAGCCATATGGTTTTAGGAAATAATCAATAGGATTTAAGAAATATGGAAAGAATTAATTGGAATCCAAGATTAGGAAGGAAACAATTTGAAATCGTGAAGGAAGGAAAAAAATTGTCACACACATGACACGTCTTTTTCTTTTACGTGATTTTTTCCTAATTTTATATATTTTCCTAGTTTTAGCGTTTGACTCGTGTACTATAAATACGTGGCTCCTCTTTCAGTTTAGTTTAAGCCAATTGTTGTAATTCTCTCTTTTCATAGTGATTGAATAAAATAATATCGTTCATCTGCCAGTTTCCTTTTATTTTGCATCTTTTTCAACTTTAATCTTGTTCTTGGTTATTTTGTGATCTTTATTTATACTTCATATTGGGTTCATCAAATCTCAATTATTGCGTTGTCTTCATCGGTCCCAACAAGTGGTATCAGAGCCAGGTTGCAAGTTCTTCGTGATTTGATTGAGGTTTTCAGAGATGGCTTCGATGAAGTATGATATTCCGCTGCTAGATCGCAATACAAGGTTTTCGCTATGGCAAGTAAAGATGAGGGCTGTGTTGACGCAGATGGAACTTGATGATGTTTTGCTGGGCTTTGAGAAAATGCTAGCAAATTGGCCTATGAAGGAGAAGCAACGGAAGGATAGGAAGGCTATATCATTGATTCATCTTCATTTGTCCAACAATATACTCCAAGATGTTTTGAAGGAGAAGACAACGGCTGCTTTGTGGCTCAAGTTGAAGCAGTTGTGCATGACAAAGAATTTGACGAGCAAACTGACTCTAAAGCAGAAGTTGTATTTCCATCGCATGGCAAAAGGAGGGTCACTGCAGGACCATCTTGCTATGTTCAAGAAAATAGTTGCAGATCTGGAGACATTGGAGGTAAAATATGATGAAGAACATCTGACCTTGATCCTGTTGTGTTCGCTACCCAGTTCTTTTTCGTCGTTTCGTGGTACTGTTCTGTATAGTCATGACACACTTACCATTGAGGAGGTATATGAAACCATGTTCTCAAAGGAGAAGATGGAGCTGTTGGTTGGAGATCCTACATCTAGGGGTGGGGATGCTCTTATTATTCATGGTGATCGACGGAGGGGTAGATCGAAGGTGAGGTACAGCAATGTGTATTGTTATTATTGCAAGAAGAAAGGACACATCTAGAAAGATTGCGACAAGTTGCAGGGTAAAAGTAATTTACATGCAAATCATTCGAGGCAATCTAGTAATTCGGACGAAACCAATGTAGTTGAAAAAAATTTTGATGATGGAGATGTGATGTTAGCTATATCTTATGGGGAATCCAAACCTAAGGAGTGGATTTTGGATTCTGCATGTTCATATTATATGTGTCCTAATAGGGCGTTATTTCAGACATATGAGGCGGTGAAGTAAAGTGGAGTTGTCATGGGAAACAACCAATCTTGTCGGGTTGCAGGAATCGGTCGGGTCAGATTGAGGCTACAAGATGGGACAATGAGGACACTTGATCAAGTTCGTCATGTTCCAGACTTGACAAATAATCTCATATCGTTGCGTACCCTGGATGCAAAATGGTATAAATTTTCTGGTGGAGGTGGATTCCTGAAGGTTCAGAAAGGTGTTCGGGTTGTACTGGAGGGACGGATGAGATCCCAGTTGTACATTTTGCAAGGAAATGCAGAACCAGTTCAGAGACATTTGGACAAGTTTAGAACCGTGGTAGAAATTCAGTTTGGTACATTACCTCTTGTGTTAGGCTCTGGGTCAGTTTCGAACTTTGCTCGTGGGAGTGTTGGTGATTCTGCTTTACCACCAATTTTAGTAGATACACTTTGTTCTTGTGCTAGTGGACTCATGGAGCGTAGGTTTAGTCATGTCAATAATGTATGTAATGCCTTAGGGATCGTTGAAAGTGACAGTTCTAGCAAGGGGCCTTCTGATCGTGCATTTGGTGTGGTTTCTACTACAGGGTGTGTTTCGACCCTGTCTAGTGATTATTAATTCCAGGTGGAATTTTGGGAACCCGGGTTTGGGTTTGGGTGTCGCTTGTGGACGCCGGGCAGGGAACATGTTTTCATGGAGAGTTTGGTTACTATGTTGAGGAGTTTGGTTATTCCGATGCAGACGGATCATTTCTCAAGGTGTAGAAATTTGGAGCATCGTTCATTGCACAAGAATTTCAAGTCAAGGTGGAGATTGCTAAACATGTTTCTCGAAATTTGGCAAGAATTTGACAATCTTGGGTTTTGGAAAGAAATATTGTTGGAGCCATATGGTTTTAGGAAATAATCAATAGGATTCAAGAAATATGGAAAGAATCAATTAGAATCCAAGATTAGGAAGGAAACAATTTGAAACCGTGAAGAAAGGAAAGAAAATTGTCGAACATGTGACACGTCTTTTTCTTTCACGTGACTTTTTCCTAATTTTATATTTTTTTTCATAGTTTTAGCGTTTGACTCGTGTACTATAAATACGTGGCTCCTCTTTCAATTTAGTTTAAGCCAATTGCTATAATTCTTTCCTTTCATAGTGATTGAATAAAATAACATCGTTCATCTATCAGTTTCCTTTTATTTTGCATCTTTTTTAACTTTAATCTTGTTCTTGGTTATTTTGTGATCTTTATTTATACTTCATATTGGGTTCATCAGATCTCAATTATTGCGTTGTCTTCATCGGACCCAACATTTCAGCTATAGGCTACTTTGCGTTCGAGACAGGTAGGTTCATAATTTTGAATCAGTATCTCAAGCAAAACGAGATTCAAACTATGGAACTTGCTCACACGTCGCCACTCAACCAAAGTGGATGAGAATTGACCTCAAGTTTGTGCATTAGTGTTAACTTGGTGAATTTTCTTCTCATATCTCCCTTTTTCCTGCTGGATTAATTCAGTTTTGTACTAGTATTCATATATTAAGTTATCATAAAGAAAGTCCTTTTTGTTTTATGAATGTGAGGTACTTTTCTGTAATTTTTTGTTGTAATTAGTATTCTATGATGATAATAGTTTATTGTTGGTAGTCAATGTAGCGAAATATTGAACCTCCAGCTGTACTTGTTCAAGTATGATTCACGCATAAGTTAAACTGGTAATGGTTAGTTGCTGAACAATTTTTGTTTACTTTTGAAACACGCTCTTGTTGTCTTGAATTAGTGGTTTAACATTGCATGATTGATCTAAAAGCACGATTTTGGTTGAGTATAGATGGTGTCTTTAGCTTGTCTAATAAAAGGTTGTCACCTTTCAACTTTATTTCAAAGTTGAATATTAGTATTGTCTTAAGGTTTTGGTAGTTATTGGGGAGCCAGACTTTAGGATGTTGATAGACCCTCCAAGTTATTCATTTAAGTTTGTTATGCCATATTCTAGAGTGTTCCAATTCCAATTAGTTATCAATAGTAGTCTAGGAAATAAGGGGCGAAGTAGTAATATAAATGTAATAGAAGAGGGAGTAGAACGGTTATGCAAATATTCAGTACTTGGTTGAGCCTATTAGGAGATAATCTAGCCTCTCGAATGTTGGGAATTGTTCTTTTACATTCTATGAAACCCCCGTTTGTCATCCTTTAAAAATTTAAATTGTTTGCTATAGGATCATTCTCAACCATATATTCACACAATAAAATATTCTACATATAAACCAATCAAATTTTCTTACTTTTTAATCATACATTCTCCAAAAAAATACTATTCACTAACTCATTATTCCCAAATAAATTCTATCAAACAGGCCCGGAATATTAAAACAATCTTCAGCCACAGTTGTTCTTACTTTATAGATAAATGCTTGAATCTATCTCTAAATATAATTCTCACCATTATCATACATCAGACAACATCGTTACATCTAAAGCCCATTGTTACAGCATCAGATTCATTAAAGGAAGTCACCACAGTTGCAACAGCATCCATTCTTCAATAGCAAATTCATCAGTAGCCAGAAGCACCATTAGATCTACAGTGCACAGAGAAGACGCCTCTTGTAGAACTTGCAGCAGTGAATCAGGGTCAGATACCTACTTATTTGAGAGTGAAAATTTCAAGGAATTTAGTTGTAATAGTTGCAGACACATCTAATAGAAGATTGAGGACTAATAAATTATTTCAAGAGGCTGGAGAATAGTATTATTATCAGCATTTTGGTAGTTAGTGTAGCCATAGTTGAGGATGCCAACTTTTCTAAGGGATTAAAATTTTAGACGCTGTAATTATAAAATGTCGATGGAAATGGAATTAATTGGAAGGATACTTGCAAAAGAAAAGTTGAAAGTTTTTATCACCAGGGAGAATTTCTTAAGTGATTTTCTAAAGTTACTAAGGGTCTGTTTGATTGTAAAGATGGAATTGAATTGAATTGAATTGAAAACGAATTCCAAATAATTGAATTGCCTAAAAATTGTTTTCCTGAGAATTGTAAGTTATTGTGTTTGATTGGGATAATTTTTCATGTGGAAAATGTTGAAATAAAAGTGTTTTTCTATCTCCGTTTGACTTTATTTTATATGAAAATTGTCAATTAAAGGAATAGATTTTACTGGTATTAGAGATGAAATTTGTTTCCATTGCCAAAAAAAAAAAAAATCATCTATCTTTTGGTGTTCTTTTAGCTTTGTTTTACATAAAAATTGTCATTTAAAGAAAATATTTTTTTACAATAATTTTTAGAATTTGTTTCCATTGCAAAAAAAATAAAAAGTGCTACAATAACCAAAAAAAAACCAAGAAAATTCCGGATTTCAAGACAACCTAGAAAGAGGATTCCATGGAAAAAAAATAAAAAATAAAAAAATAAACCTATCAAACATGACAAAAAGTGGAAGTTGGAAAACGAATTCCATTTTTCATGGAATTTGGATGCCTATCAAACGGACCTAATAGCTTCTATCCTAAAGTCTTACACAAAGCCTTTCTAAATTTATTAGTGAAATTCTCTGTTATTTTCTCATTGACATTTTCTTTTACAAGGTACTGTTAGTCAGTATTATGATTGATGGAGTTTGTTTTTTTCATTATATTCTTCAAAACATAGAAAGGCTAACGGCCAAGAAAGAAGATCAAGTTTACCTCATTAAAAGAACATTTTATACTGTGAACAGTATTGGCTATTCTGAGATTTCAGGAAAATCTAGTTTTTGAGCAATATAGGCCTGCATCCAGGATTAGCATTAAGTTTGTCTTTGTTTGTTTTAATTAAAAATAAAGGGATTAAGGAAATGATTGAACTTTATAGTGATTTTATTATGGTGATCAAGGAGTCAACTGTCGCTTCTGCTATGTATTTTGGTTCCTTTGTTTAGGAATTCTGCTGAAAAATCTACAGTATTCATCTATGTCAACTGTCGATCCCTCAAGTGCTGGTGCAAAAAGGAACACTTTGTCGTCTACTATAATTGTGCCAAGTGTTAAACTACTCATCTAAAAGTTTTTGCAAGTTTTTTGGAAGTGAAACTACCCGAAAAGTTACAACTATTGATGTAGTCTCTTGTTGATACTTGATACTACCAGTTTTGTCGCTACCTAATAGAAGCAAAAAAATCTACAAGATAGATTGAACCGAAGATCTATACCTAAACTGAAAGCATACTTAAATCGCTTTATGTATGTAATTTTTCCCTTTTTTTTTTTAGACCTAAGCCCCCAAATATATTTGGCTTAGGGCAGCATCCTCTTGAACCTTATATAAAGTCTGGACCTTCCCATGAAGGATCAAATAAGCTAAAATTTCACCATATTAGATCAGGTTATGGTATCTCAATTTTTGTCTAGATAATAATCTTGATGATTGAGCTACCTACATCACTTATCAGAGTTTCTATATGGCCTCTTTAGGTTGTCATTCCTTCTTTAGTGAAGTCCTGATTCCCTTTAACTCTGATATAAATATTAAAATTTCACTATTATCTTTGACAGACATAAATCTATCTTCAGATTATGATACAGGTACCTTCAAAATAAGTTGTAAAATAGGGTACCAGCACCCAGAGACACGAAATAAAAGATGATTGTTTACCATTTGAGAAATTACTTTAAAACTTGTTTTTATAGAATAATTATTGTTAAAACCTTGAGTCAACTTAACTTCGAGACTCGTTTTCATAATAATCTAGCGGAAACGTAAGTGAAGTCATGAAATGAATTTGAAAATTAAAAATAGGGATAATTGCAGCTGCAGTCCCAAATCTTTTATTTTTTCGTAGATTTGATCTAAACCTTTCGTTTGGCCCACTTACAGTCCCAAACCTTTCATTTCATTTCATCACAAGGAGAAATGGATGGATTCCAACTATAAAACCATTAGTTAACCTAAAAGTTTGACTTTGATCAATTTTAAAAGGGTTGAATTCGGTGATAAATTATCAATGTCAAACAAGTTACGAAAATATAAACGGCTTTCATTTAAAGGTCTAGTCAAAGCAAAAGTTTATTTATAATGCCTAAGAACTATCTTTTTTAGTTAGATGGGCTAAAGATACAAAGAAAAGAAAAATACAATTTTAAAATAACTAAAATGTCCTGATATGTAAAATGGCATGCCCTAATTCCCCTTTCAATTTTTATTTAGTCCTAATTCAATTTTGGCTTCCTTTCTTTCACAGTCAGGTCGACATCTCTATCAATTATTTTCCTTTTCTTAACATCTTCTCTCCTTCATGAAACCCTAAAATTTACCATTGTCATTCCCTCGTACACTCATTTGGTTAAAGTGGGTAATCAAAACTTACAACATTCTTGTTGGGTATTTAGAGAGAGATGGTGATATTAAATTTCAATATTTGGACTACTTTCTTTTTTAATTTTCTTGAATCATTTCTTCATGTTGTGATTTATATTTATGATGTTTATTTGTTAATAATGGTTTTGAATTCATTTTATCATTGAATTAGAGCTCTGATATCGGTTGCTTTCCAATCTATACTTACTATCTATACTTACTATCCCTTATATTTTAAAGTGAAATATATGTTGGTAAATACATTTTTGGGGATTCTATTTGTTGTTCTACTGTGAAATATACATTTTATTTTTTACTGTCCAGAATGACTTATAAATCATTTTCTACAACTCAAAAATGACATACATCTCGTTATCAACACTGTATCAAGTTTATAATTTGATGAGATTTTAGAACTTTTATGGACACCATGGATATGTTATGGATTCAATTTATTATCTAGTTGAATATGAACAGTCAGTTGAAGGTGCTTGGGAATGAAAATGTGTAGAGAATGGCAATGGAAAAACATCTAATCTTGTTTCGAAAATAACTTCTTTTGTGGATTTGTATGACAAGGTCAAAGACGTGTTGAAGGTTGATACAATGATATACAAAATGGATATGTTAGCTCTTGTCCAAATGATGTAGCTTTATTATTTTGTAGTTATAGAAAGCACCAAATGATTTATTACATTTTGTAGTCATTGTGCTATTAATTATATTGTATTTTAATGAACCAAAATCATTATGTTGTTTTTTTATGTTATTGCTTTTGTATTAATGAAATGATATTAAAGTCATTTTATGTTGATGTGTTTTTTTTATTATAGATCAACAACTTTTATGTCGTATTATTTTTCTAGAATGACACGAATGTCATTATAATTGATATTGATGCCGTTCCAATAAGAAAACTGTAATGCTTAACATAGCAACATTTAAATCATTTCTGATACAACAAAAATATATATATATATTGAAGCTATTCCTATATGAAAATTATAATTTTTCATACAATAACATCGAAATAGTTCCAATACGGAAATTGTAATGCTTCAACGATATTTAAATCAATCCTAAGACACAAAAAACACTATGCATGTCATATCAGTACAAAAGCACTATTGTTATAGTGATTCACATAATGGCATTGAAGTTGTTATATCCAAACAAAACGACATTGAGGTTGTTATGCCAAACATAGTGCACACATGCATGCATCATTCGTAATTTATAGGATTGACATCGTGTTCATTCACAAAAATAACGACATCGAACACGTCATGATATAAAACATCATTTTCATTACAAATTTGTCATCATTGAAGTCGTTCTATCCAAAGTATAACTACAATAACATTGATATCATTTCATTTCATACGAAAGAACGACAATGTCATTCTATATCATATTCACGAAATAATATAATGACATCAATATCATTCCTGTAGAAATTTATCGTCTTCGAAGTCGGTCCAATGCGAAATATAATTGAAATGATTTTCATGTATCTTTTCTTACATAATGATAACGGAATTGTCTTAATGAAATAGTTAAAATAACATAACGATGTTAAAATTGTTCTAACTATTTCGATATTAAAGTCATTCTAGTATGAAACCTAACTACAACGATATTGATGTGATTTCCTTTCATTAAAAACGATGGTTATATCGTCCTAACTCAAAATGCCGATTTGGCTATTCACAACCAATTGACATGCCTAGGACAAACAAAAATGGTCATTATGTGGGTTCAATTCCACTCAAAAGAAAGTATCATTAACATTAGATGTCCCCAAAGTTGTTTACCACCTTCAAACTTATTCGATGGTTAGAAAATATATCTATTCGCTCCTTAAGTTATTCGAGTGTTATCAACCCGTTTGAATACCTCAAGCAGTCGTCCTATATATGTCGGAGGTATGCTGGGTTGACATGGAAGATCAAATCGACATTTTAAGCTAGAACAATATAACTGTCATTATTTATGAAAAGAAACGATATCAATATCATTGTAGTTATATCTCATACTATGTAAATATCATTGACTAAAAACAATGATTTGATCGTCAATGGTATTAATATCGTTTGAAACATACCTACAATGATATTGATACTGCTAAAAAGATAATTGTTATTTTGAGTAAGAACGATATAATTGTCGTTTTATGTAAAAGGAATTGATATTTATGTGGTTGTGGTTATGTTTTAGACTAGAATGATCCCAATATCGTCATATTTATACCAAAACAACATAAATGTCATTATGTTATTTCGTGGCTTTGATACATAACTATCGTTACATATTAAAGGAAATTTGGATGTTATCAATATTGTCAAAATTATACTGAAACGACTTGGATATCATTATGTTATTTTGTGGGTTTGATACATAACGATATCAATATCGTTAATGTCATTGTAGTCATTATTTGAATTAGAACGATATCAATGTCGTAAATATTGAACTGAACCGATATGAATGTCACTATGTTATTTCATGAGTTTGATACATAACGATATCAAAGTCGTCACATGGTAAAAGAAATGACTACAATATCATTTTAGCAATGATCCAGTGTGCACGTTGGCCTATGCCAACACATTTGAGTTGTTCATTATCAGAGAGCAAATTGTCCCTTAGATGAGCACACACAATACATACGTCGTGCAAATGGTGTAAGCTTGTTAGCAAAACAATTTCTTTTTTGTTTTATTAGTCTTTAATGACTTGTGTGTCATTATTAAAATCATTAAATCAATCTTTTGTGTCTTAGAAATTATTTTAATATCATTTTATTAATCAATGTAATTTTCGTACTGAAATGACATCATCATTGTTTTGTGTTTTAAGAACAATTTCTAAGTCGTTATATAAATGTGGGCATTTTTGTACTAGAACGATAGAAATATAGTTTTGTGTCACATGAACAATTTCAGTGTCGTTATATGAATGAGTGCATTTTTAGTGGAACAACATCAATATCGTTTTGTGTCATGAAAATGAAGTCTATATCGTTATGCAAAGAAGTACTTACATTTTGACGTAACGATCTAAATATTTCTTTTGTTGGTCTTCAAAATTATTAAGCACCTTGCAGATGTATGATCTCAAACTTGAAACTTATGAAGGCCAGAAAATATATAAATTTTAATTACATTCATTATCCTTAATTGTCATAGTTATACAACATCAAAATAGAACAAAGTAACTACAGAGTTGTGTCAAAGCATTAATAAAAATATCAAAAAGGGTCGAAGTCCTATGCCAACAACTCTGCAGTCAATTTCTTTCATCATATTGGGACATAATCCAAGCGAATTGCGTTTACATCCATCTGTGCTTTCAAAAATTTTATGTACTTCAAAGTGAATAACCCGCAGTAAATCTACAAAATAGTTGTGCAGTTATATTAATTCTCAATGCTAAAATAATATAGTACTAACAAATGTGAGGTAGTCAACCTTATAGAAATAGTGCTTGTTAGAAGAAAATTAAACCCACCAACGACTGAAATTTGAATAATTTATGTTGATTGTTTTCCCTATAAATGGAGAAGAAAAAAATAGAAGAACACGAGTAAACAAGCATACATAGACCACCATTTAACATTACTGTCTAACTTCTGAATAAGAGTGTGTATATTGTTCGATCATATGAAAAATAAGTAGCCCACGAAGACGGTAATAACAACATGCCTTAAATGTTGATGGGAATAGGGATATATATGAGTGAAAATTGTCTGAACTGTCTCTACATTTAGAGTATCTAGCAAATCAACATGCCACTTGTTGGACCCCATTGTTCAATCTCAGTCTATGAGTCACTTTACTTTACATAAAAATTTTGCTAATGTCTCTACTTTACAAGCATCAACTGCGCAACAAAGAGCATCCTGGATCAGTTCATAATACAACAACTATTGTACAAGATTAGTTCACAGAATTAAACATTTATGTCCTTTCTTTTAGTAGAAGTTGAATGACCCAGTCTAAGAGATGGACATTAATTTTTTTTCACAACAATCAAAGCATATTCCCAAGAATCTTGATTCTTTAATCAACTAGATGAATGTTACCCTTTCATTCGCTGCTGATGGGTTTAAACATAATCAGTGGATGTGAATTTTGACCTAATAAACACCAAATTTACATACGAATACGCAGAAACCTAATAAATCTAGTCAATAAAAAAATAAAAATTTAAAGAATCCAGACAGATTAAATACAAATAGAATCATAAGAAAACAAAGGAAAGATAGAGATTAACTAGATTAAAAATTAATCAGATGTGCAGTCGGACCCAGCCTACCATCTTCATTCACTTCAAAACCCTCTACAATCGTCGGCTGCACAAATTCAAATCAACAAAGTCTCAATTAGACCCATTATTAGCCACAAATGAAGGATGAATGAGAATATAATTTTTGAATTCATTGAAAAATCTTTAAATTCCAAGTTGCTTGATAATTTCAGTAAACATTCATATTGAAAAATATATACCAAGAAATTACAAATAGCAGAAATTTTCCTGGACTCAATGCATTTGTAAACTATATTATGAAAATCTACACTTTCCAACCCCATAAAAATCTGCAAAATTTTAAATAAAAAAAAATTACAAATTCTAAACCAAAGATTAAATTTTGAACATACTGAAGCCTAAAGAGTACAAACACAGGCTTGGAGACTAAACTTAGGGATTCCGATTGTGTAGTGTGGACATCAGGAAGAATGAGAGATTATCATTGTTAGTAGAGAAAAAAAGATGGAAGAACTAATGGAGTCCTGGGTTATTTTGAATTGAGAATGGAGGATTTGACATGAAAGGGAGATGACATTCAATGTAAGAAATAACTCTTAAAATTTGGTTTTACAAGGAAAGGTAAAAATAGTATTTTTACAATTTCAAATATTTAAATTTAATTTCATTTTGAAGAATTGGGTCAAAAGCCTTTGCAACAAAAAGATATTGAGGGGTGATCATTTGAACTCATTCCCCAAATATGAAAGGTTATAGTGAATTTAAATAAATAATTATCTTTTTCAGGTGACATGGCCTGATCCTAGTCCATGTGCCAATTTTCATTAATCTTGTTTACATGCTTCGTGCGTTTTTTTCTGTATTTGATTGATGGGATATGCTAGTCTGTCAGGATCATTTACACAAACTCTGATCAGATTATGAGAGGGTGAGCATTTTTTTTATCCTTAAAAAATGGGTGTGAGCCCTCTTGTTTGAGAGATAGTCTGGCCAAGGTCTGTGCAAATGATCCTGACAAACTATCATTTTCCTTGATTAATTACATGTGATTTAAATCGTATTTGTATTATCTTGAACATGGAAAATGTATAGGCGAATTTATTGATGACTGAATTGGAATAGTGTTTTTTATTATTTTCTATTTCTAAATGTACATTAGAAACTTTTTTTTTTAATTTCCTAATAATAATTTGACATTTGAAAACTTTTATAGAGGATGTTGCCCGTGCTTCTCGTGAAAATCTATAAATTTTGTTTTAGTAAACAAAGAATAGTCAAATGATTTGTACAAGTGAAAACACAATTCATCCCAATTTCGTTAATTTTTCAAATCAAATTTCTGAATTTTAAGAAAGCATCTTTCTATTGAGTTTTGGGTTCAATATAAAACTGTTAACATTGTTAATAAAAATTATCCGAAGTCTCATATTGATTATTGTTTTCATATTAAAATGGCATGATATTTAGACTTAACATCTCTCATCAAGATGATTGTTCATTTAAGAACACAAATCTTGAAATTCAACTACTCACCCGAGTTTAGGCAAATTTGCATTGCTCGTTAGAGTTTTTCTAAGTTGGTACCATATTCTTAAAAATTAATCTTAGAAATTTCAACCTTATTAAGAAAAATAGTCTCAACTTATTGAATTCATATTTAAAAGACGTAAAAAATTTATCCATAACAACCAATATGCCTACTTTTTAGTCATGTTTAAATTTATTACAATTATAGTCACAAGTATTAGGTAGATTGAAAGTTCCATTTAGTATTTTAAAATCTTGTTGATAAGTTAACTAGTTCAAATCATGCCCACCAACACCAACCGTTTGCTTTAACATTTACTACTTTCTATGCCTTTAGTTACATGAAATGAAAAATTTCCCTTCATTTTTAGCATTTGATTAATTGTTTTTCCCACATAATTGGTCCCACATCTTAAAGAAATGGGGAAGCACAAATGGATAGGCGTTTAGTACTAATCGTTTTGCAATTCACTTTAGAACCCTAAATAGATGTTTGACATATCATAAGCTGGATTTCCTTTTTGGTCGAATTTTGTTTTTATTTTTTTCCTTTTTGCCAAGTTGTTTCACTGTATAGGGCTTTTAATATATTTTTCGAATTTTATTTTATTTTTTTTAGTCAAAAAATGTCTTTTGACAATTATTTGATAGCAAATTTCGAAAACTTTATTATTTTTTCAATGAAACTTAGGGGAGTGTATTCAATTGAGATTTTTGAAAACTTTGATGGACCTTTTTTTTTTAGTGTCCATGGATTTTGTGGATTTTTTTTATATATATTTTATGAAATTAGTGAAAGTCTTTCGTAAATTTTTATAAACTTTCATTTTAAAATTTTTATGGACTTTTGTAGTATTCAAAAGACTTTCATTTGAAATAAAATTCATGTGGATCTAATACAATAGCGTGAAATTCTCACATACGAGATGTTGGTTCCTACAAGTCCCCTTCCTCTTCCCATATAATTGAAAATAAAATTTAAAAGAATAAAAATTTAAGACCTTAATTAAATAGATAATAATCAACAAAAAATAAATTTAATATTCGGTATTATTAATATACTATACCTTTAAAGAATAAATAAATAAAATCAATATATTTAAATTTAATTATAAATTTGCCTATACAAAATTTTATAATTTAATTAAAAATAGATATTTTTCACAAAATGAATGACAAAACTGAAAAACAAAGTTACAATAATCTAATTTAATTTTTCTTCAAGAAAATAGAGATAAACAAAAAGAGGAAAAAATAGAAAAATAGAAATAAATATAATAATAGAAAAAAATAAATTTTATTCATAACTTAATGTTTGTAGAAGAAAAAATGAAAAACAAATATAAAAAAAATATTAATTTCTTTCTCTCTTTTTTTTTTTATTTTTATAAAAATATCCCAAAAACTTGTGATTAATGAGAGACAAATTTTGAGATTTTAATTTAGTACTTTTCGCTTAAAAGTTAGTATCCTGGAGATTTTAAAAGTCTCAATTGAAAACACTAAGGGGTTGTTATCTTTGTGTTTTAGATTTTAGTTTTGAGTTTTGAATTCATTTTGTATTTTGTATTTTAAGTGTCCATTTTAAGATTGTTGAAAATACGTTTTTTTTGTCATTTGAAAAATTGTTTTCAAAAATAAAAAATTAAAAAACGCGTTTACTTTCTAGTTTTGAAAAATTGTAAAAGCAATCATTCAACATATATATAGTTTATTTACTTATACAACAAAGCAAAAGTGGTTGTCATAGTGGTTAAGACATTAAAACTCCATGTTGGTGACCAGAGTTTGAATCTCAGCCACCTACCAATTTATTTGAAAGATTTTTATATTGTGCATTAAAAATAATAAAATAAAAAAAATCCTTTGTATTGAAAGTAGGCTGGTGGAATTGAATTCGTGATCATCTCAAAATCCTTGACTCTACCAACTGAGCTATCCAGCTATTGATAGAAAAAAACGCGAAATTTAATTGAAATTTCTTGTACTGTTCATATAAAAAGAAAATTCCTTTGTATTAAATTGCGGTGAAATGGAATTGAACTCGTGACCTTAAGAAAATTCGAAACTCAACCAATTGAGCTATCCTACTATTTGTGAAAATACCGCGTTTTCTGCATTTTGAAGTTTTGACTTGATTTTTACTAAAAACACCCAAAACGACTAAAAGCCCATTTTGCGTTTTCTTTGTAATTTTTTTCGCGTTTTCGAAAATTCATTTATGAAAATAGGTAAGTAAACGTATTTTCAGTGTTTTCAAAAATTAAAAACTGAAAATGGTCAGAAAACAACAAAGAGAACAGGCCCTAATACTTTTAGAGAATCTCAAAAAGTCCACATTGAATACTCTTAAACTTTTTAAATCCCTAAAAATAATTAAAAGTCTCAATTGAATATACCCCCTAAAACTCTTACAGATTTTTGTTTAATTCATTTGACTTTCGAATACTTTCATAATTTCATTTAAAAATAAAATTCATTTGGGTCTAATTAGTGGGAAGTTTCCAAATAGGAGGTAGAGGTTCAATCCCACACCCCTCTCTCTTGGATAAAACAAGTAAAAACATATTTAGTATTCAATATTATTAGTACATTAGACATTTAAAAAGTAAAAAATCAGATAATATGTTCAAAATTTAACTAAAAAGTAATCTTTTTTAAGAAAAGGAAGAAAAAATGGGGGGGAATATAATTAGTAGAAGAGAGACGAAATAATTAATTTTTAATCATGAAAGTAAGGATCATAGAAGGAAAGATGGGAAAAAAATGTTGAAAAGAAAAAAAATACATATTAGAACAAAAAAGGTCTTTTGTGAAAGTCTCTCAAGTGAAAGAAAGATAGATTTTGAGATTTTAAATTTTTACTTTCTACTTAAAAATTAATATTCTAGAGACTTTTGTAAGAGTTTTTAAAAATTACTTGAATATTCCATAATTTATCGAGATTTTAAAAAAAAATTAATTGAATATACATCAATTGATACACCAATACTGTTGAGAGTCCAAAATCAATTGAATACACCCATCATTAACTTGTTTATTTAAATAGAAAAATTGTCTAAAATAATTTAGGGATAAAGTTGATGATCAAGGAAGCTTAGATTAGCCATGTCGGGGCCAATTCAAGAGAACTCTTGAGCCTTGTGGACTGTTTAATTCAACAAAATAGCTGTCCATGCCTAGTTTTTTCGATTGTTTGAGCCCATCGACTTCCAAAAATAATAAAGCTTGATATTTTTGGGAAATTTATTAAAGGTTTTAATAAAAGATCATTAGATATATGATTTGACTTGATATGGCCTGACTAGACCTATTGGGTCCATGCCAGGGAATTTTTTTTCCATGAGAGTCTAAATCGATAGGATATTTTTGGATTAGTAGCATGACCCAAATCGATAAATAAAATTCTCGATCAACCAAAACCCGACTCCGATCATCCATTAACAACTGTAATTTCAACCTTTCAATAGGTAATAATGATTAAGTGGAACCGACAAATGAGCGATGCCAAGCCATGAAAATTTTCACCATGAGAGCCTAATCCAACTTCGACCACTGCTTCGCAACCTGAACTCCAAAAAAACCTTAGAATAATGCTACATTTACAGAAAAAAAAATTACAAATGTTTTACAGAATACTCACAACAATGGGGTCTATTACAATAAAATATTCACATGAGGTCTACCCCCATGTGTCTAACCTGAAGAACATCTGTGCAAAACTCTTGTACACATGCCATTTCCCAAAACCTTAAGCCGAAGGACGACAAATATATGGATTTCAAACACTATTTCCAATAATAGCAAATTGACCAAGTAAACATCTAAAGAATTAATTACATAACAAACAAAACGAATGGGGAAAAAAGCTATAAATTAGTAGCTTATAATTTGGGTTGCAAATTTCAATCCAAGAGCTACATGACAAAAAAATTGTACCTACCACAGAGAGAAAAACATATTTTAGCCAAACGAAAGCATCATGAGGCCCACAAAAATTAATTTCAAATAAAATAGAAGAGGATGGAAAAAAAAAAAAAAAAAAAAAAAAAAAAAAAAAAAAATCGCCTCAATTCCAACTGTTGATAGTAGTCATCTCTAAAATCTTCCATTATATGTGTTGAAACGAATTGAATTTGATACGCAAGATGCATTTTAGATTTAATTGCAGGTACCATAATTGGTCAAATCGAAACACAAATAAAAGCTAGGTGACTATGTCAGAGCAAACAAATTCGCTAACGTAAAACAACTCTAAAGTTGAGTGACTTCCAGTGAAATGTTGCCCCTTTTTCAATAATTTTGTATGTAAATTAAGTGCATGTTTGGCAAGGTTTATAATTACTTATAAGTTTATCATACTTTATTTTTATCCACATATGCTATACAACTCACAACTTTTACTTTTACTTTTACTTTTACCAACATTTCGTAGGATCATTAATTTATGATCTAATAATAACTATGCCAAAAATGCTAAATAAGTGTAATAATCAGCTGAATGCAACCTTCGATAAGGCTGCTGTTGTAGGCTGAGACAAGACTTGCAAATGTTGAAAGCTTAAAAGACTTGCCATGTTAGGTGAGGAACCAAAGTCAACCATACATATCTCCAATCTCTAAATCCTCACCATTTTTATTTTTTGGAAAGAGATGTGATAGGACTCAATACATGTGCCTATAGCATGATTTCTATTTAAGCTAAGTCACATCAAATAGTGCAATCATGTTA
This sequence comes from Olea europaea var. sylvestris, assembly GCF_002742605.1. Lineage (NCBI taxonomy): Eukaryota > Viridiplantae > Streptophyta > Magnoliopsida > Lamiales > Oleaceae > Olea > Olea europaea. The sequence goes on along the minus strand of NC_036259.1, from coordinate 6,501,331 downwards.
TCCAATAATGAATAGTCTTCATCCCAATTAAAACTTTTACTAGAGTTATAAGTGTGACAGTAGATTTTTGAAAATTTAATATGAATCAATCAATCACTGTTGATCAAGCCATGCTACAAATCTTGCTAGAGTTGTTGCTGAGTTTGTGAATTTTTTAGAATCTAGTTAAAATCTAACTCCAGTTGTTATTGAGGACATAGATTTTTTAGAAATCTAATTTGACTTACCAATTGGTGGAGTTATTTAGATATAAAAAAAAAAAAAAAAAGCACACACACACCCTACTGAGAAGTCCCTACTTGCATCTCATCGAAAGAGAAATAAAACTTTAATTCAGCACTCCCTCTCTGCTGTAACGCTGTTATGAGTCAGCGTCGCTAATGATATTTTGTTGGGATAAACAATGGTAATATCCCTGATTTTCTCTATATGGCATCTCTTGTTGGGACGATGGAATAGAACACGACAGTACCAAGGAAGAACAAAAAAGTTAAAATATTATGTTCCAACGAGACGTGTAGGTTTAAATGTCAAATAAGACATTGAAAAGGTCTAGAGTATTTGGAGAAGGAATATGAGGTGAAACAAAAGTTGAAGGACTAGGCATTAAACTACAGTCTAAATGATTCCTGTTACTGTATAGAACGGGGCTGAGATCATGGAAAAACCCTAATGGATTGGGATCAGATGGTGGAGAGAACAAATTTGGTGGGATAGGTGGAAGAGAAGCCGGGTTAGGCGATAAAATACCCGGAAACTGGCCGGACGGCCTCTCAAACTCGGCGTTTATCTCTATTCCATCAATCATCCCCATGTCAAAATCTTGCTGCAATTTCCTCCCTTCAGGGGATTTGGTTTTCTCAATGGAAGCAAAACGTGCAGCGGGAGATATTGCACCACTATTATCTTGAAAAGCCCAAGAAGAAGAAGACGATGAAGAAGTGATCATAGACGAAGAACAAGTCGAATCTGGGCCAGTTAGACGTTGTACTAAAGACATGAATTCATTAGGGTTTGCATGAATTATCTTGGGAGAGACTGTATATATAACAACCGGTGGCCGGGGTGGCGCTCGAGGTTGAGAAGCTTGTGGTGGCGCAGGCGGTTTTCTGATCTTGTGAGAATCTTTACGTACTTTTAGAGGTGTCGGTCTAGGCCCTTGGAGCTCTCGTCTAGGTGATCGGCCGGCCGAGATATCCAACATGTCCATGGCGGAGATGATTGATCAATGGTTTCCAAGAAGAGAGGAAGGGATTGAGGGGGTGGTTTTAATGGTGATACAAATACATTTCTTCTCAAAGAAAAGTCATATGGTGACTATTTAACTATTGTCAGTCAATGAAACATGAGAGTAAATAAATGCAAAAAAAATTAAATTAAAATATTAAATATGTATTTAATTATTGTCTTCTAGTGTATAAATATTGATTCTTTGAGGCTTTTGGCCGAATTAGTGATGGTATGAATGTTTGAACTTGTCAAAGTTTGAGGAAGAGCAGAAAGGTGGGTCCATGAGACACGTAATATTATGAGATGATGATGTAAGTATCCATGTAAGCTTAAAACATTGTCCATCGGATAGTAAATTACATAATTTTATTGGGAAAAAAAAAAACATTTGCTTTAGTATTTAGGACGAAGAAGATATCCACACTTCTTTTCCCAACTACTTTTGAAGTGTCCTTCATTATCCATTTATATTTCTTGCTCTCTATACAAGTCTTGAGGAGTGACTTATCATATGATACATGGATAATTGCACATATAACATATCACAAACAAGAACTTTGTCCTTGATAATATTGATTTCGTTCACGATAAACACAATGTTATCTTTATCAATGGAGTTCAGTTTGCCTTTTGTCTTATTTTGTTTGATGCCCCTTTTGTCTTATTTTGTTTGATGCCGACAATCTTTAGCATAATATCTAAATTTTTCACACACAAAACAATATTCCTTGGATTTCATCTTGAACTTTTTGTAGTCCTGGTTAGAAGATTTCCTTGTTTGATTTGTTGAAGGGTTCGATCTTTTCCAAAATATTGACCTTTGAAATGCCTTCATAAGAGTTTTCATTCTTCTCTCTTGCCCTCAATTTTTCTTCAACTCGAAAATGTTTCTAAATATGTTTGAAAAAATAATTTTCAAAACTATGAAGAATCTTCTTTCGACATCGTTTCCAAGTCCTCCAGAGTTTCGCAATTATTGCTCCCACTTTTTTGAAATTTCTTTTTTAACCACCTTCAATTTGTTGACAAGCACTAACAATTCATGCACTTGGATAAGTAGGAAAATGTTCTCAAGAAATTTAAATTCGAAATACATCAATTTTAGAAATTTCTTTATACCTTCCTCCTCAACTTTGTATTTATTTTCAGTGTATCCAAAATCACTTTTGTCAAAGTGATATTGGTGTAGAGATCGTATAATCAATCTGAAAGTGCGTTGTGAATGTGACCTCTACAGATTAATTCATCTTCTTTGCATTTTTGTCTTTTACTCTTTACAACATCCGAATCTCCATCTATTGGTTCTGGTAGTGGTGCCAAATCCTGATTAAGAATGTAGAAGATCTTCAGTGCCATTAGAAAGAACTTCAATGCATCTTGCCACTGAGTGATGTTTGTTCCATCAAACCTATCCAACCAAACAAGGTCTTGACTCATGAGTTTGATGGTCGTCATAGTTGCCTCGTTCTCCATAGACACCGTTTGAAATTGTTGAACAAAAATTCGAAGAACTGGAGAAGAGAATAGAAAAAGTTGCAGCACGAACACCAAAAAGATGTATTTTTTTCCACTATGATAGTGCCTGATATTGTTATAGCTCTGTAACTGTAAATTTACAATTATTTCTTCTTTTTGAAATGGTTATACTGCAGCCCCTTCACACGCAGAAAATAACATTTTTCCATATTTTTTAAGATTTGCTGGAAATGTCAGTTTCGACAATTGTTCATGGTGTAACTCATGATGTTGCTAAATTCAGTAGAGGGCAAGTTAGCACCCTCTCTTTCAATAACTTGAAGATTTCAGAAATTAGGCAGATTGCCCTTTTCTTCAATGTTGGGAATACACTCAGTTTTGATGCCCTCTTCGATGAATTTTAACACTTGAAAGTGATCAAAATGCCTTTAACATGATAGGACTACGTTGGGCAACACTTTCTCTCCAGTAACATTCTAAGCTAAATCACATGTATCTTCAAATAAAGCCCCATAATTTTAAGAGTTGTTATTTAAGTGGAAAGCAATTAATCCCCACGTGAAAGTAGGAATCCTTTCGGAATAAAGCCCAGAAATCACCAGCGAACTATCCTAAATTACAACTTATCAGCAGATCCGTCCATCCCGTAATAGCCTCTAACAGATGGTGTTTATGCTCTAATTCCTGATTTTCGAAGTAATGAATCAGTGATTCAACTTTAAGATGAGAATTGTTCTCCGATCCAGTTAAAAACCCATATCCTCAAATTTACAACTTATTAATATCAAGTTAGACATTAAATTGAGGACCGAATAGTCGTTAGTTAAGCATTCACAAAATAAAGATAGCATTGAAGTGCAGTTAACTTGAAAACCTTTTGTTATAAATTTAGTGCCAGATTTGTCTTTAACTTTCAATGCCATTTCAAGAATTTGGTTAGATTTTAATCGTCCAAAAAAAATGAAAGTCTCTGAAGAGTTGAGATTTCTCTACACTAGCAGACTTGGTATTCCATTTTATTATTTTCTATAATAATTACAAGGATAGAGGCATGTTAGGTACAGCAGTGGACATGGACGAGACGAGACTGAACAGTAGGATCTTAATTTACTGTCAAGTGATGTCCAATCAATTTGATTCTTACCAGAGTTCTTGTTTCTGAAGAGAACAATATTTTTAAGCCCATGGAAGGTAGCCTGGGTATGGAGCAGTCCCACAATATCTGAACAATCCTTCTATTTCAGGACATCCATTAGGATAAGGTATCGACCGATGAAAAGGATCACGACCGAGCTTTTTACGACGTAGTGAACCTAAACAACCATAAGGATCATCTTGAAATTGAGCCCTTACCAATGCTTCGCCTTTTAAAGCTGCTTCCCTTGAATTTTGGGAAGAAGGTGTGCCTGAATAAGAGAAGCTTGCCTCGGGAAATCCAATTGCCGATCGGTGCAGACGAACAAATCTCTCCTCCTTAAAATCGTAACCCACAACCTGAATTTAATTCCCCAAAAAAAAAGGGTCGGGTAAAAAGACAGTCATCTGATTTGACAATCCGCTTTCTCTAAAAACAAGAAAGCTACAAGTAATGTAACTATGAATCCAGCACAATTTGGGAAAACATACGACCGATCATTTTTTGTTTATATATTTTTAACTTAAAATCGAATTAACGTTAAATCCCCTAAGTTACATATGCGAGTGCGCACGCGCGCACACACACGCACACCTACCCTTATGCTTAACGGAAATTGGATGATGGCCGTCAAGTGTATCTGTTTTTGATAATACGTGAGAGAAAAACGAGTATTGACATCTAGGAACGGATATAAATTGACACAATAATAATGAAGTGGCATGAAAGGCAATGGATGCTGATGTTATGTAACTAGCAAGTACTGTTATCAGTGAGTAGGTGCCTAAAGGGCTCAATGGAAGACTGAAACATTAAGGCACCAGGCATAGAATCAGTCTCCTACATACTTCCAGGCACAAAATCGGAATCAAATGTATTTTATCAACTATCGAATGACGTTGATATCGGAGTCCTAAATTTCACTTATAGGTCAAAATGCTACAAAGGAGTCTTCAACTCATGCACATATAGTATGTTTAATAAGTATTGAATAAGTAATTAAGTATTAGTCAAAATAAACCGTGTCATTTAACCATTGTAGAGCAGCAAAAATGTATTAAAAAAACTTGGTCTTACAGTTATATTTTGTGGATATGTGCCAGTAAGCTCCCGGAACCGGCACACACTGAAGAGAAGATTCTCAAAGCTGTCTCTTGCATGTTCTTCTGTGAGTGCTCTTGATCTCACACTGTCTTGCTTGCCTGTACAGAGTTCACCAAGCCAAAGGAAAAATTGATAAGTGATTATTATAAGCACATATGGCAGATATTTGAATTTGAATATGAATATTAAATCAACAATTCTGTTAGTTATCTCGTTATATTGTTTATCATAATAAACAACCAAAGTTTTATGGCAAAACTGGAACTAAACAAGTAGCCGAAATAAATGGACAAAATCAAAGTTCAGATGGTCATTTTCCTCTAGATAGCAAATAATGATCAGGCACTTTTTTTACTTTATCAGAGGTTTCTGCATCACTGTCTTTTCATTAATCTCTTAAAGACCTTAATAATAACTCAAGTTACAAATGAAGCTCCAATTTTCATAATATTTCACCATTTCATGCATTATAAAATCAAAGCAACAAGAAACTTATATTGCAGAAAGTTAACTAATTTAATTACATAACCATGTACAATGAGCAGGATTGACTAGTGAAAGTTCACAGTTAGTGTAACTTTTTGAGATGCAGTATTTGAATGCATTCTGTTCATTGCATTATTTTGAGTTTATGAATGAGAAAAAAGATAGCAAAAACACCGAGGACGGATGATTTAGGGAGATTAATAAATCAGTAAATAACAAGAAGGGAAGGGGGAGGAGAAGAGAAGAAGAAGGCAGAAGCGGGGAGGAGGAGAGAAAACGGCCAAGCCAACTTTATAATTCTTAATCAATTCATCAACTGAGAAATTACAAACCAATGATAGGTTTAAATAATGAAAACCTAGAAATATAGGGCCAAGCCCATTATTTAAGTCCTAATTAAAATACGTAAACTTAAATAAAAGTCCAACTGAAACAATAATAAAAGTCCAACTAAAATACTGAAACAATAATAAAAGTCCAACTATAAGGATGTCCTCATCAATTCTCCCGAGGTGGGAGAAAACTCGACCCTGTCGAGTGGATATATCACCGTAGATTCCCGTCAATCTCCCAACCATAAGCTGAGTGGTTGGGCAAGTTTCTTCCGGCGTCTGTAGAAATGTGTCAGTGGCGGTCTGAACCTGGTGTCCTCATCAACTCCCCTCGGGTGAACGGGAGGCGATCTGGGCCAAGGAAGATCCTACTGACTCCGATAAAGCTCTAACAAATCAGGATCCAAATGCTGTAGTGTCTCCCTGGAGATCCATGCACAATCAGAATCTGGGCGACCAACCCAACGAACAAGGAAGCGCTGAACCTCTCCATCATTAGTGAACACAGTTTCTTCATCTAAAATAGCATCAATTTTATCTGTGTGTGCTGTGAGAGGTGGTAGTGGGTTAGAAGGGGCCAAAGAATTAGGATCAAGGTCCACAAAAGGAGGTAACAGGGGATCATCTGAGGGAATGAAATAGCCTTTATAAGCTACAAGGTCTTCAACATTGAAAGTATGGTGGTAACCAATGTGGGATGGAATGTTAACAATATATGCATTTGGACCAACTTGCTTTAAAATTTTAAAAGGACCAGCACTACGAGCCTGCAATTTGGAGGCGGGTCCATGTAGACGCCGCTCTGGCCTAATGCGAACCATAACGTAATCCCTAACATTAAACTCAATATGTCGTTTATATAAATCTGCTTGTAGTTTATAATTTGCATTACTGGCTTCAAGTTGTTTATTGATCTCAATGTGCAAATCACGAAGGTGTTGTACAAATGTTTCGGCTGATACTGACACTCTAGCCTGTGGGAACATAGGGATGAGATCTAATGGTTTCCTAGGCTTGTATCCGTGAACGGCTTCAAATGGACTCATACCCAATGAACGATTTACGGAGCTATTATACGCGATTTGAGCGACAAGAAGGATTAAATCCCAATTTCGAAGGTTCTCCCGGACCATACAACGTAATAAGTTACCAAGACTCCGATTAACAACTTCGGTCTGACCGTCAGTTTGAGGGTGGTAGGCTGTAGAAAATTTTAATTTGGTGCTCATCTTATGCCACAAAGTCCTCCAAAAATGGCTAGTGAAGCGAGCGTCCCTATCGGACACGATGGTTTTGGGAAGTCCATACAGTTTGACAATCTCATTAAAGAATAACATGGCAACCTTGGACGCATCCGATATTTTGCTACAGGGGATAAAGTGAGCCATTTTCGAGAAACGATCGACAACCACGAAAATAGAATCATGCTTCTTTAGGGTGCGTGGCAGTCCTAGCACAAAATCCATACTAACGTCTTGCCAAGGACAATTGGGGACGGGGAGAGGAGTGTATAGGCCTGTGTTCTGCTTCTTCTGTTTGGCCAATTGACAAGTGTTACATGTACTAACAATTTTAGCCACATCTCTCTTTAAACTAGGCCAATAGAATTGGCGTTCAACCTCCTCAATGGTCTTATCACGTCCAAAGTGACCGGCTAACCCTCCTGCGTGAACTTTTCACACTATAAAATCTCGCACTGAAATTCGAGGGATGCACAATTTATTGGTTCGAAAGAGATAATCCTGCTCAAGTCGAAAGTCATCTGTGCTGTTTGATTGTCCTCCTTGTAAATCGAGAAAGATATCCTTAAAATCTGGGCATGCCTCGTAATCCTCCTTAAGCCTTTCAAAACCAATGACTTTGACACTCATGATCGACAAAAGGGAAACACGACGACTTAACGCGTCAGCTGCTTGGTTCTCCACGCCCTTCTTGTGTTTTAAAACAAATGAATAGGCCTGCAAATATTCAACCCAACGTCCATGCCTAGAACTTAACCTCTTCTGAGAGTTGAGGTAACGGAGGGCTTCGTGGTCCGAATAAAGGACAAATTCTTGAGGCAACAAGTAGTGGCGCCAATAGCGCAAAGCCTGGACCACCGCATGCAGTTCCTTATCATACGTTGAATATCGTCGTTTGGCCTCATTTAACTTTTCGCTGAAATAGGCGACAGGGTGACGATCCTGACTTAAGACTTCGCCTATACCTACCCCAGAAGCGTCACATTCAACTTCAAAGACTTTGGAAAAATCGGGAAGACGCATGACAGGAGCTTCTGTCATTCGCTCCTTGACTAACTTAAAGGTCTTCGCTGCCCCTCGTGTCCAATGAAACTCTCCTTTCTTCATGCACTCCGTGATAGGCGCCATAATAGTGCTAAATCCTTTAATAAAACGGCGGTAAAACGTAGCTAAGCCGTGAAAGCTCCTGACATCATGAATGGCCTTAGGCTCAGGCCAGTCAATTATCGCCTGAATCTTAGTAGGGTCAGCCGACACCCCTGTCGACGAGACAATGAACCCCAGAAAAACTACGTTATCGATGAAAAAGGAACATTTCTTGACATTAGCATACAGGTTAGTCTCGCGAAGGGTAGAGCAAACTTGTTTGAGGTGGTCACGGTGTTGCTCCTTAGTTTTACTATAGATGAGGATATCATCAAAGTAGACAACGAGAAATTTCCCCATGAACGGCCGAAGAGTGTGTCATTACCCGCATGAAGGTACTCGGCGCATTACTTAGCCCAAAAGGCATGACCAGCCATTCATAAAGGCCATCTTTCGTCTTAAACGCGGTCTTCCACTCATCCCCTGGGCGAATTCTAATTTGATGGTACCCACTCTTTAGATCGATCTTTGAAAAGATTGTCGCGCCAACCATCATATCCAACATATCATCAAGCCCGGGAATGGAAAAACGATACTTCACCGTGATCCTATTGATAGTGCGACTATCCACACACATTCTCCAAGATCCATCCTTTTTGGGCGTCAATAGGGCGGGGACAGCACATGGGCTTAAACTCTCACGAATGAATCCTTTGTTGAGAAGGTCATTCACTTGCCTTTGGAGCTCAGCGTGCTCGGTAGGATTCATCCTATAATGTGGCAAATTTGGAAGGGATGCGCCGGGGACGAAATCTATGGCATGTTGAATATCTCTTAGCGGAGGTAGATGATCAGGTAGGTCTTCCGGAAAGACATCTCGAAACTCCTGAAGGATCGATTGGACTTCCGCGGTATCCTCGCTTGGGGAGTTAGATGAAACCTCCATGACTACTAAGGCGAACACAATTGAGTCACCAACAATTGTACGCTCAAACTCTGTAGGACTAATGATATGCAACCCCTTTTGTTCCACGCTTTTCGTCGCTTCTAGTGAACCAACCGGCTTTGGGGATAGTGGGTTAAGGTGAATCTTCTTTCCATTAAACACGAAGGAGCAGGAATTGGATCGACCATATATGGTTACATCTAGGTCAAATAGCCAAGGTCGTCCTAAGATGATGTGCCCGACGTCCATCGAAATAACGTCACACCATATATGGTCCTTATACTCCAGGAACTGGATAGGGACCAAACAACGCTCCTTAACAGCTATACAGGAGGTGTCAACCCAAGAGACACTATAAGGCTGGGGGTGAGGAACTTGCTTCAACCCTAGACGGGATATAGTAGCCTTCGAAACCGCATTAATACAACTGCCACTATCCACGATAACTTTACAGCCCTTGTTATTAATCTTGATGTAGGTGTGGAAGATGGCATGACGGCGCCAATCGTCGGCATCCTTAGGTTGGGTGAGGGTGCAACGGACGACACCGACCCTGGGTGTATGTGGGATAATGGGATTAGCCTGAATACAACCTAAGAAGGTATCCTCGCTGTCCTCCAAGTCTTCAAACTCTTCTAATTTAGGCTCATAAACCTGATCCTCTAGTGGTTCAACGACTATATCCTAACGTTCGTCCAGAACTAGGGCTCGACTAGGGCACTTAGAAGCAATGTGACCAAAACCCTTACAGTTGAAGCATTGCAAACGGGAGGATGTCCTTGAGACCTCAAAACCTCTACCTTTGCTATCCGATGCAGGGGTAGTATTAGAGGGAGGAGGACCTAGAATAGACTTAGGGGATGGCGTGGATGCAGATGAGGTTGTAGTGCGGGAGTCACTACGATTTCTATATGGTGTTCTAGTCACTAATTTATAATCCCGAACGAAAGAGTAGGCGTGGTCGAGAGTGGCGACACCCCTAAGGACAAGCTCGCGCCTAAGTTCGTCTCTTAAACCTTGCCTAAACCTACTCAAAGTCATAACTTCATCCTCAACAACCTGACATTTCATTCGAAACTCATCAAACTGAGCAACATATTCGGTCATAGGTCGATTGCCTTGTATAAGTGCGTTCCATTGATCCAGCAAGTTACCCCTATAAGATTGGGGTAAATATTTTTCTTGAAGGCGGCGCTTCATTTCATCCCAACTCCCAACAGGGGGAGCATGACGCCTTTCAAGGAGGTCTTCAACACTCTCCCAAAAGAGTTGAGCAGTGCCAGTTAATTTCAAACTGGCAAATTGTACCCTCCGATCTTCCGAGACCCCATACCATGCAAAGAAGCGATCCATATCTCTAACCCATTGATTGAAGGCACTAGGATCTAGACAACCGTCAAACGTAGGGGCATCCAACTTAATGTTTCGAAAGAGGCGCTCCTCGTGGCGAGGGGGAGATTGTGTACCATGACGGTAATACCCCCGCTCTCGGTCCCGAGCCTGATTCCCTTCCCTACGACCATGTCGGGCGTGGTGGTTTATGGTGATAACTTGGCAGGTTTAGATTTTTCAATGTTTGTTGAGTTTTTCTTTAGCTTGCCCGTGGGTTTTGTTGCTGATTCTATTGGTGCTACAATTGGTTCTGGAGCTGCAGAAACGAGAACTGGGTTCGGCAAGGTAGTATGTTGTCTGCAGCAACGGGTTTTGGTATTGATGGTGCGTGAATTGCTGTCCAGGGTTAGCTCTGATACCAATTTGATGTAGGAAGATTAATAAATCAGTAAATAACAAGAAGGGAAGGGGGAGGAGAAGAGAAGAAGAAGGCAGAAGCAGGGAGGAGGAGAGAAAACGGCCAAGCCAACTTTATAATTCTTAATCAATTCATCAACTGAGAAATTACAAACCAATGATAGGTTTAAATAATGAAAACCTAGAAATATAGGGCCAAGCCCATTATTTAAGTCCTAATTAAAATACGTAAACTTAAATAAAAGTCCAACTGAAACAATAATAAAAGTCCAACTAAAATACTGAAACAATAATAAAAGTCCAACTATAAGGATGTTCTCATCAACGGAAATTATTTGGATACTAAAATAGATACTAAATTGAGAAGTTCTCAAACAACAATAAATTAAGCCTATTTCCCAACAAATATGGGGTCGGATACATGAATCATTTTTTGCCACTCCATTTGACTCATTGATATGAAAATCCAGAGTCATTAGATCCAAGTAACTACAATTAGCTCTGACCCTGGCCATGTCTTCCAGAGCCTACAAAAAGGTTGAGGGTTGAATGAGGTTGACAACCTATGTGAAACTGTGTCAAAACTTATGAAATGAATCATTGTACAAATCGAGAAAGTTCATCCCTTTTCTTTTCTTATTTACAATCAGCCAGTTCAAATTGGAAGGGCTTCTGGTTGTGCATTCAAAGCGGTAAATCCAAATATTGATGGATCTTAAAATAGCATCATCATTTCCAGAAAACTCTTTTTTTTTTTTCTTTTTTAATTCATTTCAATCACATATTATTTCAATAAAATAATTTACACGTATTTTAAAAAAATTTCCTACTTTTTAATCATACATTCCCAAAAAAATAAAAATAAAAATAAATTCACTGTTAAAAAGATAGATCTTTTCCTAAATGAATATAACTTTCGCTTGTAGTTGCATTTGATAGCCCCATGGGCCATGCCCATCATCATCACAAAAGGAAATTTATTATTTCAACCCTGTCTACATCGTAGTTAATTGTATCCACGTGAATAGATAATATGGTACAGGGTATAATCGAATACATTTTATGAAACCATAATCGTGATGAAACAGAAACTTCAAAACAATAAGGGTAATTGGCACAAAACGTCCTTACCTTTCAAGTCTATTGTGGAAAACGTCCCTACCTTTCATTTTTTGGCATTTTTGCCCTCATTTCAACCTTTCTTTGCGCTGGACGTCCTTCCGTCCATATTCCGTCAGTTTTTCCATTAATTAAAAGATAATTGGCACAAAACGTCCCTACCTTTCAAGTCTATTGTGGAAAATGTCCCTACGTTTCATTTTTTGGCATTTTTGCCCTCATTTCAACATTTCTTTGCGCTGGACGCCCTTCCATCTATATTCCGTCAGTTTTTCCGTTAATTAAATACAAAAATACCTTCTTCTTTTTTTCCATAAACAAGGGTAAAATTGTCCTCACCCACTTCACCCCTTTTTCCCGTCATCAACTTAGTCCATAAGTAACAGTGGCAGCAACATGAATCTGAAAATACTTTAAATGATTAAGTTAAATAAAGAAAAAATATCGTGAACACATTATATTTCACAATTCCACAACTACTGTTGCTGTCATCTTGTGTCACTGGAAAATTTTAGAAAGACATATTAAATGGGTAGTCAATTTATAATGAGCCAAAATGGTGAATGGCTCTTTTTGGCAAAAAACTGAAGGAATATGGACGGAAGGACGTCCAGGGCAAAATGAGGGCAAAAATGCCAAAAAATGAAAGGTAGGGACGTTTTCCACAATAGACTTAAAAGGTAGGGACGTTTTGTGCCAATTACCCTTTAATTAACGGAAAAATTGACGGAATAGAAGGACATCCAGCGCAAAGAAATGTTGAAATGAGGGCAAAAATGCCAAAAAATGAAAGGTAGGGGCGTTTTCCACAATATACTTGAAAGGTAGGGACGTTTTGTGCTAATTACCCAAACAATAACCATGTTAAGCCGGGTTACTTGGTTTCTTTCGGTTCACATTACATGCCCATATGACACATCTTATCCCATTCCTCAGGTGGACATGATGTCTCTAACACAAAGGTCCAAAACGAATGAAGTACTCATGATAAATAATTTACTGGTATCAAATATGTAACAGATACTCCTAGGGAATTTAAGTAATACAGATATAAAGCATCAGCGACGAATAAACAGAATATCATCATTATAATCAAGTTTATCCCCACTATAAAAAATTGAAATTGTGCCAGAAAAAGCACTACCACTAGCCTCGAAATCTCAGCTGACTTGAGCTAGCTACAAAACGAGGACATATCATATGAAAGTTTACATTCATTTTGGTCAGAGAATGATAAAATGTGATTTCTAAAATAAAAAATATGTTGCCAGATTTCATCTATCTTTTTGCTCAGCCAGTAGTATATAGTTCTGAATTAAACCTGCTTTACATCAAACAACCAGGGAAATGCTTATTAACATATTTGAGCAATCCCACTCCTGCTTGTTCACATATTTGCATAACTTTCGAGAAGGCAAGAAAAAAATTCAGAGAACGAAGTAGAAAAAGAAGTGGAACGAAGGATCGCAATAAATCTTAAACTGCAAGGACTTCGAGAAGTTAAGATGTGTTAACAATGTAAAATCGCCTGTATCAGTCAAAAATTTAATTGACGGAAAAATATCACCACAATATCATTTATAAATCTGATTTGATTTCGTTATTTCTCATAACTTCCAATTATGAAAAGGAAATTACGTTTAATCAACTAACAGAAGCTTCTTTACTAGCTATGCACAAGGCTCACATCTAAAACAAAATTTCACTAAAAACTCCAGAAAGCTCTGATCCTAATAATGATAGAGAAAAAAAATACTATTCCAGTCAATGAAATGTCACTAGCATAGCCAAGACAGATCCAAAAACATCACATGTAGGCAAGATATTCCTACCTTGCTATTTTCAAACATCAGAATACTTCAAGTTCAAACATTTCCAGTCATTCCAATATTAATAGATCATTTCTAATTAATTATCTCAGCAAGAAAGTAAACACAAGAAAGCCACTCACCAAACCATCCTTTTGACTCAGCAACAACCCAATAACTCTGTGCTTCGCTTCGTGGACCTGCATCCTTCCGCGTCTCACCCCCACTAAACAAGAGCAATGCCTCATCATCATTAGCTGCAATCTCCACCCCTTTCCGTATATGTGTAACAAAAGTAGCAGCTTGGCCTGGATGCCTCTGATATGACTCCAAAAACCATGAATCCTCCTTATCAACCTTCTCACAACTACTACTCGTATAAATGGAATGCCCCGCCACCATTACAAGATTCTTAAACTTCGAAAATGGATAATTATACACATTAGCATCTAATTTTTTATAATATGGCATCATTCTAACAGGGCTTCCATATAATATTATGAGAATTGTGATCCCAAGTGACAAGCAAATCAAGAAGAGCATAAGAGGGTGAAGCTTGTAATAGTATTGGATTCTGTTTCCTAATGAACTTAGCATTTTAATGGGAGATTTTTTGGGCTTTCGAGATTTTTTTACGATTCCAGATTCTAAGTCAAAATCACCCCTTGGATAGGCCTGGAAGGATTTGGGACTATTACTAGACCCTAATGAATAACTTGTCTTCATAGATATTTGATTTTTTTCTTTTTTATTTTTAATCACGTAATTTTTCATAAAATAATATTATACGTAAATAAAAAAAATTCTTCTTTTACAACCACTCATTTTTCAAAAAAATATTATCACACTAATTTTTATTTCTACAAAATGCTGGTTGGGCCTGAAAATATCTCAAAACCAATATTAACGGGTGAAGGAATTATAAGGTATTTACAATTTGGATTTTTAAAAATTTTGTTTCAGTAAATGAGAGTTTAATCAACTTTTACTAATTTTTGTATTATTTTTTATAGGATTCATTTGATTTTTATGTACTTCTATTTAATAAATAAATAAATAATCTTATATTTAACTTATTTGATATCCGTTTGAATCGTTACTTACATGACGATAGAATCCATAACATACAGTCGTAAATTTATATTTATCACGTCAATAAAAAATATAAAAATACAAGTTGCTTAAATTCAAAAATAGAAAACAATTATAACATTTTAATATTTTGATAAAAAAAATGTCTAATGTTCAATGCTATTAATACATTCAAATCCTTAGAAACTATTAAATTAATCAATCAACTAATATATAAAAAATTGAACTAAAATTTAATTTATTTGTATAAAATTTTAGTTAAA
This sequence comes from Olea europaea var. sylvestris, assembly GCF_002742605.1. Taxonomy (NCBI): domain Eukaryota; kingdom Viridiplantae; phylum Streptophyta; class Magnoliopsida; order Lamiales; family Oleaceae; genus Olea; species Olea europaea. The sequence goes on along the minus strand of NC_036259.1, from coordinate 6,486,264 downwards.
AATTGATCTTTGTCTATAGAAAAATTAGAATAGCCAATAAAAAGAAAAGTGAAAAATTTTATAAAAATTTTAATTTACATATTGATTTTTTTTCTTAGAGAGGAAGAAATAATAATAATAATAATTATAGGTTAAACAAAGAAAAATATATAGATTTTTAGTTGAATGGATAGAAATATTATTTAGTTGAAAAATAAGTAACAGGATTAAAATTATCGATTTCATTGGACAACAATGCACGATAATTTATTGTTATGCTGATCTAGTGAAAGTCTAATCTGTGGTCCCTTAGAAAATTGTTGGGTTAATAGCACAAAAAGTTCCTACGTTTGACATTTCTTATGGAAAACATCTGAAGGTTTCATTTTTTTGCATTTTCATCTTTATTTCAACGTTTCATTGCAAAAAATGTCATTTTCACCATTTTTTAATAGAAAATGACATAATACCCTCTAAAATGGTGATAGAATAATGCCCCATTGATCTGCCTGGTGGCTTTTGGCATTTTTGCTACTTCGACGGGCGTGTATAACCTGAAAAGTGAGGGTGAGGCTTTTCCCCCGTTTTATCTCCGGCATGAGAATTAGTATACGTGTTAGAAGAAAATAAATTCGGAATTCAGATGGCTGAAAATAAATACAATCATCCATACATGTGTCGCCCTTGGGGGTATTTATAGATGTCGGAAGTCGAGTGAGAGCCGCGTGATTGTGGTGCCATGTGTCCCACGTTGGCCTTCTCATTATCCCCACGTTCTAAGTGGAGGGGTCTTAACTACCCCCGAAGGTTGTGGCCGTGGTAATTGCAATGTAATCTTGTTAATTCATCAGACTTTATGGCTAAGTGTTGAGATGGCCTTATGTAAAGGTAGAGCACTCCCGGGGCGTCGACGATCTATCGTAGAGGTAGAGCGTCCTCGAAGGGGGTCAATGGTATCTCGTTGACGTGTAGTGACTTATCTTGCTCATCTTCGAAGGTGGTCTTCTATGCTAACTTACATCATTAGCCCCCTATTCCTTGTCGATATTTTTTGGCAAGGGGTAGCAAAATTTTTATTTTATTCATTTTTTTTGGCACATAATTGTTTCACGTAAATAAGTCGAGCAATACAGTTAAGGTTAGTCAGCTATTTTACTGTACATTTGACACTCATCCAATGGGCCTATCCTTGGAGGGAATTTTCCCCCCAAAAAAATTTGAACCTCTTGCCTATAAAAATGGGTGGTCTCCCACATGGAATCATCCTCATTCTTTCCCAACATCCTAGACTTTCACTCCTTCAAGGTAAAATCTTCCTCTTTCATTCTAAGATTTTTATTTTGAATTCTGCTTTCCTCTTTCTTTTTTTTTTTTTTTTTTTTTTTTTTTTTTTTTTAA
>NC_036259.1:6459620-6484875 GCF_002742605.1 Olea europaea var. sylvestris | reverse complement strand
TTTTTTTTTTTTTTTTTTTGTCATGTACAAGACTATCATCACATCTTCCTCCAATGAGAATGGCGACGGGGAGTGTAGTGGGTCGATCGAACCTTCGTCGGAAGGGCCGATGAACGCCGATAATGGTTCAAACCGTCGATGGGCTGGCAGACCGACAGCCAGCAAGGCTGGTCGAAACTCGACAAGCCTTACGGCTAGCCGACTTTTGGCCTCCCCCGAGCTGGTCGACCTTTCGATTCCCTGGATAGGTTACCTAGTGAATCCTCCACTTTGTCCGATAGATCTCTTTGTGATTCTGATAACGGGACTCATTCAACCGAACCTCAAATGTTTGTTTCTAATTCTCTTAAGAGACATATTGGCTCTACCAAGCTTCCAAATCAAAACTTAAAAATTGGGCGGGATCCGGCCGATGAGATTGTCCCTCTCGAGATTCCAAAAAGTTATAGTCTTTATATTTCCCCGCTCAAGTTGGAGAAATGTCTTGCCAGGTATGACCGGGTTGATGACTATATCTATAGAGCCCCCGGTCCCAAAGAAAGGCTCCCCAGGTCTAACCCCCGCGAAATAGTGGTGTATAAGGACATCATGGATGGCAATTTTCGAGTATCTATTCATCCCTTCTTTGAGTCGATTTTCAACGAGTTCCACCTTACTCCTAGTCAAATAAACTCCAATGCTTGGAGAAAAGCGTTGTACTTCTTATATGTTTGCCTTAGGAGGAGAATTCCACTTTCAATAGACCTTTTTAGATGTGTCTTTGAGATGCATGAACTAGCTCAGTGCAATGCGTTTGTCTTTTTTACCACTAGGGTCCCTTTGTTATTTCCTAAGTTTAGGAATTCGAACAGTGGGTGGAAATCTCGGTTCTTCTTCGCCCAGCCTTCAGTAGATCTGTTTCCTTTCAATACCAATTAACGGCATCCCCAAATTCACCTTTTCAATAGCCAAGTAGAAGCTACCTCTACTCTAAAAGCTTAAATCCAACAGTTGGTTGATATACCCCCCATCGCACCTGACTTAGGATCGGTCCTCACCATGATGAACATGTTGATAGTAGGGATGAGTCGTCCTACTAGTAGGTTGCTTTCGTTGGTTTCTATTATTTTTGGCTTGTACATATATTTTTTTGCTTGTTACTTTTTGGGACTAATGAGTTTGGGTATATGCATACAGATATGGACTTTGATCTTGATGAGGTATTGAAGACCCTGCCGGGAAGCGACGAGGGCCTCACTCCCATTGATGGTAAGCTCTTGAGCTCCCTTTTCTTGTTTTGTGTTTTTATGCTCTTTCCTTTTGCCAGCCTAACAGGTCTTACTTTACATGTACAAGGATGAAGTTTGACCTGGAGGGAACCATGGATTCTATGCCTGAACAGGGGCATAGAAGTGATGTTGATCCATTCCCCGCCCCCTTAAAAAGGAAGAAGACAGCTGACCATGAGGGAAGGTCTCAGGTTGCCAAAGAGACTCCCCAACCCTCATATGAGCCTATCGAGGTTGCTCCTGCTCCTGAGCCAAGTTCTTCCTGCCATACGTGGGGATAGCATGAGGATTCACTTCCCAATTTCGAGCTTCCTCCCACCTGGGGCTATCATGAGATGGGAATACTTAAGTCTTTGGCGTCTTCCGCTTGGGCCAGAGCAATTTCAGGACGCAGCGCAGACGACATCAAGAGGGCTATGGCGGTCTATTTCCAGAGGGTACGTTTCTAATTTTGCATTTTCTTTTATGTAAGTCCTATCATTTGAGCATGGTTTTAACATTCGACTTCCACTTTATCTCCTCATCCTTTAGGTGGTGGCCCTTCAAACCAGGCTTGCTGAATCGAGTCATCGCCAGGCTTCAGAGTTGAAGACTTTTGCAGAAGAAATGAAGAAAGAGGCCCATCATTACAAGAGAAAGATATCTTCCTTGAAGAAATCTCTAGAGGCGTCGGAGGCTCAAGCTCATGAGCAAGAGACAGAGAATGATAATTTGCGGTCTATGTTGGCTCGTGCTTTGGAGGAGGCGATTGAGAGGTATAAGGCCTCTGCTAAATATACTAGAGACTTAAAGGCATCCATGGAGCAGTACATGTCATCGTCTGATTATGCCAGGGCCTTGCATTCGTATGGGGGGAAGGCGATGGCGGTGTTCATCAAACTAACCAAGGAGTGGATATTAGCCGAGCATCTTCTATTGACCCCTCGGGTTTTGATAAGTTCCTTGCGCAGTGCAAGGGAAGAAGAGCGGGGCGCAGCCATTCAGGTCACTTGGTCATTCGTCACGGGGCGGCAGTGGGGGTGCTTTCCCTTCGAGTTGAAGCATGGCTTAGTAGTAGTACCTTTTGTTAGCTCCCCCCTTTTTTGTGTAACCAATTGTTTTTACTTGTAGCATCGTTCCCTACTCGTCCAGAGTGTGGGCAAGAGCACATTATATGTTTTTTGTATGAATGCTATGTTATCGGCTATTATTAATGTTGAATGCACCGTTCTTTTAACTTATTTTTTCTCGTGTTGTTTTCATCGTTTAGTCATTTGATAGCATGGGTGAGTGGCATTCGTCACGCGTGTGCTAGGCTTGAGTCTAATGGTCGGCCGCCTTAGCCAAATTTTTTACAGTTCAAGCCTTTCCGCTTAGCTGCATGGGCTAAGTAGACTATCGAAAGAGGAGTCTAGCGGTTAAGGGCCTTAGCCAATTTTTTGGTTTTTCAAAGCTCTCCGCCTAACCGCGTGGGCTATATTGACCGTCGGGAGAGAGGTCTAGCGGTTAAGGGCCTTAGCCAATTTTTGACTTTTCAAGGCTCTCTGCCTAATCGCGTGGGCTATGTCAACCATCGAGAGAAGAGTCTAGCGGTTAAGGGCCTTAGCCAATTTTTTAACGTTTCAAGGCTCTCCGTCTAGCCGCGTGGACTATGTCGACCGCATGTCCTCACGGGATGAGCATGGGAGATTCAAGACCACAAATAAAAATACTTGGATTCGTGAGCTCAGTAGACGCACTAGGACGTCCCAGCTAGGCTGGCCCTTCCTTAGCGCCCTCATCATCCGCCACTACCAAGGTCTTTCATTGAATAAGATAAATAATTGCAAACTAAGGGTGCCTTTGTGAGGTGTTACATGGAGGAAATTAATAATGCAACTTATTCTACTGTATTTACAAAAACATAGCCTATGTATCCACCCTAAAGTCTATTGGTAATATTTTTTGAGATGCTCTGTTTTACATGGCCTACCCAGTAGTCTTCCTTTCATGTCTTTTAGGTTGTAAGCTCCCTTCCCCAGGTTACGGATCACTTTATACGGGCCTTTTCAGTTTGGTCCGAGCTTCGTCGAGGGGTGTCGTGCTACCGCTGCATCCCTTAGCACAAGGTCTCCTAGCTGAAAGATTCTTGGTTTTACCCATCGATTGAAGTACTTAGCGGCTCTTCGTTTATAGGCCATCATCTTTATTGTCGCCTTCTCCCTTACCTCCTCAAGCAGGTCGAGTTTCCCTCTGGTCACTATGTCATCGGGCTTGTTGACTTTCATCCTACCAATCTCACTTAGGATTTCAACTGGAATTACTACTTCCATCCCAAAGGTTAGTCTGAATGGTGTCTCCACGATCGGTTCTTGTAGAGTCATGTGATACGCCCAAAGTACATTGGGCAGCTCATCTGTCCAAAGCCCTTTTTCATTTTCCAATCTGGTCTTCAGATCCCAGAGAATGACTCGGTTTGTCACTTCGGCTTGCCCATTCGATTGAGGATGGGCGACCGAGGTCAGTCTATGATCAATGTGATAACTTTCACAAAAGGCCTTGAAAAACTATGATTGTCAAATTGTCTGCCATTATCCGTCACCACTATCCTGGGTATCTGAATCGACATATTATATTTTTCCATACAAAGCCTTGTATTTTTGTTGTCGTGATGGTCGCCAGTGGCTTCGCCTCCACCCACTTAGTCAAGTAGGCGATGGCAACCAACAAAAACTTTCTCTGCCCTTTGGCCATGGGCAGAGGTCCTAGAATGTTCATTCCCCACTGGAAAAATGGGCATACCCTAAAGATGGCTGCCTGTTGTTCGGCTGGGACATGGATCAAATTTCCATGACATTGGCATGTGTCACATTTCCGTACCAACTCTTTGGCGTCCTCTTTCATAGTTGGCCAATAGTAACCTTGACGCAGAATTTTGAAGGCAAGGGATGTTGCCCCTCGGTGGTTACCACAGGTCCCGACATGTACCTCAAACAGTACCTCTTTGGCTTCGGTAGGGCGTATGCACTTCAGATATGGCATGGTAAAATCCCGCTTGTAGAGATGTCCATCGATGATGGTAAATGAAGATGCTCGAGCTCTCACCCTCCTTGCCTCAAAGGGGTCTTCTGGCACTTTATCTTTTGTGAGATACTTGATTAACGGATCCATCCAACTTTCCTCGTGTTGAATGTTTTTCACCTTAGCCTAGCGCTGAATGTTGGGTTGTTGTAGGACTTGCATGTTGCTGTCCGTGGTAAATTTCTTGGGTTGGTCGATGCGAGTTTTGGTAGTGCGTCTGCCCGCTCATTATCTTTTCTTGGGACCTTGGTCACTTAAAGCTTGTGAACCCTCTTTGCAGATCACTTACTTTCATCAGGTATGCTGCCATCCTTCCATCTTTTGCTTCATACTCGCCCAACTATTAGCTGCGAGTCATTATATACCTCTATTGAAGACACGCACAGCCTAGCTGCCAGACCTAAGCTAGTGATTAATGTTTTGTAATCAGCGTTGTTATTGGTAGTGGGGAATTCGAAGCGCAGTGAGTATTCCAATTCAGATGGCTTCTGGTCCAATCATTATTATCCCTACTCCTGATCCCTCTGCATTCAAAGAACTGCCTACAAAAACCTTCCAATCTGTCTTCTGCCCTTCTAGAGGCTCTATTGGGATGGTGAGATCAGCAATGAAGTATGTCAAAGCTTGTGCTTTGATGGCCGTCCTGGGCCTAAATTCAATGTCAAATTCACTTATTTTGATTGCCTATTTCTGCAGCTTCCCGAATGTTTCCAGTCGATGCAGGATTTGCTTGATGTGTTGATTAGTCATTACTTGAACCGTATGGGACTGAAAGTAATGTCTCAGTTTTCTCACTGCAACAATCAACCTGAGTACCTGTTGTTCGGCCAGAATGTATCTTGTCTCTGCGCCTTTGAGGACTTGACTGACATAGTAGACTGGTTTTTGTGATACCACGAAGTAGAGACATAGTATGTCCCCTAGGCATGGGCTGGTTAGAATATGAGGCTTCTGTAGTGACCTCTTCAAGGGTTACAGCGATCCTTCGTACTCTTAAGTCCACTCGAAATTTGTGGAGCCCACTATGGCTTTAAAGAAATGGTAGCACTTATCCGCCGCCTGACTCATAAAACGATTAATGATTGCCACGCGCCCTGTCAGCCGCTGGACCTCCTTCTTACTAGTGGGGCTCTTCATCTCTAGTATCGCCTGTATTTTGTCAGGGTTCACCTCTATACCTCTTTGGGTGATCATGATGCCTAGGAACTTTTTGCTGGCAGTGCCAAAAACACATTTCTCCGGGTTGAACTTCAAGTTATTCTGTCGAGCTACATCAAATACTTTCTGTAGGCAAGCATATGGTCGATGGCCTTGATACTTTTTACCACCATGTTGTCGACGTACGTTTCTATAACATTCCCGATCAACTTCCGGAAAACTCTATTTACCATTCTTTGATAGGTTCCAGAACGGCATGGCTGTGAAACAATAGGTTTCAGAATCTATGATAAACGACATCTTCTCCTGGTCAAATTTGGCCATAGAGATTTGATGATACCCAAAAAATGGGTCCAGGAAGATGAGCCTTTCATGACCCGATATAGCGTCGACTAGGTGATCTATCCGGGGGAGTGGGTATGAGTCCTTTGAGCACGATTTATTTAGCCCGGTGTAATCTACACACATGTGTTACTTCTCGTTTGACTTCTTTACTAGCACGATGTTGGCCAGTGACTCGGGATACTACACTTCCTAAATGAAACCAGCTTGTAGTAGCTTTTCACCTCCGCTTTTGCTATTTCCTACCTTTCGAGGGCGAGGTTCATTTTCTTCTGCTTCACTGGTTTAGCTTCGGGTAGGACCTCGAGACGATGTTGAGCGATTGTTGGGTTGATTCCAGTGATGTCATTCGGGCTCCATGCAAAAACATCTAGGTTATCTGTCAAGCATCTTACCAACTTCCCCTTCTCGTCAGATTCGAAATCGGCACCAGTGCTAAACTCCCATCCTTCTGATACAGAGATCTTTTCAACCATTTCAAGTGGTTCGATCCGCCATTTCGAAGGTTCAACCTTCAACATCATGACTGATGGTGTTCCTTCTACTGACTTACCATCGACATAACATTTCCTAGATGCTTGTTGGTCCCCTCGTACACACCCGACCCCCCTGTTGGTTGGAAATTTTATGACCTGGTGATAGGTTAAGGAGATGGCTCCGACTGCGTTCAGCAATGGCCGACCGTAGATCGCATTATAGGCTATAGGAGTTTTGACAACTAAGAAGCTTGCCACAATCACCACTGTGGTCGGATATGTACCGAGCATGACAGAGAGTTCCATGGTCCCCTCCGGAATTACTATGGCCCTCCAAAGCCCTGTAAGGGAGTGGTTACCATTTTCAATTTTTCAGGGGAGATCTTTAAGCCCAAAAAAGCATCCCATGTAAGTACATTTGCAGTGCTTCCTCCATCAACCTGCATCCTCTTGACGTCGAAATCAGCTATGTCGCCTACTATTACCAAAGCATCATCATGGGAATGTGCTACGCCTGCCAAATCCTCCTCACCAAAAGTGATGTTTTGACTAAACCTCGCTTTCCTTTGGATGAAACAGATCCCAAGAGAACGCGCGTAGCTTTTTCTCGTCGAGTTTGAATCTCCGCCTCCTGCTATCTTCCCTGCAATCATGTTTTTATCACTCCTGCCCTGGGTGGGGGGCAGTCATCCACTTTTTTTTACCTCGGTTGTCCTTCACATATTTGCCCAAGAGCCCCCGTCTCAGGAGGCGCTCGATCTCCTCTTTCTGCTGCAAGCATTCTTTCATATCGTGGTCGTAATCCTTGTGGAAATGACAATATCTGCATGGTTTCTCTTATCGGGTGGCGTTGCCATGGGCCTTGGCCATTTAAGCTTTTTCATATCTCGTATCTCCATCAATAGCTTCGCGCATGGGGTATTTAAATGAGTGAACATCCTGGGCTCCTCCCGTTTTTGCCTGACTGGTTGGACTTGGATGGTCCCCTTACCCGTTCGCTCACTCCTCGACTTATTTTTGTTGGCAGATCTTAGCTCGTCTCCTGCCTTTCGCTTGTGACTCTTCATTTCCCATCCCTCTTTGAGGTGTTTTGTGACCTTCTCTGCTTCTTTAGCATCAACATACTTGTCTCCCTTTTTCAACATGTCTTGCATTGACTCTAGGGGGTTTTGGAAAGTGACATCTTGAAGGCCCAGTTCCGATTTCCATTCATCAACGCTATCACCACTGCTGACATTTGAAGGTCCTCTAATCCAAGGGTAGCGTGGTTGAATCTGGCCAGGTATTCTTGCAAAGACTCATCCTTCTCGTGGACGACCTGCATCAGTCTAATGGCTATCTTCCTCTTTCTTTTGTTATTGAGAAAATGGGCCACAAAGCTCCTAAAAATTTCATCAAACGTTCAGATAGACCGGGGGGCTAAGTTACCACCCAGTCTCTAGCTTCCCTCTTGAGGGTCGGGATCGGCACATCACTGCATCGGGTGTTGCATAGAACCTCATTAAATCAACAAAGGTCCAGAGATGGTCAAGCGGATCTGTGACGCTGTCATAAGCTTCTATCATAGGCTGCTTGAAGCCTTTGGGTAGAGAGACCGCCATGATTTCAGGCGCGAACGGGTCCTCTTCTAAAACCATCTGCCTACGCTTGTCCTTTCTCTTGGATAATGCATCATCTATCTTTTACGACATGATCTCCACCATCCTCCACTCCAGATTTGTGATGGGAGGAGCGGGTTGTCTGATCGTTATACCTAGCACCCCTGAACAAGCAATCCCCGGTTGGATGATAGGTGGTGTTTTAATGTGTGCCTCCTGGGGTGACCGCGCGGCCTCTACCAAATGCGCCGATGAGAGGGTGGCTCTCTGCATTTAATTCTGCAAAAGGGTCATCATAGCGACCAACTGGGTCTTCAGAGTGCTGAACTGGCTTTGTGTCACATACTGCGACGGTGGTGGCAAGTCGAGGCCTCTGGAGACCGATTCTGATTTCGTCTCCACCGTTGCTGCCCTTAAGTGTGTATCACCTATTGTTTGTCTTCTTGACATGAATTTTGTGTTCAGTGGAAGAAATTTCCCACAGACAGCGCCAATGAAATGGCGGTGAAATAATGCCTCTTGGTCTACCTAGCGGCCTTTGGCATTTCTGCTACTCCAACGGGCGTGTGTAACCTGAAAAGTGAGGGCGAGGCTTTCTCTCTCGTTTTACCTCCGGCATGAAAATCAGTGTAAGTTTTAGGAGAAAATAAATTCGAAATTCAGATGGCTGAAAATAAATACAATCATCTATACCTGTGTCGCCCTTGGGGATATTTATGGACGTCGGAAGCCAAGTGAGAGCTGGGTGGTTGTGGTGCCACGTGTTGCATGTTGGCCTTCCCATTATCCCCACATTCTAAGTGGGGGTCTTAACTACCCTCTGAAGGTTGAGCCCGTGGTAACTACCATGTAACCTTGTTAATTCATCAGAGACTTTATGGCTAAGTGTTGAGATGGCCTTGTGTAGAGGTAGAGCGTTCTCGGTGGGGTGACGGTCTATCGTAGAGGTAGAGCGCCCCCGGGGGGTCGACAGTCTCTCGTCGACGTGTAGTGACTTATCTTGCTCATCTTCGAAGGTGGTCTTGTATGCTAACTTATAACACCCTCTTATTTAAATAAAATCAAAAATTAAAGAATAAATTTTAATCTTACTCCTAAATGTTTTAAAAAATGTAAATGATTCCAAATAATTATTAAAATGCCTAATAGCACAAAACGTCCCTACATTTTCAAATTGATGAAAATGATATTTTTCCGCAATGAAACGTAGAAATAGAGATGAAAATGCAAAATAAAATAAAATAAAATTGAAACATAGGGACATTTTCTCCAACAAGTGTCAAACGAATGAACGTTTTGTGTTATTAGGCCTTATTAAAATATTAAAAATAAAATAAAAAACACTCTCTCTCTCCAAATGGGATTGTCACGTTAAAAGTAAAAAACATTTAGGAGTAAGATTGTAATTTATACTTTATTTTCTTTTCTTTTCTTGTCTTTTTTGATTTTATTTAAATATGAGGGTATTTTGGTTATTTTACATTAAAAAGGTAACAATGATGTTTTCTACAATGACACGTTGAAATAAAGACAAAAAATGCAAAAAAAGGAAACATAGGAACGTTTTCCACAAGAAGTGTCAAACGTAGGAACGTTTTGTGCTATTAACCCAAAATTGTTATTAGAAACATGTGGCATGTTAGACTATTCTTAATAGTGATTAAAGTTTACTTTTTAAATCCATTTTTTTTATTGTATTTATTGCAAAACATGTTGGATAAATTATTAATTTCCCTACTTTCAAATAGAAGATATCTCTTATTTTAGTACAAGAATGGTAATTTAATTGGTTTTACTGATTCTGCCATGGGATTATGTCCAATATAAGTTGTTGTTAGCATAAACACTGAGGGACATTTACAAGCGAAAAATAATAGAAATATCGTGCTACAAATGTCAAAGTCATTGTAGGTAATAATCATAAGTAGTTGCTAAATCTAGGTGCCCTTTTATAATTAATAAAAGATTATATGATCTAAAACTTCCATATTACTCATAAAGTAAATTACTTTAAGCTTTGCCAATAAAAATGAAGTTAATCGTTAACAATAAATTAAAGATGATATTTATGGGGACATTTTTTATATGTATTACGATATAACATTAAACAAATAAATTATGTTTCCTTCTTGTATAAGAGACGACTAGAAGACAACAACTTCACGATGCAATACCCAACCAAATGTATTTGGTAGTACCAAACTTTTGTCGGAAATTTTACGTCAATTCTCTTTATTTCTATTTATACATGGGATCTGTTGTTATTCAAAAGAATATTAGCAAACATGAAAAATAAAGAATATAAAGCACAAATTAAACGGATCTTCAAAACTTTGCACTTTATGAAAATTGTTACAAACATATAAAATTTCACTCATCAACCCAATCATCAAGTATTACAAAGAAAAATAAAATCAAACTTTACCACACCCACTTTTCTACTCTTTGTATGAAAACTTTCAAGATGCTAAACTCACAATATTTCTCTCTAGGATCAACTCTCAGCCACACCCAAAATAATGAAATATATCTACTATTTATAAGATCAATAATCAAGTAGAAGAGTTTAATTTCAACTCAAATAAGGATTCCTTTCAGCTCAAACAATGACTCCTTCATGTGCAAGACTCTAAAACTGACTGTAAATTGGAGACCAAGTATTGCAAGGATTTCCTTCTCAACTTTAAGTAAAAGTCTTCCATACAATCATTACTTTATATTATTTGTAATAGAAGTCCTCCGACTTTTGACTTTGGAGGCAATTATCCAACAATCTCCACCTTACCGAAAAAGAGTCAAAATCTCGTTTATTAATTATTTTAGAAGAAAAACTCAGTATCAGAATGGATGGAAAAGAACAAGAATTGATTAAAAGGACCGAAGATGGACAAAATATGGAATTAAAGGATCAAGATTCAAAGCATGAAGTCGAAAGACCTCCCTTGCAATTAATAAAGTACTTGGGCTGAACAATGAAATTGATTCGAGAACTAAAATGTAAAGATCTGTGAAGTTGTTGTTCGCTGCGATCGCACCCATTTCTTCACGTGCGATCGTACAAGAGCCGATTGGAATTCTAGCAAGCAAATCAAGACTGATGTGTGATTACAATGCATACAAGGATGTGATACCACAAACAATCGTGCATCCACATTATCTCCTAATTCTATTCAACAATTGATTCTACACCAATTTGGGCTCGATTCTAATGTAGAAAATGTCTATAAATATGGGAAGATGCATTCTGGAGGCAAAATACAAAAGTACATCTACATATTCTCAAGATTTGTGGCTCTAATTGGAGTTTCAATGTTGAATTTTATCAAATGTTCGGGAGATTCATAATTATCAAAGAAAAGTTTGAAGATCCATCATGAGAATTCGTCCATTGATGATCGACAATAGCTTGGATTTTCTTAATTCGTTGTATTGAATCCAGAAATTTTTTTAATCCTGTTATTATTTGATTTCGCAATTATGAATGGCTAAATAATTTGTTGTTGAGATGAACAATGTAGCTTAAGTTTGATGTTTATGTAATTCAAAAGATTTCATGTAACTTTTATTATGAGCTAATTACTTGTTGTATGTTTAATGAAATTCAATTGCTTGATCATCAATTGTTTGGTGTATGACAATATTGAGACCCTACATTGCTAGCTCGAACTACAAGTGACATAGATTTTGGTTAGAGATCGGAAGATACTTTTATAGCTTATACAATCTTAACTGAATTCTTGAAAAATTAATGTGCTTATATATATGCATGCATTTGCATAAGGATATAATGAATTTGGGCATTAGAATGTGACTAGTTTTACTCAAGAGAGAAGATGGCTAATGTAAGTTCTCAAGAGGTTAAACGAACACAGATTATCGCAAGATTCACTGGAAAAATTAAAATTGCAGAAAAATAGAAATTGAACACGAAGGATTTTTTCGCCACAAAGGCTCGGATGTTCAGCCTTACGGCCTACTCACCACGTTGAGTATCTTCAAGAAGGGCAGAAATCGTATTTCAAGAGAATGCGCTTCTCTTAGTAAATGGACCAAGACCATTCCAATAAACCCGGCCCAATAGCTTCAAAAGGGGCCAAGAATGTAAGGCACATTTATTTGGGCTCAACAATCTCCACCTTCCTGGACACTTCTTGGCAATTTCTAGTGGCTAGATAACTACTTGTTTCATTTGCTCTTATTCTCCTGTAAAAATAAAAAATAGAAATTAGTACCCCAAAAAAAATTTCAGTTAGAATCTTCTAAACATGATACCCTTCAAACAGCTTTTGAACTTGTTTAAGGGTAGAACCTTAGTTCCCAAATCAGAAGGATTATATTCAGTTGAAATTTTCTCTAACTTAATTAGACCTTGTTCAACCATATTTCTAACAAAATGGAATCTAACATCAACATGTTTTGTGCGATCATGATACATTGGATTTTTGCTAAAATGGATGACACTTTGATTATCAGTATACATTTTGACAGAGCTATTTATAAAACCAATTTCATTCAAAAGACCTCTTAACCAAAGACTTTCTTTAACAGCATCACATGCAGCTATATATTCTGCCTCTGTTGATGATAAAGCTACTGGCTTTTGCAATTGTGATTTTCAACTAATGCATCTATCACACAAAGTGAAAACATAAGAAGAAGTTGATCTCCTTTTATCTAAATCACCAGCAAAGTCTGAATCGGTATAGCCCTTTAGAATTATGCCATCATCACATCTTTTAAACAATAGGCCCAAATTAGATGTTCCTTTCAGATATTTCAACATACATTTCATAGCAAGCCAATGTAATTCACCAGGATTAGACGTAAATCGACTTAATATGCTTATACCATGAGCTAAATCTGGTCTAGTACATACCATGAGATACATAATAGATCCTATAGTGTTAGCATAGGAAATTCTTTCCATTCGTTTAAATTCTTCATCAGTCTTTGGTAATTGTTCAGTAGACAATTTAAAATTATTGGAAAGTGGTAAAGAAACAGGTTTGCAATCAAGCATGGAGAACTTTTCAAGTATCTTATGCACATAAGCAGATTGTTTTAGGATTAGTGTGCAATCATTTCTATTTCGTTCTATTTCCATCCCAAGAATTTTCTTAGCTTGTCCTAAGTCTTTCATTTCAAATTCAGATTTTAACTTTGCTTTAATAACATCAATTTCAGATCTGTTAAGGCATGCAAGTAACATATCATCTACATATAAAAGTAGATAAATAGATTCAGGTCCACCTGACCCTTTGAAAAAGAAACAAGAATCATAACTGCTCCTAATGTTTGTTACAATTTACATTTGCTGGAGGTCAGGTCCATGCCCCCCTCCTCTATTTGTTTTCCCGCTTTTCATTATATAAAATAAACCACACTAGTGGTATTTTCTTAAAAAAAAAAAAAAAAAAAAAACCCTAAACCTTAAACCAAGTTGGATCTACCATGAGATTTGCTATTGAAGACTTGGTTTTTAAGCTCTTTGGAGAGGGACCTTCCTTTTTATACCATTGTCTAGGGGCCTGTTTTAGGTCATAGAGGGATTTCTTTAACAAACGTACCTTTTCCACAGTTGATTTTACCTCATAACCTTTTGGTTGACTCATATAAATAGTCTCCTCAAGGTCTCCATTTAAGAAGGTTATTTTTACATCCAACTGATCAAGCTCCCAGTTAAAATGAGCAGTTAAGGCAAGAAGAATTCTTATAGAAGTGTATTTAGCAGCAAGAGAAAAGATTTCATTATAATCTATTCCTTCCTTTTGAGTGAACCCTTTTACAACAAGTCTTGCTTTGTATCTTTTATTTTCAGTAGTAGGATCTCCTTCTTTTATCTTAAAAATCCACTTACAGTCAACAACTTTTTGATTTTTAGGTTTGTTGACAAGGATCCAAGTCTTATTTTTGATTAAGGAGTTCATTTCTTCATTCATAGCATCTTTCCATAACTTGGAATCAGTACAGGTTACAGCTTCTTCAAAGATAGCAGGTTCTGAATTTAGAGAATTTAGGACAGAAAATAAGGTAACAAATTCATCATTATTATATCTGGTGGATGGAATCCAATTTCTTCTGTCTCTATCTCTTGTTAGCTGGTAATCAATGAGAGAAGGATTATTAGATTCAGTCTCAGATTCAGGTTCACTCGTATCCTAACTAACATCAGACTGGGAAGTCTCCACCTCAATAAAATCATTTCGATCATTAGGATTATTTTCTGAATTTTTAAGAACCGTTTCTTTCATAGGTATAGATCCAGTAGATTCAGTTTCAGATTGTATTTTGCAGGGAAACTCATTCTCATTGAAAATAACATTTCTACTAATGATCACTTTAAAACCATTTTAACTCTTAAGCCAAAGCCTGTACCCTTTAGTTTCTTCCCCGTATCCCAAAAAAACACATTTTTGAGATCTTGGTTCAAATTTACCTTCATTTTGATGAGAGTATGCAGCACAACCAAAAAATTTTCTACTATAATCCGGTAAAGTACTTGACGACAGTGTTTCGGGATTTGGAAGTCAATGGCAATAGAAGGACTTTGATTTACCAAAAAGGTTGCAATTTTTAGAGCTTCTCCCCAAAAGAATTTTGGAAGCCCTGAACTGTGTAACATGCATCTGACCTTTTCTAAAAGGGTTATATTCATTCTTTCAGCTATCCCATTCTGCTGAGGGGTGTATGTCACAGGTCTATGCCTTAATATTCCAGATTCTTTACAAAAGGAATCAAATTCCAAATTGCAAAACTCAAGGCCATTGTCAATCCTTAGTGCCTTGATCTTCTTATCAGTTTGATTTTCAATCATAGTTTTCCATTGTTTAAAATTTTGGAAGGTATCAGATTTTTGGTTTAATAAAAAAGTCCATACTTTTCTAGAAAAATCATCCACTATGAGTAGATAAAATCTAAATCCACTAAGGGTATTAGTGGATGCTAGACCCCACAGGTCAGCTTGAAGATAGTCCAAAATAGAGGTGGATTTATGAGTTCCAGATTTAAAAGGTAATTTACTCTGTTTACGAATTACACAGTCTTCACAAAAGCTAAGTTTTTCAAAGTTATTTTTTCCTAAAAATCCTAGTTTGTTTAAAATAGTTAATCCCTTATCAGACATGTGGCCAAGTCTCCTGTGCCAGATTAAAGACTTATCACATTGTGAATCAATAGCTGCAGAGTTGTAAGCTACCAGAGGTTCAGCTCGCAGAGTGTAGATACCATTGATCTTAGGAGCAGAGACAACTTCTCTGTCATCAGATATCAGCTTGATAGAGCTTTTATGGATTCTTATGTCATAGTTTTATCTAACTCCCCCAGAGCAATTAAATTTCTTTTTAGTTCAGGTACATACCTCACTTTTTCTAGTTTGAGTACAAAATTATTTTCCATTAGGAGATCCATCTTTTCCATCCCTTTTATCTGACAACTCATGTCATTGCCCATCTACAGTTGCCCCTCATTCAGATCAACAAAATCAGAAAACCAATCTTTAATGGGGCACATGTGAAAAGTGCACCCAGAATCTAAAACCCACTCATTTGGGTTCCTATTGATAGTATTAACAAGGACAACCCCTTGTATATATGGTTCTCCTTTGCAGACAACAGCTGCAGAGCCATTAAAATTCTATTTTTCTTTTGTATTAGATAATTTCTTAAAATAGTCTTTGATCGGGTGTCCTGTTTTACCACAATAGTAGCATTTTCTAATTTGATTTTTGGATTTTACTTGGTTTCTGTTTTTGTCTCTGAATTTTGAATTTTGGGGTTTACCTTTTTATGGGAGTTGAAATTACACATAGCCTTCTTCTTATTTTGATTCTGTTTTTCTTTTATGTGTAAGCCTTCACCATATCTAGAATCCTTTGATTCAACTCTCAATTCAAGTTCCCTATTTTTTAGGGAAGAGATTATTATGTCAACTGTAAGATCTTGCCCCCCATATTCAAGGCATTTCTTATCTCCCTATATCTGTCACTTAAAGAGTTTAGAAGGCCTACAACTTGTTGATCTTCAGAGAGATTTTCATCATAATTTTCTAGATCCTGAACTAGTTTAACATATTTATTAATGTTTTCTTCTAGCCCTAAGGATGTATCAAATCTAAAATTGTAAAACTGCCTTAGAAGATAGCATTTATTTGGAATAGATTTAGTTAAGTAAAGGGATTCCAGCTTATCCCACAAGGCTTGTGCAGAGGTAGTTTCACCAACTTTTTTAATTACACTATCAGACAGATGAAGGAAAATAGAACTCCAGACAATATCATCTAATTCTTGTCTCCTATATGCACTAGTTTCAGTAGGATAAGTGTTATCAATAGCATGTGCACATCTCTTTGTAACAACAGAGCCCTCAATTTTTGTCTCCATAAACTAAAGTCACCATTTCCATTCCATACATTAATCTCAATTCTGTGTGCAATGGACATGATGATAAATGTAGTGACAGAATCACAGATATTGTAATTAAACGTGCAATTTTCAATTCTTGAAAAGGTTTAAGGGGTGGTTACCCTTTGTTCCAATACTCTCTCAAATTCCCAGGTCCTCAAATAAGACATTGGACAAAGGAAAGCACTGGAGGGTGACTTACCTTAATAACCAGTTTCAAAGATTGACACAAGTAATCAATAATAATAAGAAGGGGGTTCAGAGTATACCGTAGACAATGCAAGAATTTTGTATAAGCACAGACAGCTCACTATTGATAGTGACTCAGTGGGAACTCAGTAAG
This sequence comes from Olea europaea var. sylvestris, assembly GCF_002742605.1. Taxonomy (NCBI): domain Eukaryota; kingdom Viridiplantae; phylum Streptophyta; class Magnoliopsida; order Lamiales; family Oleaceae; genus Olea; species Olea europaea. Next base: position 6,468,253 of record NC_036259.1, on the reverse strand, counting down.
AATCGGAACGAGTTGACTCAGCTCACCAAGGGCTCGGAGTGAGTCAAGAATATCGCCGTGACTAGGTAGTGAGTTTAAAAATTTAACTCACCACAGAACTCAGCACAAACAGCAAATTACACAAAGTTAAAAACGAGTCAGAAAAAAAAACAAGAACTCGATGAATATCAAAAGATCTTACAGATCAACCCAACAGAGTATTCAAGATTTCAAGGAATACAATTTTTTTACCATCAAATTTTCAGAGAAATATAATTTTTTACAAAAAACTTCAAATCTCAAAGATTTACAAATAAAAGCAGTATAAACAAAACTTAGGGTTTTGTAAAAAAAAAAATGTATCCAGATCCTCCAGAGAAGATGCTCTGATACCACTTGTAAGTCTCAAGAGGTTAAACGAATACAGATTATCGTAAGATTCACAGAAAAATTAAAATTGCAGAAAAATATAAATTGAACGCGAAGGATTTTTTCGCTACAAAGGCCCGGATGTTCAGCCTTATGACCTACTCATCACGTTGAGCATCTACTAAGTAGATTTAGCCTAGATCCACTAGAAAATTAACCAAGAATGTTACAAATGTACGAAGAAACACAAAATTTTTTCACTGTTTTGATCTTGCCTCACAAACAACTACACAACACTACCACAAACTCGCATGAAGCAGTATCACAGATTATACATCAAGTGTAGCATCAAAATCACTCAGATTTACAGAAGAGATTTTCATTCAGAAAATATCGATGATGTGAGAGAAAAGAGAAACCCTAGAATACACACTCATAATAGATCTCTCTCGAAGAAATAAGGCGTCCAAACGTTTTTAATCAGGTAAGTCAATTGTCATTGATCAACGGTGAGGAAATGGCCAGATCATATCTTCAAGAAGGGTAGAAATTGCATTACAATAAACCCGGCCCAATAGCTTCAAAAGGGGCCAAGAATGTGAGGCACATTTATTTGGGCTCAACAGCCAATATACATAAGTTAAAATTAGCTAATTCGATTGTTAATAATATGAAAAAAGGTTGAAAGATGTTGGATTAGATGAATGTTAAATTATCAAAGTGAAATCGAAATTCCTAACTTAATCTCATAAATCTTCGCAAAGTCTTAAGCTTTGAAAGATTTTAGATAAATTTAGTATAACTTTAGTTTTAGTACAAATTATTGTATTGTTAAATTGGTTACGAGTTCAGACTGAAGCAAGATTTAAAATAAAAATTGATAGTAAGTAATTAGTCTCTGGACGATGTACAATTGCAAAATAGGTGAACAAGTTCAACAAGCTACATTGTGATAACCAAGCTGCACTACACATTGTCGTAACCTAATTTTCTATAAACACACAAAGCATATTCATTTAAACTGTCATATGGTGAGAGAAAATATTCATTCCGGACAAATTGCTACATCTTTTTACTTCATCTCATCTACAAATTGCTGACATATTTTCAAAATCCATTGGCAAAGTAATGTTATATTAACATCTAAGCGAGTTCGGCATTCTGGACATCCATGCTCCAACTTGAGTGTGTTAAAATTCACACAGTTCATTTGGAAATATTCCACCGGTCATCCTTTTTTATTTTTAGGGAGACACATTGATTTTGTATATTCCTTTTTATTTTATACATTGTCTATGTACAAGAACCCATTTACAGAATTTTAATTAATGAAAACAAATTTCATTCCACTGTTCTTCCTTTCCTTTTCTGTCCATCCACATGCACATCAGTCATCATATATACACAATAAATATGTATAATTTTCTTGATGAACTTCATAATATGTTGACTATTTTACACTGTACAAGGTATAGCTCTATATTGCATGGGAATAGATTTATCTATAGGGAAGAAAGAAAGATCAATGAAAACTCAACTCGGTACACTTCGTCTAACTTTAATAAAGTAAATAAGAACGAATTAAACGGTACAAAAGAAAAAAAAATATTTTTTTTTTCAATTGTACAATCTAATTATGTATAGTAGTAAGTACCAAACATATCATTCACGTGGACTTCAACTTATCCAATCCATACGTTCTCTGCACGATAAGGGCAAAGTAAGAAAAGTGGAGAGAGAAAGTTAGCACATAATATCAAACATAATAGTAATTCGGATAAAAAAAAAAGGGAAAATAGTTCATTGAACTCATTTTTCATTTTCCAGTGAAATAACTTTATTAGTTCATATTAACTCATTATACACATTTGTTTCAATCAAGTTACTCAATATTTCCATTAGTCAAGCTAACAACTTGGCCACTTGTTTGGTTTTGGTAAAAAAAAAAAAAAAAAAATCAAAATTTTAGTAAATTTTGATAAAAGTTAATGAAATATGTAATTAAAAAATTGTAGGTCCCGTGAAATGTATAGTTAAAATGAGTTTTGGAGAAAAATAAATTTAAAGAATTAGGGGCTTGGTCAAAGTAATTTAACTAAACCAAGATTATAAATTAAGTGATTCAATTTCGACAAAATAAAGTTCAAAAGGAAAGATGAATGTAGTGGCTCACCATAGTTTCATAGTTTCGTTCCAACTGGGGTACAAGTAACGAAATTAGGATTTGCATCTCTTTTTTAAGCATATCATTGTCTGCATCTTTGGCCTTGAGAATATCTATCAAACTTTTGGTGTCGGGCACTAGTTTGAGAGCAACCTATAAAAAGAAAATGCATATAAATACAACAAAAAAATCTTTAGTCGGTAAAGAACGAATAGGTGCAAACATACAATATGTATGAAACACGTTACGAAGTGCATATTTTGAAGTAATTTACTTTAATCAAGCAATACAAGACGTGATGATATTATTTTAGTGAAGCGAAATTAATCGTTCGCAGGTTTGATGGTTCTCTACATGTAAATCGAGAAGCCACAATACCCCCCCCCCCCCCCCCCCCCCCCCCCCCCCCCCCCCCCCCCCCCCGCCAACCCCCCCCCCCCCCCCCCAAATAATAAAAAAATAAACTACTTTAAAAAATGTAACGTTACTTTATAAGCTGCAGAAGAAATCCATCCATGCCATGGCTTAAGAGTGTTATTATATGACTTTTCCACTGCTTGTTCCATGTCCCTCTCAAAATCCTCAACAAGTAATTTTAACAAAGTTACTGAAAAATCCAGTGATCTGCAAATAACATTTGAAATATAGAAATGCATTTTAGTGACAAAATCAATAAGTTACCTTAAATATCAATTTTTTATTTGAAAAAAAATAAATAAAAGCTTTGCAAATAATAAATTATGTGGCCATTGAAATTAACCCTAAATTAAATAATGTCTTCCCTAATACATGCACAAAGAAATTGAACTTTACTATTTATATATTGATTTTTGACACTTTGGTTGACACTGTCATTGTTGTCAAGTGTCAATTGAATGAAAAAATTGTTTGAAATTCAAACTATCCAATAGAATAATGACATGTGACAAAGTGTAAACTAACGTATACACCATAGTGTACATATAACAAGGTTAAAAGAATTTTTACCTGGTAAGCCAAACAAAGGCTTTACTGCACGTGGGACCCTTCTTGGCCTTTCCTTCACTGACCTCTTTCTTCAATATTTCAACCACATCCCAATATCTCAATGGATCAGAATCATGGACCGTCTCCAATCTCTAGACATTGATTGAAGATATAAATAAGTACAAGATTGGTTTTATTAACAAATTATAACTTGGTTAAATTAAAAGTACAAGAATAGGTTAATGGACGGAAATGTTTTTTATTGAACAATATTTATTTATTTGGCGTTATTTGATCATGTAGATTCTGGTTGACCACAAACTGTATTTAAGGAGCGATCTATTATGTTTTTATTTTTATTTTTTTACAATTAACATTATCGATCATGTCACATTAGTATTTGGAGGAGCCAAGTGAATCTCGCCATTGATTTCCATTTACAAAATCGCGTTCAGTGATTAACAAAGTAAACAATTATTGGATGAAAATTTAAAAACATCCTAATAATTTAAAAATGACAGAAATAGGAGGGTATAAGAGTAATGCTCCTCTACTAAAAGGTCTGGTAGAGACTTCCTCTCCCATTTTCTCTCACCTCGACGGCATCATGATTAAAAAAATACCCTCAAAAACCCACCCTCACCCCAAATTGTGAGAGGGACTGCACTACCAAGCCTCTTCCACGTCTGATAGTGTAGCATGGTCCACGGTATAAAGGACTAGATGGACATAAAGCTTTATGGTGAATTATTGCATCGGATAAAAGTCAAAGTGAAAGCTTGGCTCTTGCCTCTTTCTTAGCCGTCAATGATTTAATTACGATGCAGACTTGCGATGCATGAGGGACCAATGCGTGTGTTTTGCACATTCATGAACTGAAAATGACAAGAATTTAGCATAATCCATGAATTTAATTTGGAAGTTACCAAAGCATAATTTCAAAGTAACCATAAAAATAAGTATTTAACTTATTATTTAAATAAGTAACTTTAAAATGTTATCCAGTATAATCGAGTGGGACATGCCAAACAAACCATTTGGACTTTAGTTGGTAATTTACCTGGATATTCTGATGAATGTCTTGCCTCAGGACAGCCATTGTTGGCCCTATCTTATCTGCACATAGTACAGTTGAAGTATCCAATGTTTTATTAAAAAAAAAATGTTTACAGGAATTAATCATTCAAAATAAACACACAAATCATTAATCAAATATATATAAATAGAGATAGAGATGAACCAAGAACTTGAATCAGAAGGTTGCACAGAGAGAGAAATGGTTTGATGGGAATTTGCAGTGTCGTTTGAAGATCATCTCCACATCTCTCCGCCGCAGGTTTAACGCCTTCTGTCTCCGCTGCAGGTTTAACGCTGTCTCTCTCCGCCGTAGGTTTAACGACGTCTCTCTCCGAAGCAGCCGACAGCTCTTGAATGGCTGACCTTATCTCTGATGATATCTCCGCCTCCCTCCGCCGCTTCATTTCAACACCCTTTTACTTCTTCCTCTTCCTTAATTCTCTCTCTGTGTCCCACACTATATATAGAACTCTATGCTTTGGTATTCCAATTTTTTTAGAAAATTATTGTGTTGACTAGAAAGATGCTGATGTGAGAAATGGCATCAGATAGATTTCTATCAACTGGCCTAAGGAAAACTTCTTAAGTGTGAACTCTATAAGATTCACTTTTAATTGTAATTTTTAATACAAATTCAATATTCATCTTAGGTTAGACATGTGATTGTGACCTCTTAAATTTTGACGTTGAAATTATCATTTACACTTCTGCAATATAAAATTAAACAAGATAATACAAGTTGCAGGTTAATTATAAATAAGGTTGAACTATCCAATTTCAGAATAAATCAAGAAACACTGGAGATTTTTGGCAACATCACACTTGGCACAAGACCGACATATAAGGGGACTTCTCAACTTGTCTTGATTGAAGGTTTGACCTATTTCTTAGTAGAAGGAAACAAAACATTACATTCATTATCTCGTCCAAATCGATGAGTGGTTCTATTTGAAGCGTTCTTTTCATAAAAAGTATTTAATAAATTCGAAAAAAATTAAAATAGGCAGCCGAAAGGCCTTGAGCAAAAAAATTGTGGGACCTTTTAAATAATAATAATAATAACTGAAAATTTTCATCATGATAAAAAAAATTAATGGGAGCAAATAATCACTAAAAAATCTATCAATGATTTTTTGACAATATTATTATAAGTATTCTGACATAAATTAATATTTTTTAATAATTTCGGACAGAATTATTGACACCAATATTGTTGACTATCACTGATGCACATCCATTCACAATTATGGATGACAATATCGTCTTCAATAGAGTAGTAGTTATGCCATATTTAACTCTGCAGCAAAATTTGAGGTAAGTTTTACACCATTTTGCATCAAATCTTATACCAAACTAAAAATAATCTTCAACCATTACACCAAAAAATTGCACCAAATAAATACTGCTCAATCGTTTTCTTCATTTTTTATTCTTTACAATTTATATATCTGAAAAATTATTTATTCATTTAATTTACTACTACATAATTAATTGTGTTTCGTTTATGAAAATCAAATTTCAAAAATGTAGTACAATTAATAATAATGCCACAACTAAGAAACTATTAAATCACAAAAATAAAAATAAAATGATGATTAAATCATTGTAATAAAAAATTATTAAAGTTGATTACAAAAAATAATAATAATAATAATAACAACAACAGTACTAAAAAATAATAGTAATAATTATAATAATTATTAATTAAGAATTAAAATTTAGGTATAATATAAAATGACACAAATATCCTTAACAACATTTGGTACTAAATGAAAAAAAGGGCGAAAAAGACTTTAATCAAATATGGTGCAACATTATTCGCTCACATCATTTTGCACCAAAATGGGGTGTAAAATGGTGCAAAATTTGGTTTTGGATTGGAGTAACGTTGCACCAAATATTTGTTGCAAAATAGGAAATAATGGTGTTTTTAGTTCTAGGATTTGGAGTTGTTCTTAGTGTCACCAATAAAAGTTTTAACATTTATATCATCAATTATCACCTACACACTGTTATGAAGGATTATCGATGATAATGTCGTTAATAATGTTCCTGACAATAATTGTCACAATGAAAGTTTAAAGTTTCTTTATTCGTTTTTCAAAAAAGTTACTAAAGGAATATTACAAAAGTAACTTAAGATATCTTTTCCTTTTTTATTATATCAATACCACATAAATTTTTGGTTCTTGTCAAATACAGGACCTTGGGTGACCATTTAATTGACCCTAGCCGCCTCTAAGAACAGAATGAGAAGCTACGTATAAAGTAAAAGTCCCGTATACAAATTTGTCGAGTGGCGATAAAAATAACTTACCTTTCATCTTTTAATATCATCCAAATAAATTAGACGAGAAAACGCTTTTAAGACATCATTCCAAGGAAATTAACGGTACATTTTCAGGCTGTTTTCAATTTTTGGTTCTACAAAACATTGACAACATGTTTCGTCCAATATTTCTGAAAATACGTTTTCAAAAATAAAATTAAATTTATAACAGAAAACTCAAATTGTATTTTTGACGTTATAAGTATTTTCAGTGAAAGTTCTGAAAACACTCAAAACATGGAAAACAAGTATTTGAATAATTTTTAAAAAATATAAATGTAAATTCTAAATAATAAAATTTAAAAATTTAAAAAAATAATTTCTAAAATTCTAAAAAATAAAAATCTTAAACAGAGAAAATTATAAAATTTACTAGAAAATTAAAAATTATAAATAAAAAAATCCCAGCTTTACATAAAAATTCTAAAAAAATATCTAAATGAACGCATATAAAACTATTTTGAGTCCACGTCATTAAGTTTAAAATATACTAGAAAAATAAAAAATAAAAATAGTCCAAGCTTTGAATAAAAACTCTTAAAAAATAATATATATATAATACTTGATAATATATTAACGTAAAATTGTTCTATTTTTTTTATTGAATAATCAAATTTCATGGAATAAAATGACATAAAATAAGTTCTCAAAATTTCAAACTAAACTTTTTTTTTCTAATTTTCTGTTTTGAGAAATAATTTTCAAAATGAAAAATTAAACACGTTTTTAAAAATTTCAAAACAGACTTTCAAAATAGAAAAATAAAAGTGAACTTAAAACTCAAAGCTGAAAACTAAAATACAAAACAAACGGCCCTTAAAATTATACTCCAATGCGAAAACTCAATCCAGTGCAAATAAGAATTTCGACTGATAATCAGCGGTAGGGTGGAGAGTTCGATTTCTGGTGGGAACCTGTGGCCAAAAATTTGGTATGGAGCAATCACTGTGGATAAGGGTCTCTTGTGCGCAAAAGTGTATAGTCAATGGAGGGAACCTGTGATTCAGTTGAGGCATAACCCGCGATTTACCCCCTCCAAGGTTCTAGGGGCATGGGTCTTGGAGGTCCAGAATTTAGTCTGGTGTAAGTTGGGATACCTGGATATCCAAAAAAAAAAAGAAAGAATTTCGACTGATAAATCTTAAGATTTATAGCCCTAGTGTAGAGTAGCTATAAATAAAAATTTACCAAATGATTCTATAGGAAAGAAAGTCCTATAATTTGGGAAATATCACACATTTGAAGATTTTTTAAACACAAACGGCCTAAGCCCCTTTTTTTAGGCTCATTATTTAAAATTTATTTTTCTCAAACTCATTTTTAACATCACATTTTTTGAATAAAATATTTTTGTATGTAAACTCAAAAATTTTTCTTTTTTTTTTAACACACATTTTTCAATTTTTTTTTTTTTTTTTTACAAAATCTATTCTCAAAATATTATACTCGAACCAGAGCTAAATATCGAGAACATAAACAATAGAATTCATTTTTGGAATTATCTAAATTAAATCCAAACAGAACTTACAAATTGAGAACAACACTAAAGTGAAGATGTCTATATAAAGACCAACAGAAATATAATCCAATAGAGGAGGTGGGAACAAGTAGACAAAAAGTTATAACTTTCGACAACTTTAACTATCTTCATTAGCTCATTAACAACAAAATATTACAAAAATAATAAATTCATTTGTTGTTTCTCTATTTCTCTTGGACGAAGACTTAAGAAATTAAACATGTAATTTA
>NC_036259.1:6452187-6453028 GCF_002742605.1 Olea europaea var. sylvestris | reverse complement strand
CAATTTGTTCCTGATGTAACATTAATTAAGGATAAGCTAATTAATTAATATTCCTAATTATTTTCAAAAATTCCACTTGCATGGCATTGACTTGCGCAAAAACCAAGTTGGCGCTTATCGATAGGGCATTGGTCTGTCTCTATGATCTTTTTTCTTTCGATTCTTTCTATTTGCAGGTGAAGAATAATGACGAAGTCAATCAATTAAATATGAGATAATAAAATTGCTTCTTTTCATATGAGGACCTAAATTCAAATAGTTAAATAGGTTGAGATTGCATAATCACATCACTTGAAATGTTGAATAGCGCATACCTATCTTTTCCCAAATTAAAACCCTAACAGAAATTTTTCAAGTATGCAACTGAAAATCACAATGAACAAAGATTGGTCGATTTTGGAGCTCGGAGTTGTTCGGTTCTTGATTCTAAAATTTAGAACCTATTAAACTTTTATTAGAACCGAGCATAACTGGTCGTTTCTGTTTGGTTTCAATCTGTACAAGTGATTCTAAGCAAAAAAAAAAAAAAGTCCACCACATTTAAATATCATTGTCATTGATTTATGAAACAATATAGTATCAAGTATATTTTAATAAAAGCATAAATCAAACTCGTACTTAAGATGGCGAGTTAACAATATAAATATAAATTAATAAAATTTTCAACCTTTTTAATAGCCAAATTTTTTCGTAAATTTTATCCGTGATAACTATTTTTACTCGAGTGTCAATTAGGTAATTGTACTTGAATTTTGTTCGACTGGAGATTTCAAATAGATAATATACATTAATTTGATTTCAATTATAGTAACATCGTCAAATTCTATTGATGGAAATTGAT
>NC_036259.1:6438992-6441697 GCF_002742605.1 Olea europaea var. sylvestris | reverse complement strand
TAAGCGATGTAAGACCATTCCACAACTACAAATGTCAATATCCTTATCGACATGGATCCCCATCCTCCAACCAATGTGGTAGTTTATAGTATGGACTTAGCACCAAATGTGATAAAAAAAACTGTGCTAATTCATATCGGTCCTCATAATACTTCAGATCAAAATGAAGCCACATGTCTCCAAAAGAGACTCATCTTATGTCTTTATTTGTCATATCTCGAGATCCCAATAATATCATAATAAAAAGACATAAGTCAAATGCATGTTCAAAATAGTTCATGGATAGGGGAAAATATATTTTATTATTGACAGAGGGGCTGTACCTGAAAATATATGGGTTGCTTACATACCCCGCAAAGGGATCAAATCCAAAATATAATTCTTTTACACAAATAACTCCCATTATCCAAAAATATCAAATGTTTCCACAATGCCCATATTAACAATATTTGTCTTAAGGACTTTGGAGCGAGTCCCTTAGTCAAAGGATTTGCAATCATTACCTCTGTATTGATATGCTCTATTTTTATCTATCCTTCCTTGACTCTGTCTCTAACCACCAAATTTTTTATGTCAATATGTTTTGACTCACCAGAACTTTTATCATTCTTTGAAAAGAACACTGCTACACTATTATTACAGTATATGGTGATTGGTCTTAAGATGGAATCAACAACCTTTAGGCTAGAGCTGAAATTTCTTAACCAAACGGCTTGGATTGTAGCCCCATAACATGCCACAAATCAACTTGCATAATAGAAAATGTCACTAGAGTCTGTTTAGCACTTTTGCAAGAGATAGCACCACTAGCTAACATGAAATGTAACCTAAGATTGATTTCAAACATCTTGACATCCAGCAAAATTAGAATCTGAATCCTACCATCTCAAGATGATTTGAACGCTGGAATGTAAGCATACAATCTTTAATTTTTTTTTTTAAATATCTCATAACTTTCTTAGTTGCTTTCCAGTGCTCTTGTTCTGAATTTGATTGAAATCTGTTAAGGACGCATACTGTGTAGGTTATATTCGGTCTAGTGCAAACTTGAGCATACATTAAGCTCCCCACAGTACTAGCATATGGAATCATTTTTATAGATTTCCTTTCTAGTTCATTCCTCCTTTTATGATGAGTACATCACCAGGTGCACAATTTTGCATATTGAACCTTTCTAGAACATGTCGTATATAAGCATCCTAAGAAAGTCCCAGCAAGCCACGATTTATTTCAATGCCACGCACATATGAAGCTTCTCCAAGATCTTTTATCTCAAATTTAGCAGACAATATTTTCTTTGTCTAATGAAGTAACCTTAAGTTACTACTAGCAAGCAAAATATCACCAACTTACAAGACAAGAATGATTAAATTTCTCCCACTAGTTTTGAGATAAAATGCATTGATCAATTGTATTTTCAACAAAATCAAGAGAAGTTACAACCTCATCAAATTTTAAATACCACTGTTGATGTGATCCAGTGGGATCAGAAATTTTTCATAACTTAGCTAATGTTGACGAGGAGTCTAGGCCAAGGTTGGAACGTAATTGGAGGTCAATTGGAGTTGTTAAACCCGGTTGGAAGAATTTGGCTGCAAGCAAGGAAGAACCGAGCCAAGTTGAGACTTCGAAGGAGCTAATAAAATTGGTCACATATATATTCGATCAACGGGGTCCAAAATCATGAAGTTCATAAGTCAAGGAGTAAGTTTGATGAAGGAACTGAGGGCCAAATCTATTGGGAATAGCTTGTTAATTTCAGTCAAAAGTGCAGGAAAAACTCAAGAGCTATGCAACCACATAGCTCTCCAAGCCTTGCGGTCGCACCAACAGCAGCAGAGGTGACACCATGCGACCACAACAACTTCCACAATGTGGTCGCACAGAGATGATCGAAGCAGAATCCAGATTTTGTGCACAGTTACCAAGTTTAATTGCAATTCTTACCAAGTTCTAATCTTGCACGTTTCCTTGGGCATCTTTTAGTATTTTATTCCTTTTAAAATAGGATTTTGAATTTTATATTATTTTTAATTATTTCTAGGATTTTTGTATAAGTAGGATTTTTATTTCATTGTAACAATTACTAAGACTTTTACCATAAATTATTGAATGAAAAATTCTCTTCGAAGCTTTTGCTTCAAAATACCGAATTTATCAAGATTTAATATCTTGTGGTGTTCTAACAAATCATCGGGTTAGATTCTTTGAATTGTGTAATCAAAAGGTCTTTCACATCGCCGTTATCGTTAGGTTATTTGATTCATTAATTCTTTGGGTCAAATCCACAAATCCTTAGGAGATTTCAAGATTGTGTGATTAAGAGGCCATACATTTCATATATGTTCGGTTGCTTAGTTCATTTTTGCGGGTCGATTCCTAAACTTTGATCATTATTTGGGCGTTCTTGGGATTCAGTATCAATTCCTGTGGATTCGATAACAACCTTGCTAATCGGGTTCGCATCAACTGTCGTGATGCTTGCTCGAAGCCATATAAGGATTTGTTTAACTTACATACCAAGTTTTCCTTTCCTTTTACAACAAAACCTTCAGGTTGTCTCATGTAAACCTTTTCAAAAAGATCTTCATTCCCAATGCAATCTTCTAACTTGTGGCTCAAAAACTAACCCAATTGTTGTTGGAGGAATTTGGAAGTTTCTCTAGGTTCCCCAGTTCTTCATTAACAATATCAACTAGTTGAGA
>NC_036259.1:6413292-6424668 GCF_002742605.1 Olea europaea var. sylvestris | reverse complement strand
GTAGGGACGTTTTGTGTTGTTAGGCCTTATTAAAATATTCAAAATAAAATAAACTCTCTCTCTCTCTCTCTCTCTCTCTCTCTCTTCTCTTCACCAAATGGGACTTCACGTTAGAAGTAAAAAAACTCCAACCAACCATTGCCCAAACCGTCGAACCTTGATACCGTTGAACCATCTGTTGATGCTTTAAGACCATGAAGAGATATGCCCTGGTGAGTATAGTCGATTTGTATGTTGGAAACGACAAGGGTCTCTTCAAAACAGGTGGTGCCGTCAGTATTTGCATTCGCGAGTTAGATATTTTGGCTTGCAATTCCGAACAAATCTATTGACATAAAGGTTTCAAGATTGGATATTGGATAGTATGTGTAGAAGGAAGTGAGGGATTTTCGGAGATATGGTATTCCAACAGTTTGGACGGTTGTTTGCTAGAGTTTTTTGGCTTCGAAGGTTGTTGACCCATTTAGAGAAGATTTTTAATATTCTAATAAGGCCTAATAATACAAAACACACCTATGTTTGACACTTCTGGCAAAAAAGTCCCTATGTTTCAATTTTTATTTGTATTTTCATCCCTATTTTCACGTTTTATTGCGGAAAACATTCTTTTCAACAATTTGAAACGTAGTGACGTTTTGTGCTATTAGACCTTTTAATAATTATTTGGACTCATTTACACTTTTAAAACATTTAGGAGTAAGATTGTAATTTATTCTTGATTTTTCTTTTCTTTTTTTTGGTTTTATTTAAATAGGGGGGTATTTTGGTCATTTTACATTAAAAATGGTAAAAATGACGTTTTCTGCAATGAAACGTTGAAATAAGGACGGAAATGCAAAAAAAAAAAAAAAACTTGGGGACGTTTTCCACAAGAAGTGTCAAATGTAAGGACGTTTTGTGCTATTAACCCAAAATTGTGATTAGAAACATGTGACGTTTGACTATTTTTAATAGTAATTAAAGTTTACTTTTTAAATCAATTTTTTTTATTCTCTTCATTGCAAAACATGTTGGATAAATTATTAATTTCCCTACTTTCAAATAGAAAATAACTCTTATTTTAGTACAAGAATGGTAATTTAATTGGTTTTACTGACTCTGCCATGGGATTATGTCCAATATAAGTTGTTGTTAGCATAAACATTGAGGGACATTTGCAAGCGAAAAATAATAGAAATATCGTGCTACAAATGTCAAAGTCGTTGTAGGTAATAATCATAAGTAGTTGCTAAATCTAGGTGCCCTTTTATAATTAATAAAAGATTATATGATCTAAAACTTTCATATTACTCATAAAGTAAATTACTCTTAAGCTTTGCCAATATAAATGAAGTTAATCGTTAACAATAAATTAAAGATGATATTATGGGGACATTTTTCATAGGGTAATTGGCACAAAACATCCACACCTTTCATTTTTTGACATTTTTGTCCCTATTTCCACATTTCTTCGAGCTAAACGTCATTTTTTCCATTTTTGACATAAAATGATCAAAATACCCTTCGATTTAAACAAAACAAAAAAGAAAAGAAAAAAATTGTAACTATAAGCCAAAACTTTCCATATGTGCAAATCAGCCCAAAATTGGGGGAAAAAAAAAGGGGTCACTAAATCACCTTAAATCGACCACCACTTTGAAGCCAAAAAAACTCCAGCCAACCACTGCCGAAACCATCGGATCTCTATACCGCCGGATAGCCCTCACTCCCCTCTACACATATCACCCAACATCGAATTACCATGCCAATAAATTTGGTAGAGAAATTGCAAACCCAAAATCGAACTCGCAAATGCAAATACGAGGCGACTCCACCTGTTTCGACAAGACTCATGCCATTCCCAACATTCCAGTCAAACATACCCACCAAGATGTCCTTGTCCATGGTCCTCAAATGTCATTTAATTTTTGCAATCAAACCAAACAGGCTGTAGCTTCAAACACAGCCATTTCACTGTTTTTCAGTGAATTTTCCCTTGCTGATGGTGGGACCCACGATCGCAGACCACCATCTCAAGTACCTACTCCTCATGGCGCATCCAATGAAGTACCTACTCCTCATGGCGCATCCAATGAGCATATGGGTCTTCCCTAATTTTGCCTGGACATGATAGTTCATTCTAAAAACAGAGAAAAGGCAAAACCCTTCGATCCCCATTTCAATTGGTGTTCCTCCACATCTACAACCAACAAATTGCTCCAACTAGAATATAATTCAAAGTGTAACGACTCTAGGTAGTGAATCAATTGCTATAATTCACCATTCAAACGAAGCAATTCAGGATTTTTGATCGGTAGTGGAATGGGAGTGCGCGGTGAGATGTGGAAGACGTGTTTTTTTTTTTTTAATTTTGGGCTGATTTGCACATGCAGAAAGTTTGGGCTTATAGTTTCAATTTTTTTCTTTTCTTTTTTTTTTTTGTTTTGTTTAAATAGAAGGGTATTTTGATCATTTTACGTCAAAAAATGGTAAAAATGACGTTTAGCGCAAAGAAATGTGGAAATAGAGGCAAAAATGCCAAAAAATGAAATGTAAGAATGTTTTCCATAATAAGCTTGAAAGACATGAACGTTTTATGCCAATTATCCTTTTTCAGATGTATTGCAATATAATATTAAATGAATAAATTCTGTTTCCTTCTTGTATGAGAGACGACTAGAAGACAACAACTCCACAACGCAATGCCCAACCAAATGTATTTGGTAGTACCAAACTTCTGTTGGGAATTTTACGTCAATTCTCTTTATTTCTATTTATTCGCTGGATCTTTTATTATTCAAGAGAATATTAGCAAACATGAAAATTAAAGAATATAAAGAACAAATTAAATGGACCGTTAAAAACCTTTCACTATATGAAAATTGTTATAAACATATAGAATTTCACTCACAAACCCAATCCCCAGGTATTACAAAGAAAAATAAACTCAAACTTTACCATACCCACTTTTTTACTCTTTGTATGAAAACTCTCAAGATACTAACAATATTTCTCTCTCGGATCAACTCTCAGTCACACCCAAAATAATGAAATACATCCACTATTTATAGAATCAATAACCAAGTAGAAGAGTTTAATTTCAACTCAAACGAGAATTCCTTTCAACTCAAACAAGGACTCCTGTATGTGCAAGACTTCAAAATCGGCTGTAAATTGGAGACCAATTATTGTAAAGATTTTATTCTCAACTTTAATTAGAAGTCTTCCATGCAATCATTACTTTATATTATTTGTAATAGAAGTCCTCCAACTTTTGACTTTGGAAGCAATTACTCAACAATCTCCACCTCGCCAAAAATGAGTCAAAATCTCGTTTATTGATTATTTTAGAAGAAAAACTCAGTATTAGAATGGATGGAAAAGAACAAGAATTGATCGAAAGGATCGAAGATGGACAAAAATATGGAATTAAAGGACCAAGATTCGAAGTATGAAGCCGAAAGACCTTCCATGCAACTAATAAAGGACTTGGGCTGAACAATGAAATTGATTTGAGGACTAAAATGTAAAGATTTGTGAAGTTGTTCCTGTGATCGCACCTGTTTCTTCATGTGCGATCGCACAAGAGCCTATTAAAATTCTAGCAAGCAAATCAAGCCTGATGTGTGATTACAATGCATACAAGGATTAGCACAAACAATTGAGCATCCACATCATCTCCTAATTCTATTCAACAACTATTCTATACCAATTTGGGCTCGATTCTAAACATAGAAAATGTCAATAAATTTGGAAAGATGCATTTTGGAGGCAAAATACAAAATTACATCTACATATTCTCAAGATTTGTGGCTCTAATTGGAGTTTCAATGTTGAATTTTATCAAATGTTCAGGAGATTTATAATTATCAAAGAAAACTCCGAAGATCCATCATCAGAATTCGTCTGTTGATGATCAACAATAGCTTGGATTTTCTTATTGTATTGAATCCAGTGATTTTTTTAATCCTGTTATTATTTAATTTCGCAATTATGAATGGCTAAATAATTTGTTGTTAAGATGAAAAATGTACCTTAAGTTTGATGTTTATGTAATTCAAAAGATTTCATGTAACTTTTATTATGAGCTAATTACTTGTTGTATGTTTAATGAAATTCAACTGCTTGATCACCAATTGTTTGGTGTATGACAATATTGAGACTCTATATTTTCTAGCTCGTACTACAAGGGACATAGATTTTGGTTAGAGATCGGAAGATACTTTTATAACTTATACAATCTAAACAAAATTCTTGAAAAATTAATGTGCTTATATCTGTATGCATTTACATAAGGATATAATGAATTCGGGCATTAGAATATGATTAATTTTGCTCGAGAGATAATATGGTTAATATACATAAGTTAAAATTAGTTAATTCAATTGTAAATAATATGAAAAAAGGTTGAAAGATGTTGGATTAGATGAATGTTAAATTATCTAAGTGAAATCGAAATTCCTAACTTAATCTCATAAATCCTCGCAAAGTCTTAAGCTTCTAAGATTTTAGATAAATTTAGTATAGCTTTGTTTTAGTACAAATTATTGTATTGTTAAATTCGTTACCAGTTCAGATTGAAGCAAGATTTAGAATAAAAATTGATAGTAAGTAATTAGTCTCTGAACAATGTTCGAGCTTAAAATTTTATTTCATTACTTGTCACAATCCGTACAATTGCAAAATAGGTGAATAAGTTCAACAAGCTACATTGTGATAACCAAGCTGCACTACACATTGCCGCAACCTAATTTTCCGTGAACACACAAAACATATTCATTTAAACTGTCATATGTTGAGAGAGAAAATTCAGTCCGGAAAAATTGCTACATCTTTTTACTCCATCTATCTACAAATTTCTGATATATTTTCAAAATCAATTGGCAAAGTAATGTTATATTAACATCTAAGCGAGCCATGCTTCAACTTGAGTGTGTTAAAATTCACACGATTCATTTGGAGATATTCCACCGGTCATCCTTTTTTATTTCTAGTGAGACACATTGATTTTGTATATTCATTTTTATTTTATACATTGTGTTACGCCCCTATCTGAACCACCTCGAAATCTCCACCACCACGCACTCCAATCTACTAGACACCTACCCGAAGTGATTCTGAAGTGATCTTCCCAATGTCAACGATCTGCTATCACACTGCTAGACATAGACGATCCTGCCGAACTGACCGAAGTGCCCTCGCCCATGATGCCGAGGCAAAGTGCACTCTGGGGACCTCTGTCAGAAGATACGTCGTCAATTTCAGAAGGAGATCTTTGCCGAGATCATTTCTGCCCCTAAGGTTTAAATTGATTTGACGTCTCCATGAGGCTAGTTGATGTGATTTATCAACTTTATGTCAACTCAACTCGGGAGAAGCAGTTACCCGCCCACTCTACAGACGCGGCTGATTGACGCCTATGAGCAGACGCCTCATACCGTCAGATATATACACGTGCCCCACATCCAACGATTCATCTCACCTATAAATACCCAAGGGTTGACAAGAGGTAAAGGTAATGAAACTCTTATTAGATAGCACTCCATAACAAGCATATATATATTTTCTCTCCTCCCCTTTATTATTTTACACAACCCCTGGATACTGTTCCGACCACCTGAACCTGACTTGACCGTTGGAGTGTATACAGCAGCCACCACCCCCGCTGGTCCCGACCGTGTGCGTCTAACCATGCGTTGATTGTGCGCAGAGAGGAATAAGTGGAGTAGTTCTCGGTTGGCCACGTGGAAGGTCCAATTTTTGAGGTCAACAGATTGCGCCGTCTGTAGGAAATATTTTCTGTTCAAAGTTCTGCATTCTCCACCGGAGAGATCACCGGAAAACTAGTGACTAACCCTGAAAAGGGCACGTTCTTGAAAAAGAACAAAATCGAGTTATAATCCAAGTTCTCACCACCCTTGAAAAAGGAGATAGAATGAGTTATAGCCATGAAGACGATAACCCCATGAGAGAGGCATCTGAAGAGGAGGTGTTCCATAACAATGTTAACCACCAGAGACCCCATCACCGGCGTCGCCGAGGTGAAAGAACAGCCATGCTCACTGAAGGAATGACTCAAATAGCTGTGGGCATGAGAGACATCGCAGCTCAGAATATGGCGATGCATGAACTTCTCATCCAAGCTCGAGGTCACCAGGGCTCTCAAATGCCCCAAGGATCTTACCCAGTGCAGGAAGCCCTAGTATCTCGTTCTCGAGACCACAACAGTCAGCACAGAGAACGTTCCCTCGAAAGAGAAGCGGATGCCGAAGCCACATCTTATGTGCAAGGGAACCAGCCATCAGAATCACACTTGGGGGACAATTACCCTAAAAAAAAATGAGGAACAGAGGTCGATAAGCGTCTTCGACCGGATTGGGGAGGATCCTAGCAATAGGGTCTGCCCAGTGAGAACATCAGTTCAGCCAGACCAGGAGCAAGAATAGGCTCCTCCTCTTCCTAGAAATAGGAGGGACAGGAGGAACCTAGTCGATTGGGGGCGTCGAGGAGAAGCACCTCCATCTCCTCAGAACATTCAAGATGATGAAGGGTCAGAGGGGCCCTGTCGTTCTTATGAGATTGACGACGATGATGATAACCTCCCTTTCTCAAGGGAAATCCGAAGCTTTCCAATGCTAGCAAATTTCATGCCCCCCTAAGATCCCCAAGTATGAAGGAAATGGGGACCCGGAGAAGCACCTCACCAAGTATATGACACAAATGAGTCTCAGGGGAGCTTCGCCTGCTTTGAAATGCAGAGCCTTCCATTTAACACTAGGCGGAGCCATCGAAGTGTGGTACAACAGGCTTCCTCCCCTAAGCGTTAGAAGTTGGCCAGATTTGAAGAAGGCATTCTTGAATCAGGCTTCCTCCCCAGGTTTACAGACGAAATCACATACTGCGAATAGGTCACTGACAGAGAAGCCCTTTTAGCCCTGAAAGGCGGCCTCAACATGAACAGTTTGTTCTGGAGGGACGTGCGCAGTAAGAATCCTTCCACCTATGACGAACTCGTGGAAATGATGAGAGTTGAAATCGTGAGTGAAGAAATGATTGATCACCGAAATCGTGCCGCGCAGGGACTCCCTCCTCCTCAGAGGCAGGTAGGTCGAGGACCCGCAGCACACCTTGTTACTCAACAATGGACTCAGGCAGGACACACAATAGCTCCCACTTTCGGACAGGCACTGGCTTCCGCTACACTAAATGCAATGTCGGTATTGGCATATGAAAATGTTCCTGACGAAGCGGGGCCATCAGAAAGAAACGATAGCAAGAAAAAGAAAAAGAAGCGATCAAACAGGTCATTGGAAGGAGCAAGGTTTTGCACTTTCCATCAACTTTATGGGCATGACACCAACGAATGCAAAGACGCTCCTCAACATTCAGACCGGAGCGACCCACATCCCTCCAAGAGGAATGAATATCCTCGCAGATCAGTCTTCCCAAATAGGGGAGATCAAAGGCACAGAGAGCAGTAACCCCGGAGAAGAGAATCAAGGGACCAAGGAGACTCCACGCAGAGAGATCAGGCCCCCTTTTCTGGGGCCAAATCATCAGGGAAATCGACACCATCATTGGGAGACCCTACATCGATGGCAACACTAGGAATGCCCAAAGGAATTATACAAGGGAAGCAAAGGACCCACCAATGATCACTTACATTGTCAATGAGTCCCAAGAGGCTAACAAGATGACCCCAATTACCTTTTTCCAGGAAGATGCGCAAGGAGTTCACCATCCCCATTGTGACGCACTGGTTGTGAGAGCCGTAGTAGCTAGAAACGGGCTCAAACGCATGCTCGTCAACAATGGCAATTCGGTGAACATATTGTTCGGCTCCACCTTTGACAAAATGCAGATTGAACATAGGTTGATCCCCATTACCGACCCACTATTCAGGTTTACTGGGGACAGCATCGTCCCACGAGGGCGGATCACTCTGCCTATCGAGATGGGTTTGGCACCCCTAGTGGCCCAACACTTCATGGAATTCTTAGTGGTAGACCACAGATCGGCCTATCATGGAGTATTGGGTGGACCCGCTTTGAAAGATCTTTGGACCGTTACATCCATCCACTACTTATGTATGAAATTCCCAACTGAACATAGGATTGCAACAATCTGTGGCGATCAGATGGGCTCTAGGGCATGCTACTTAAACTCCCTGCGAAAGTCGGAGCCCCGAACTGTTAATGTAATCCTAACTGAGGTTCCCATTGAAATCAATACAGACGTGAAAATGCTCGACGCCCCTGAACAAGGACGGACCTCTGAATAAGAGGAAGACGTCGACATGGAAGAGGCCTCTGAACAAGAGCACCCTCTTGATGAGTTAGATTCCCGAATAATTGACTTTGAACCAAACGCAACCCCAATAGAAGAACTGAAAACTTTCTCCACCAACCTAGAAGACCCCAGTCAGGTCTTGCGTATAGGGAAGGCACTGTCCCCCGAAGCAAAAGAAGAGATGATGAGCTTCTTGAAAAGGAACTTGGATGTCTTCACTTGGAAGCATGAAGACGTGGTAGGAATAGATCCAAGGATCAATTGCCACCATCTTAACATCAACCACTCTTGTGCCCCCCATCGACAGAAGAGACGTGCCCTTAACCCGAAGAGGTACGAGGCATTGAAAGACGAAGTAAATAAACTTAGCCGTAGTGGTTTCATAAAGGAAGCCATCTACCTGAAGTGGATATCCAACCCGGTCCTGGTGAAAAAACTTAACAGAAAGTGGAGGGTGTGCGTAGACTTCACAAACTTGAATAAGGCGTGCCCTAAAGACAGCTTCCCACTTCCAATGATAGATCAACTTGTGGATTCCACTGCTGGACACGAACCGCTGAGCTTCATGGATGCATACTCAGGATACAACCAGATACCCATGTTCAGACCTGATGAGAAAGCTACATCGTTTATTACGGACAGAGGTCTGTACTGTTACAAAGTCATGCCCTTTGGATTGAAGAATGCCGGAGCTACATATCAGAGGCTGGTCAACATGATGTTTGCCGAACTCATTGGCAAAACCATGGAGGTCTATGTGGACGAGATGTTATTTAAAAGCCTCCAGGCAGCCGAACACTTAAGTCACCTCGACCGAACTTTTCAGATACTTAGAAAATATAAGATGAAGTTGAATCCCCTCAAATTCACCTTTGGAGTGGCTTCGGGTTAGTTCTTGGGATATATTGTCAATCAAAGGAGAATTGATGCAAATCCAGTGAAAATAATGGCCTTGCTAGAGATGAGGTCACCTCAGAATTCCAAAGCCTCAATGGTCGGATAGCCGCACTCAGTCGCTTCATCTCCAGAGCCACAGATAAAAGTTTGCCTTTCTTCAATGTGCTTAAACAAGGAAAGAAGTTCCAATGGACTTCTGAATGTAAGGAAGCCTTCCAGGCGCAGAAAAAGCACCTCGAAGAGGCACCCCTCCTTTCGAAACCTCAACCAGGTGAGTCACTACTGCTATACTTAACGGTTTCGGACGTGACGGTCAGCGCCGTCCTAGTCAGAGAAGAAAGGAAGTGCCAGTTGCCAGTGTACTACGTCAGCAAAGCACTTCTCCCAGCTGAAACACGCTACCCAGACATGAAGAAACTGGCACTCGCCCTTTTCACAGCCTCAAGAAAACTGAGGCCATACTTCCAGACCCACTCAATCGAAGTTCTCACCAACTTTCCATTGAAGCAGGTGATGCAAAAAACAGACGCATCAGGACGCTTGCTAAAATGGGCAATCGAGCTCAGTGAGTTCGATCTATTGTTCCGATCTCGACACGCCATCAAGGGCCAGACCCTTGCAGATTTCATGGTTGAGTTTGCCAAAACCCTAGAAATGGAGGCGACAATGGAACTAGCCGAGCCCCCCACATGGAATCTGTTCGTAGATGGGCCTTAGGAGAGACTGGCTTCGGAGCAGGGATCGTCTTGGAAAGCCCGGAAGGCCACAAGCTAAACTGCGCATTAGGGTTTGGCTTCACAGCCTCGAACAACGCCCCTGAATACGAGGCCCTTCTGGCAGGTCTTAGACTTGCTAAAGAGATAGAGGTCAGAAGACTCCTAGCGAGCAATGATTCTCAACTTATAGTGAATCAGGTCAATGGGAACATCGCGGCCAAGGACAGTGGCATGGTTGCATACTTAAAGTTGATTCTGGACCTAGTTCCTCATTTTGAAAAGTTCTAACTGACTCAAGTCCCCCGCCTAGAAAATACACATGCAGACGCCCTGTCAAAACTGGCCAGCAGCAAGGATTCAGAGCTGCTAAAGGTTGTCCCTATCGAGCACTTATCAAAGCCCTCCACCTCCAGAGGTGAAGAGGTACTATGGATAGAAGGCACCCCATTATGAATGCAGCCTATCATCGCTTATCAGAAAGATCAATCGCTGCTTGCCTCTAAAAGCGAGGCGCGAAAGTTAAGAAGAAGGGCTGCACACTTCGTCCTGCAAGAAAATACTCTTTACAAGAGAGGCTTCGCCTCGCCAATTCTCCGATGCATGGGAGGCGAAGACCATGGGAGGCAAAGAAGCCACATACATACTCAGGGAAATCCATGATGGAATCTGCGAAAATCACTTCGAAGGATCGGCTCTAGCACACAAGGTTCTCCGTCAAGGCTACTTCTGGCCGACCTTGAAAAGGGACGCTTGCCAGTTTGTCCGAAAATGTGACAAGTGCCAGAGCTTTTCAAATATTCAAAAGCAACCTTCTCAGAGCCTCTCTGTAGTAACCAGCCATTGGCCATTCGCCAAGTGGGGTATTGACTTCATTAGTCCACTCCCCAAAGGAAGAGGAAGCGCAACTTTCGCCATTGTCGCTATTGACTACTTCACTAAGTGGGTCGAAATCGAACCTCTTACCAAGATCACCGAGGGGAACACTACTAAATTTGTCTTGAAGAAACATCATTTGTAGGTTCAGCATTCCCCACTCCTTAGTGTCCTACAATGGAAGACAGTTCGACAACAGGAAGATGCGAGAATTATGCGACGAGCTAGGCATAAAGAAGGACTTCTCAACGCCTCATCTCCCTCAAGCAAACAGATAAGTTGAGGCAGTGAACAAGACTATCAAGCACACCCTGAAAAGAAAGCTTTACACCTCAAAGGGGGCTTGGGTAGACGAACTCCCCCACGTCCTCTGGGCCATCAGAACATCTATCTGAATTGCAACAGGGAAAACACCATTCTCGATGACCTACGGAGCCGAAGCCATGAGCCCGGTCGAGGTCGGGGTCCCATCACATCATCGGATACACTTCAATGAGATCAGCAACGACGAGCCTCGAATAAGCGAACTCCACCTCCTTGAAGAAAGAAGTGATTCTACCCAAGGGAACTTGGCAAAATATCATCGAAAGATGACCAGCTATTATAACTCCAAGGTCAGAAA
>NC_036259.1:6408820-6411527 GCF_002742605.1 Olea europaea var. sylvestris | reverse complement strand
GAACCGAAGAGAAATATAAAGAAACACAACCGTGATACTCACTAAGTGTCGAGTACTTCGTGGGGATTGTAAGAGGCATCAGGGGTCCCCCTCCATCGTGTCCCATCGTCCTGCGGCCCAATACCACAAGCCCTTCCACTCTTTAATGGAGCTCAGCAGATCGAGCACGAATAGAGTATGGAAACCACATGAGGTAAGGTAATACTAGCCCTGGGTCCTATCCCCTCAGCTGTCACTTTAGGGATATAAAGGGTCTGAAAGACGGAGAGTGGCATCTCAACCCCAAGTGACGCCTCTTTCCATAACATCCAAGAGCCCACCATTTGGCTCCAGGAGTTCGGGTTGAGATGGGTCGAGAGTAACCCACAGGACCTAAGTACCATCCTAAAGAAAGGGTGAATTGGAAGCCTAAGGCCGGCTCTAAGAATCGCCTCACTTATGGCCACACACCCCGGCCTAGGGTAGCAGGCCCTCTCTTCAGACTCGGGGAGGATCAGATTTACGCTATCTGGAATCCTATATTCTACCCTAAGTCTCTCTAGGTCGGCCTCCTTTAGTTTAGAGGGGTAATCCGACCCCCCTAGTGCACGAAAGTATCAGTCGGGCTATCCGGCCTCTTCCATATGTTCTCTCCCCAATTATCGCTTCGGCTATATCGTAGGAGGTCACCACAGTGGGCTCGTCCATTCTCACTAATTCTGGCCCCTCCCCGAACCTGAACTTCCCTCAGAAGCCATTTTTCAGAAAATAAATATACTAAAAGATACTGAAACTTACAAATTTAGAAGGTTCCCCAGCCGAAAATGGTCAGAAAATGATGTAAGGTCGTCGAAAATTGATATTTCTTGCCGGAAAAGCTCGAAAAACGCCGGAAATCGCGAATGATTTGAGAGCAAAGTGAGTTTTCTGTTTGGACAAGGGTGAAAAGCTTCAAAGACGCTTAAAGTCCGCCTTTTATAGAACGTTCCAGCTAATCTCCACCGTTCAATCCAAATGCAATCAATCTAGGCCATTCGTCGCATCATCAATCTAAGCCGTTGAAATGAAACTCCAGATTTGATCTACGCCTAAGATCTTACTGTGACTCTCACGCTCGCACAAAATGCATCACCTCTGTCACCCCCAGCCGTCTATAATTAGGGGAATGAGCATGGCACCCAACTGTCACCTTTGAAATACGCAACGGCTGTCAAATCATTTAATGTCAGATGCCCGCCTCGGGTCGATCTCCTAACTCAACTTTACAAAATTTAGACGCACCTGATGCGGTGTCCCCTGTGGGTCATCGCCTCGATTGCTACGTTCCCTCATAAGCTTTACAAAGTTTTAGCCATCTGTCAACACGTCGTCCTCTGTGGGTCAGCGTATCAGTGGCAGATGAGCTCCTCACTCAACTTTACAAAGTATAGACGCATCTGACGCGGAGTCCCCTGTGGGTCATCGTCTCGATCGATGCGTTCCGGCCTAAGCTTTACAAAATTTTAGCCATCTCCCAACGAGTCGTCCCCTGTGGGTCAGCGCACCGGTGGCAGATGAGCTCCTCACTCAACTTTACAAAGCATAGATGCACCTGACGCGGAGTCCCCTGTGGGTCATCTCCTCGGTCCCTGCGTTCCTTCCTAAGCTTTACAAAGTTTTAGCCGTCTCCCAATGCATCGTCCTCTGTGGGTCAGCGCACCAGTAGTAGATGAGCTCCTCACTCAACTTTACAAAGCGTAGACGCACCTGACGCGGAGTCCCCTTTGGGTCATCCCCTCGGTTGATGCATTCCCGCCTAAGCTTTACAAAGTTTTAGTCATCTCCCAACGCGTCGTCCCCTGTGGGTCAGCGCACCGGTGGCAGATGAGCTCCTCACTCAACTTTACAAAGTATAGACGCACCTGAAGCGAAGTCCCCAGTGCGTCGCAGATGAGCTCCTCACTCAACTTTACAAAGCATAGACGCACTTGATGCGAGTCCACTGTAGGTCATCGCCTCGGTCGATGCGTTGACCTCCGTCCTACGCATCATCCAGTCTTGCAGCACTTTGGTCTCACATATGTAATTGTTTTCCTTACACAGTAGCGAAGCTTTAGAGCGTCTACCTAAGATAATCGCTTCGACGATTGCAGAAGATCGGCCCACAAACTCCCACAAGTCACGGTCCACACACCGAGGCATACACATCCGGTCAGGAAGGCAAGTCCATCCATGTTATAAATATTCATACCTGGACTTGGAGGACCATTGTTACGCCCCTATCTGAACCACCTCGAAATCTCCACCACCAGGCACTCTGATCTACTAGACACCTACCCGAAGTGGTTCCGAAGTGATCTTCCTAATGTCAACGATCTACTATCACACTGCAAGACATAGACAATCCTGCCGAACTGACCGAAGTGCCCTCGCCCATGATGCCGAGGGGAAGTGCACTCCGGAGACCTCTATCAGAAGATACGCCGCCAATTTCAGAAAGAGGTGTTTGCTAAGATCCTTTCTACCCCTAAGGTTTAAATTGGTTTGACGTCTCCAAGAGGCTAGTTGATGTGACTTATCAACTTTATGTCAACTCAACTCGGGAGAAGCAGTTACCCGCCCACTCTATAAACGTGGCTGATTAACGCCTATAAGCAGACGCCCGATACCATCAGATAATACACGTGCCCCACATCCAACGGTTCATCTCACCTATAAATACCTAAGGGTTGGCAAGAGGCAAAAATAA
>NC_036259.1:6406080-6408720 GCF_002742605.1 Olea europaea var. sylvestris | reverse complement strand
AAAATCATGGGAGCTAAAGTTTAGCTAAACTTGTGGGATTTCTATATGCTGTAATACTGAAATCATGGGAGCTAAACTTGTGGAATTTCTATATGCTGTAATACTGAAATCATGGGAGCTAAACTTGTGGGATTTCTATGTACTATATCATGGGAGCTAAACTTGTGGGATTTCTATGTGCTGTAATATGAATCAAGAAGGAATAAATAAGAGGAGAGCAAAGCTAAATTTACATAGCATTGTATAAATATTTGAAGATTAGAAAGTGAGCTCTTTAAAACTGAATTGAATGCATACATCTCAATTACATCTCAGATACACGCACCATTAGATGTATTGAAGTAAGGTACACACCTCCAACCCCACCTGGAGTGTGCTTTGATCTCAGGTGACCAACTTCATCATTTTCCTTTTCTGAAGACACAGGTTGCTCTGCAACATGCGTCTGTTTTATCTCCTTTTCAATTTGTTTTTCATGTTCCATAGTTTCTCCAGGCTTTCTTTCCTCATATTCAAGTTTGATTCCCAGCTTGTTCTCCTCTTCCTGTTGTCTTAAAGTGACACCAGTGCCAGAAAAACAAATTGCAGCATCAGGATCCTTAATGTCGTGAGCAGTTATATGTGATCTGCAGTTAATAAGAATCACTTAGATTAACATATTATTCAAATATGTTTAAGATGAAATGCATGGAAAGCATGCACATGGATAGGCTTTCTGGTAAAAGAGAGACTTACATCTCTCCAGATGTCTGATCATCAATCATACACAGCACGTTACCACCACTGTCCTGTAAAAGTTGGAGTTAGATGTAAATGATATCTGTGTATCCTGAAGTTCTTGTAAGTGATAAATGACCGAAATCATCACACAGTTAAAACCTTTGAATCCTTGTTTTTCCTGTTCTCCTTGCTCTTTTTCTTATCCTTCGTCCTGTCTTGCATATGTCTTGAGCTATCCTCTCCTCCACCAGAACCCTGTACAAAATCAGCAGCAAGTTCCGCTAAAAGCGCTTCTCTGGCAGCATCAGATTTCTTTGTGGCCTCTTTCTCTGCCAGATCCTCCAAACGTGCCTGGAAAATGGTGAACGAAGAACCTCTTGTTTAACTGTAAAGGGAGAGTGAAAAGTTAAGGGGATGTTTACAAGATGGCAGTGTGCCAGATACTAACACGCAAATATGATTTCACAAGAGGCACCAAGATTGATCTGAAATCATGGGCAGCTGCCGGGTTAAGGTGAACTTCCAACTGATGCATCGAATTCATAACTCGCAGGATCCTTGCATCAATTTTACAGAGCTGTATCAATTAGAAAAGTGAGATAAAGCAGCAAAACGTTCACATAAATTGGTCCTAATTACAAAAGGATAAGAAGTTGAACTAACACACCAACCTCAATACCCACAAAGTCTTTCTGTTTCTGTATTTCAACGTCTATGCAGGAGTCCTGCTGCAAATAGTTTTTTATTATCCCATCATTATCTTCACCAGATTCTACAGGGCAAGGATGAGATTTCACAGCACTATAGATTTCCTCAAGTCCAGACTTGTTTACATTCAAGGACTCTGCATCCTTCAAAACACTTGCCAGTGCATCCAACTCAAACCTATTGCTGATATTGGACATTCCATTGTCATTTCCTTTGATCTCCTCTTGCCGCTTCCTCAGGACAGATTCATAACTTTGGGGGACATAATCTATAACATGCTCTCTTTTAATGCTCTCTTGGCAACAGAGATTATCCACAGCCTGCAATGCCTCATCGTAACTTAAATACTCGTATTTTCTATGACACAAGCCCTGCAAGTTATGAAATTCCTCCTCTAGTAACTGAAGAATTTCTTTACCTTGCCGTGTTTTCTCTTCCGTTTCAAATGTCCAGGATGTCAATCGTTCCGCACACAAGGGGCCCGTAAATATCCAGGTCAATAATGCATCTGAATCAAGTATTACATCCTCGTTCTCATAGCAGATCTGCGATGAAGTTGCTGAACTAGAATCATTATTACCAGCATCACTGCACAATGAAGAATTGAGATCAAGCACCAGAACTAAATCATCTGGTGTAAAATATATCTTCTCCACAATCTCAACATTCTGAGTGAAACTTTTATCAGAATATTTATCTTGTTTACAAGAAAAAATGTCGTGCGAAATTTCCTGCAAAAGAAGCAAGATTTTCTGAAGAGCGGAAGAACCCAGAAAGCAGATACACATAGGTGATTTGTCTATATTATAGTTAAGAAGCTGAGAACCATCAGCAAGACCCTTCAGCTCCTCCACTACAAAATGTATAACCTTGCTAACATGACTTGAGGCGAGATAGTTGCATTTGATAAGCCGCTCAAATGAGGTATGGATTCTGTTTAGGAGTCGCGCACGGTCTGAGTCGTCAGTTGAAGGCCAGCTTTTATAAAGGAAATTTTTCTTTGGGTCTTGATTATCATCTTTGTCATTTTCCATCCGCTTAACCTCTTCCAACTCCTTGCTTCCGGGTGTATTATCTTTGTCATTTCTTGGGTTCGACTCATCTAGGACATTAGGTGCCTCAAATTTTGACTCTTCTTTAAGCATCTTGATTGCAGCATTTAAATCCAATGGTTTCCAAGAACAATTAAGAATCATCTCATCCCACTCATCC
>NC_036259.1:6399441-6400828 GCF_002742605.1 Olea europaea var. sylvestris | reverse complement strand
CTTTTTTCTCCTTTTTTTTTTTTTTTTTTGGGTATTGGAATGGTGGGGCTGCTATGAATTTGACATAATTGTGTTTGGTTGTTCAAATTTAATTTTAGTTAATGTGGAGTATGATTGTGCATGGTAAAGCTTCTGAGATTGTCATTGATCTTGTAATGCAGAACAAAAAGGAGAGGAAGAAGGTAAGGGAAGTTGGCATTTTGAAGAAGGACCCGGAGACCTTAAAAGATCAGATTCAGAAGCTGGAAGCTATGAGTAAGTGCCAACTAATCATGAAATGAGTTTCATTTTATATTAATTATGATGCTTTATCTTTTTATTGAAAATTAATTGGACTCTTTCATATTTTGATTTGAGCTTGAAAACACTTGTGATTCATAAAAATAAAAAGCTAATGGAATATGGAGGTGAGGTTTTTCATAAAAATATTTTATTGATAGCTGAAAAATGTCACAAACTATTAGATGAATGGATTCTGTTAGGATGACAAGCGTGGCTTCTGATATTGCTATTCCTATCAATGAATCATCAGTCTCATGGACAAAACATATGCCCTTTTCATGACACGGTAGAACTTACGGGTTGATGTGTGTTAATCTATTGAGGTGGCTGACGTTTTGATTCTAAAACACTTCAGCAGTTGCTGCATTTTACTATTTTTTTCTAGGTATTGGGTAGTTGAATCTCAAAATCTTCTCTCCTTCTCACCCTTTATTTATCAGTATTGATTTTGAATATGATTTCTGACCACTATTCGATTTTTAATTGCAATACAGGGACCATTTTATGTAAATTTTTTGAGAATAGATTTTGTGAAAAGTGACCTTTTGTTAGAATGTTTGGTTGAAACGTAGGAAAAAGATATGGGTGCACAAGCAAACAAATTTTTATCATGAAAATGTGTGGTTGAAAATGAGTTTTAAATAGTCTCTACCAAACAGGGGCATAGATTTTTGAAGACATTAATTTTTTTACTGATGGTGCATTCGAATATCTGAATCCAAGCTTTATGAACATGGAGACATGTTGCCGTTCTCATTTCACACTGAAGCTAGAGTGATTGTATGTTTTCAATGTTTAAGACTAAAAGCTATCTGGAAAATTAGTTGAAAGACTTCCCTACGCCAACCTTGTTGTCTGAACTAATCTTGTAACTGCTCTGATATATTTGGTAGTTGAAGTTCACCCAAACACAAAATATATTTTGGCTCATTTTAGTAGTTTCTTGCAGCAAAAAATTTTCTTTTGCTTGTTGGGAAAGTGAAAGCAAATGGTTGCCTGGTAGTTTTATTTCTTTCAGTTCACATGAATCTGAAATCTAGTGCTTCTTACTTTGCTACATTTTTCTTTTAGCTTTTTTTTTTTTTTTTTTTTTTTTTTTTTTTTT
>NC_036259.1:6262623-6394796 GCF_002742605.1 Olea europaea var. sylvestris | reverse complement strand
CTCTCTATTTTGATTATTTATTTTGTTTTTCTCAATGAACATTTAATAATTTCTCCACATATTTTATTTAAATATGTTTTTTTTATATATTAATGACCAATAAATTCAAATGTAATTTGAAAATTTTAAATTATAGAGTATTGAAATTTGTAATGTAATAAATGCAATCATTGTACATGAAAAATAGAGAGTGAGTTTGGCTCTCTAAATTTGGAGAGTCAAAACACATTCTCTACTTTAAAAAGTTAAAATATGGAGTCTTTTGAAGCTCATTTTTAAGCATTGAATTTCTAAAATAGAGAGCATTATGTATTTAAAGAGTCTCTTGGAGATGCTCTTAGGGGGTGAAGGGAAACTCATTTATATGGAACTGCAACTCTCTCCTATCTTTTCCTGTTTCACGACTCTTCATCCATCTCTTTGCACATTATATGAGCCATTCTTGGGCTAATTGAATGACACTGGGTAGTTTACCATGTCACAGTTTTTCTTGTCAAAATTATCAAATTAGATGTTTCAATTTTGTTATTTTATGCAAGGAATAATTGAGGTATCTGATTCAATTTTTATCAGCCAAGCATTAAAACTGGAAGCCATATAATTTCTCGAGTAATAGAAATACTTCATTTATACTGATTAGCGACAGAGAATTATAAATTAATAGATTTTATCATTTAAGTTATCATTCAGTTTCTCTGATAATTAAATTTGTATTTTATGCACCCTCATAATTTGTGGTATAAATTATTTTAAACTTGATCAAGGGTGTGAATGGAAACCTGCAAGGTCAAGCAACAATCGATATGCGCGAGCGCTCTATATCTCTCTCTCTCCCCCCTTCTGAGGAATTAGAGTCTTGGTTCTATGCAGGCTAGTAACACAACCTCTCTGTACTGAAGTTTTTTCATGCTTTTTCTGCAGGTTCCTGCATCTGTACGAGTCAGGAGAGAGTCTGTGCTCCCAAAACCAAAGGCGAAGCCAACGACTACCATGGCAACCAACAGGCCACCTGCAGCTGCACCTGTCGTGAGGCAAGAATCCAGTAGTTCATCATCTGCACCAAAGCCACAGAGTATTGATGACTCGTACATGGCATTTTTGGAGGACATGAAAGCACTTGGTGCCCTTGATAAGTGAACTGCTTCATCCAATGGAAAGGTGCGAAAGCAACTACCCGATCGCATACAAAGTGGAAGAAATCATGTACAGACTATTGTGATGGTTCGAGCTCTACATCTGGGCTACAATAATTCTTTTTTCTCCATTATGCTGATTTCCTTGTTGGCCTACTTTATGATGCTTTGGTTTATTACTACACTCGCATTGTCTCATTTGACATAGATGCTTACATTTTGGCCTATTTTGATTATCCTTGTCACATTATCTTATCGGCAAATTAATTTTTCAGCAGGTAAGGGTTATGCTAGGTCTGGAAGAAAGGAAATTGTAAGGGTTATGCTAAGTCTGGAAGAAACGAAATTGTATCTTAACTGATTGACAATCTTGTTTGTTTTTCTTTTTTTCTTTATTTCATGGTTTTCCGTACTTATATTGTGACATTGGCTATACATTTGAGTTGGTCCTGATGCTGTTGTTGTGATCATGTGTCCCTCTTTTAAGAAACCTGAAGCTTTGGATGAGAGAGTTACAGTGGGGAAAGGCACAAGTTAGATGCAGAATAAGATACAGAATGATAAATGTGAAAATAAAGAGTGAATAATCGATGTGATCATTTGCTGGCTTGGACTGGATCATTTAGGGTGCGATTGATTTGCCGTTTTCGGGTCATTTTTCGTTTTCCGTTGTCGAAAACACGGAAAACGCGTTTGATCCGTCGTTTTCGAATTTCGAAAACGAGTTAAAATTTATAACTGAAAACGCAAAATGATTTTTTATTATTTTGAGCATTTTCAGTTATAAATTGTCAAAACGCTCAAAATGCGGAAAACGGACCGTTTTCAGAAAAACTAAAAATCGTTTTGAAATGAAAATGGAAATCAATCACTACCTTATTGATCTCCCTTGGCAGGCAGGGCATGTTCTTGTAACTAAAATTCCCTGAGATAATTAGTTTGTATGCTATTTCCTCAGAAAATTGGAAAATACTTCATCATTATTTTCGGGATTTTACTTGCAAAAATACTTCTTTCCTATCCGCCTACCGTTCCAAACACCAAGATAGATTTCCACAGCCAAACCCTAGCAACACTGCCCACTGCTGCGCCACCGGACTAATCACCATAACAATCATCCTATTTTGGCAAATTGAAACTCAGCCATTATGATTTTATAACCCATCCGTATTAATTGTGTACATAATCTTAGATATAAGCTTTTAGAGCTCGTTCTTTGTATGAAGAAAAAATTTAATTGCTTACGTATTTTATTACAAATTTTATCTTGAAATTCTTCGGGAATGGATAGTGCTCAAATCCTCAACATCGCCAACAAGAACTTTCCTTATTTGATTGGATCTGAAAGAAACTTTTAGATTGCTACATATATCTTTCAAGGATTAATCTACTTTGTCAGAAGGTGACAGAAAGGTTGACAAATGTGTGATAGTATATGATCGGATGAAAAAACTGATTGCATTTTAAACCGTCCAATGATAGGTTATCATGTGACATTATATCAATTATATCAAGACACTGTGCATTATAGCATGATTAGTCTCTTAAAACGCTGCCCATTTTTTACTTTTGTGACTATTTGGAGATGGGCCTACACGAAGGGCTCCTTTGCAGCGAAAATAGCATCAGTGTCCCGAACCTTCTAACTGTGTCTCACTTCGATCCTTAACCTTCAAGAAGGAAGTGCAACAAAAATCATATCACTATTTATTTCCCCTACTTCGTGCCCTATCCATCTCCACCGTCAATGGTGAGACTTTTTCATTGTTTCTAGTAAATGCACAATGTCGCATAAAGTCCTCACTAGAAAGTTGTCATTTTACATAAAATGGAGTCCTACCTACATCAACACTGGACAACTAAATGAAACTAAAATTTACAGCTTCACATTGTACCTTTGAGGGGTGTGTCCACCGACTTCCCGGAGAAAAAAGCGCATCTTACTCCTCCACAAACAGGAGGCTGCATAGACATCCACAATAACTTCAATACTCTGTTGGGCAGTGCTTCATCCTGGTACCATTGTTGCTTTTGCAACATTAACTGTTCAAATTCGAAGGTCTCTGTTAACAATATCATGGTATGTTTCGAAAACCGGTTTTTTTCACCACAGTTCTGAATATTATGAAACATTTCAATACACTGGATAATATACTCCCATCTCCTCTAAGCTTTGTCAATAGGAATTGCTGTGTAGGGGACAAAACAACTTGCAGTACTCAGTAACATTTGATGATTCAATTATTGAACTCTGAAGTGAACAACCTGTATTGAGATAACGCAAATGCTCATTTGCAAAGGATGTTCGAGTCATGGAATCTGCGTCACATGAGACGTTTGCAACTTCACCCAGGAAACCCAAAGGTTTGTCAAGCCTAGTATATGTACGGTCAATGCTGTGAAAGTAATCATCCAAGCTACTCATACCTCCTATGGAATATACTGATTTTGTAATATCCGGTGAAGAGGGATTCTGTTGTGAATAAGCACGCCTCTCAATTTTACAAGAACTCTCTGGCAGCAGGTTTGAAGAAGACAGAAAAGTGGTTGAACACGTTAAGGCATCCATGAGAGAGGGCTCATCAACAAAAGTCATAACTTTCTCCCAGTCTCTGTATGCAGAAATTGCCAGGTTACGTGCATCAGCCTGAAACACAGATGATAAGAAAGTGAAATTCACTCAGAGCATTACTTTTGTTTTATACAGAAAAGGCAAAAATGACATGACCCCTGGGAAGGTAAACTCAGAAAAAGGTGAGAAGTAGAAGGAATAAGAGAAGCCTGCCTTTTCTGCTCCTGACAGCTTATCAGCAGGAATATACTGGCGGCCCGAGAACTGCCCCAGCACTTGTCCTACTACATTGAAAACGACGCCATTCTTCTGCTGAGATACAGAAGCATTGTACAAATACAATTTCTTGTCAAGAACACATGTCCGAGCATGCTCCACTGTAACTTCCCACATATTAGCAGACATACCTGTCCCTAGAATCTGTAGGATACATATGAACGGTTAATATTATTTAATACACAAATGTAAATAATTCTCTTAAGGATTGCTTCCCTACCTAAAGTTAGATACACGTTAATCATTCTTATCCCATAAATAACTAACAGTACAAAATTATAGACGCTGAACTTAATTCAAATTTTATGCAATCGCTCTAACGCTTCCTATTCCTAAGATCAGGACATTCTTTGTGATTTAATCCATAGATATGGATGAAGTCATCAAGTTGGTAAAGCATAACAACGAGGAAGAATTGAACACACACACACACACTCAATAGGAGACTAAGTATGCTGGGACACCAACAAACTACTGTATTAATACTGGATTTGTCTTTCTATCAGTCTCCCATAAAATAAAAGGCCAAAGTCCATATTTGTTGTGCAAAATGAATAACTCCTCTAATCAGATTCTAATATACGCAGCGAGAGAACCCTAATGACTTCTCAACATTTCCAAGTACGCTGAAATAATTAAATTTGTAACAAAGCCAGGGCCCACTAAAGCCAGTGAGATCTGCATATGTAAATGTATACACAACATCAACAAAAAGTTATGGTATGGCATATGTAATTATTCATTGTAAATACAAGAGAAAATTAACACGCTTACATTTTGAAGCCTTGTTGGGTCTAGGAAGAGTAAAAGCAAAAAGTCCCGAACGGTGTTTACTCTTTCCTTTCTCAAGCGTTTGTGAAAAGCTCCATCTTTGCCAATTTTTTCCAGTCCCCATACTTCATCAGAAAGGAATGGAGGGTGGTGCTTCTTGTACACTTACAGGGGAAAAACGTAAATCAACATTATCATATCAAACATTTTTTCTATCACTCCGATCTAAATGTTAAGCAGATCTAACTAGTCTTCAAATCAATATAGTTCTGAGTTTCATGAGTTACTAATGAATATTGACAACCATTTTCATGTATATCAGAAACGTAAAGGTGCATTGGTTCATAAAAGTGACACAATCTCAAATGAAACAAGTTGGAAGAGGGTTAGGTAGACGAAAATTAATATGGCTTGTGTTATAATGGGAATCCCGAGCATCAAATATCCAACTCTAACTCCAATGATTCTGCTATCACTAGGAAACCAAGAGCATAAACCAATATTACTTGCACAATAGAAATATTAATTATGACAAATTGTATAGAACATTTCTATATTTTGATGAGAAATGCATCTATGAGCGTGGTTCTCAGGCCTAAGCATTTGCCACTTTAGTAGGTCTCACTGGCATATTATATATTCATTACTAAGCACGAATGACATGAACCAAAGATCAGAAGTTCCAAATGAACTTACTATTTCTTCCCAATGAACTAGCGTTATGCTAATAACTTACCATTTCTTTTTCGTATCACAATATTCAGATTGAACTGACACATAAAGTAAGAGATATATCTGATTGTTAAAAATAATTAAACAAGGAGGATCAAAATCAAACACTACAATACCATTGGAAATGTCATAAATAACAGAACATTACAAGAAACCATTTAGCGGACATCATATTAATGGAACAAAGGGGAGTACAATTTGATGATTAATCGAATTACTTTTTGAGATCATTTCTAGGGGGAAAACAGAAGTTAAATGGACAGAAATTATGACACTAGAGAACACCTTCTAGCACACTAAATCTGAAGACCAAACAGATGAAAGTCAAAAGAAAATGACAAGATGGACAAATTTCAATTTAACGTGTGCGCGCGCGCGTGTGAGAGAGAGAGAGAGAGGCTGAAGTGTGTGCGCATGGCCAAAATAGAATCAATTCATGTTCAATAGGAAATAAGAATGTTCAATAATAATATGACAAGAAACTCAGTGTTAGAACTTAAAACTGATTGTAATATACATCTGTATTCCAGATGAAAATGCTTATATAAAAACTTTCTCATCTACCTAACAAGAATGTTATGAATTACAGTATCACTATTAACGGAAGCATTATACTCTGTAAGGGAGTAATTTCACAAATTATCACATTATTCCACGTCATTCAACATTTCTAGAAATAAATTATAAACATGGGGAAAATATAATAGAAGAACTCACATTCTCCACGGTGATCCCTGACAACGAAGGACTCTGATTTCGCTTCTCTTATTCTGATTCCATCAAAGTTGTCCATAACTCTGGCCCCCAACCTGAATTTACGACTTCTTGTCCAGCTTGAATTATCTGTAAACAAGCTATCACCTACTGAACCCTTGCCCCCGCTGTCTTACTACATTACTCTTAAATTCTTCAAGTTTCCAATTGTCTCCTTCATCACCATCAAAATCTCTCTCAAGAACTATGATTTCTACATTTGCAGAGCATTCCGGACCACTGGAAACAACTTTCCCTGTAAGATAATCAACTAAAGCTACTTTCAGATTGATACATTCTTCTCCTTCAATACGGCTTCCGGTAAATGCTGGAAGAGATATAGCATTTACGAAACATAATTGCAAACTCCTTGATTCAGAAGGACGTAAATCTTTCTCATAATTCCTAAGAAGGTACTAGAGTGCCAAAAGATTTATGCAACGTGATTTTTAAACCGCAAGTGTATGGTGTCAAGTTTTGTAATATAGTAAAGAAGTTAGGATGTCGAACGCACAGGGATTGATATTCGAATCAATTGAGTACTATAATTATTTTAGTTTTCCCTTTATTTAGACGATCAAATTTTGTCAATGTTTTTTATGCTAAATTAAAATTAAATAAGATGAACGATGCAAGTAAACGAGGGCAAATTATGAAGTTTCTTATCAAATTATGAATGCCTAGGGAATGATTTCATCATACATTCGACAATATTTTTCAACCGTATAACTATTTCTATCAATCTTTCCAAAATTTATAAGCAAGAATGCTAAATTGATTCTATTTCCCTCTTTCGAGCGCCAAATAAAATCTATTTTTATATTTCAATTCCAATATCTCTATTCCGAATTAAAAATATAAAAATTATCAAGCCTGTGGTTCTTAATTTAAAACATGCCTCCAAGATTCGCACTTTCTCTCGAAACCTACGAAATCTAGGTTATGTTGTCTTGGATCACGCCTAAATTTGCTTCTCTCAAGCGCCAAAATTTAGAACATCAAATTAATCAATTAGTGTCCAGTTAATTGAAAGCATTGCTCACAAACAACATAAATAAATAAATGGAAAGGTCAATTGAAATAATTAAAACGGAATCCAAACATGTCTAAAGTAGGCTACATCATACCCTAGGATTAAAATTTAGTGCATAATTAAAGGAATTGACATGAATAAATTAATAAGAAAGAACATAGAGAAGAAAAGGAATAGAAAAACTCGTTTTTACTGCTCGATTTCTTCTTCCATTGTTGTCAAATTCTCTCAATTAAATTTCTATTCTTTAATTGTATTGAACAGCCGTGGGTTTGTCTCCAGATTTTTGCAATTGGCTAGCTGGAATCCCCTTGGATTTGTCTCCAGATTGTCCCCTTAAAGATTCTTGTAATTGGCCGGCTAAACTCCTCTTTCCAGTCACGTGTTCTTGCCGTTGCTTCCAGTTTTCCTTGCTCGTTCTCCCCCTTCTTAATTAGGTCTTTTAGGTAGTATTTATAGTCTCCTCAAGTGTTGGACGATTTTGGATTGGAATGGGCCGAGAAAGGAGTCCAAAAATATCAAAATACGTTTCCCCGCTACCCTTACTGTAGCGCTACCCTTACTGTCAAATTCAGATTCATGGGTGCTGCGGCGCCCGATTCGGGTGGAAAATTCCTTCTGCGCATCTTTCAGTATTTTTCGCATAACTTTCTCGTCCGATGTCCAATTGAGGTGATTCAAAACTCGTTAAAAAGCTAACTCAAAGGGGTACAAATTTTCTTCAGATATTATTCTCCGCTTCGATCATTTGCTATGTCAAAAATGAGTCTCAATGTAAGGTTGAAATTCCGGAGCACAACTTTTCGGTTGGAAATTGATTTATGATCATATTTTGACGCTCGGATCTTCATTGCGAGGTTCAACACAACTTTTCAATATTTGCGTTTCAGTCCCCGAACTTTGGATCTCTTACAATTTGGCAATTTTCTACAATTTCACCAACTTTTGCTTATTTCTTTCAATTTCATCAACCTACATCACAATATCAAAACACACAATAAAAAGCTCTAAAACACTCTCAAGAGTAACAAAATAACAAATTATGTGGCATAAATATTATGAGTGTAGAGCGCTCATCATAGAGTATTCCAGCAATGAATTTAGCAAAACTATAAGGAAAGTCTCCCATATTTTTAATCTTATTACTTTTACCATTAGAACCTAACGCCATACCGGTTCATGCTGATCAGGTACTTCTTTAATGCTGAGTCAACTTCCTCTTTCACCTGTAAGCTCACAGAGGAATCCATCACTGATTGTTGTATTTAAGAAAACACCAGAACTACCAAAAAGACTACATGGGTGGTCCTCTAATAGAAGTCATGCACATGTCAGTCCAAACAAAACGTTTTGGACAGAGTAATTCAGCTTAAGTGTGCTCTCAGCTACCTAAAAAATAACGAGTCGTAGGATTTTTTAGTTGAATATGCATGCACACATAAGTTCAATTTCCACAAGTTGTTTGTACAATTATATAAAAGGCCTAGTTGAAAATGGGAGGCATGCCGTCTCCCCAATTAAGTTTATTACCAAGAAAGTACTTTTACAAACAATATATAATGGTTAAACACGTAGGAGTAAATGCTTATATCCTATGACATGTCATAGGATGTCATAGGATTTGGTCTTCAGGCCTGCGAATGCTGTGACAGTCATTGTGTTCATGGCTGTTAATCTAAGAGAAAAATGGACTAGAGACCACAAAAATGTGTTCTTGCCTTCTTGTAAGGAATCCACTCTGACTGAAGCAACTTATATTTTACAACATAATTTCTTCTTTTCCTAAATTTAGAGTTAGTTTCAATCATTAAGAAAACAATTTATCAATACAGTGTCAAAAGTAGACATTAATACAGTATCATCAAGGCCATGAACTTACAACTCTGCGAATCAAGGGCTCCAGAACTGGTTCCATAAGATGTTGCAATCTCTGTGAGTTCATTACCTCCAGTACCACACTATGAGAAAATACCCAGTATCGGTATCAAATTCCAATGCAACAACGTGAGTGAATCTTTGAAAACTACAGTTGTTAGAATTCTCTACTCTTAAAATCTATAGATTCAACTCTCCCCAATGTAGCCATTGCTAATGTTCCACTTTTCCAGTACTCATGACCATCCAAACAAATTGTTTGTGGCAATTTAGGTTTTCCCCTATAACATTTCTTAATGCATTTGATTAGGGCTGAAACTTTAGACAATTGTTCAACATGTCCTTTCGACCTTTATGTTAACTGGGATCAAGATACATCTACAGAAGCGTTACCAGTCCACTTGGAATCTTGTCGAACAAACTTAGGCTGCGGTTAGTTTGGCGTTTTCAGGCCATTTCTGTTTTTCGTTTTCGAAAATGTAGAAAACGTGTTTGGTCCGTCATTTTTGAAAATGCATTTCCGAAAACAAGTTAAAATTTATAATTGAAAACGCAAAATGACTTTTTATCGTTTTGAGCGTTTTCAGTTATAAATTCCCAAAGCACGGAAAACGCCCAAAACCCGCTTTTTTCGGGGAAAACTAAGAATCGTTTTGAAACCAAAAATGGAAAATGGAAAACTAAACCAACCGCACCCTTCTTTTCCTTCTCGTTTATTTTCGTACTTTAAACTGGTGTAGCTTTCACCATTTAACAAATAGTAAGTAGATTTCTAATTCTCAGTATTTTCTATTTCTGCTATATATACTTTTTAGCATCAGTTTCAGTTCTCATTAGTATCCCATAAACGGAAAATAACAATCAACTAATCTGAAATTCTGACCAGAAAACCTCATTCACAAACTACCTATTAATTAAACAGCAAATCCCTAAACGTTTCCTTCATCCACACTAGATAAACTGTCAGAAGCAATTTTGTTTCCCTCCTTCTAACCTCAATCCAAAACCACCCTTACTAATTCCCAATCATACCAAATCTGAACAAAATTTAAAACTATCAAAACCAAATCAATAATCAAAACCACAATCAGCAAACTTATCAATTGCCAGGGTAATTAAACACAAAATTGTTTTTATCATTAACCCCACCTTTTAAAAGAAGGGATTTTTCGAGGACCGATGTCATCCATGGAAGTGCCCTCCTGATGCCGCTTCGCGACATATCCAAAACTCCTCAAGCAAGCAAATAAGAAGAAGCAAGCAAGCCTTTACGTTTTTACAGTACAAAGATTTTAAAAATCACAAATAACAAAGAAAAACGGATTTCGAATAATAGCACTAGCAATTGTTGCTGGTTGAGGGAACAAAATAACCAACATCCCTCCTAGAACTAAACTATGGAAATATATAGAGTTAATTAAACCATTGCTCACCAACATTTAGATCAGGTTACTATTTGCTCACTCAAGAATAAAATGTAACTGACTATTTACTCACTTTTGTAGAAGGTTACCCATCCATCACCAATGTTAATTTCATTCATCCACTTGGACAAAAAAATACATGTGGCATAGAAAATCTTACCTGGCCGTTGAAAATTGACACATGGGGAAAAATTCTTTATTTTATACACTCCAAAGTGGTGTTGGAAGACGATAACAAGGATAGAAAGAAGCAGCAGCATCCATTACTGTTTTCCTCAAGCGCTTGCACCCTGACTATGGTCTCTAATCTCTATTCATAAAACTTCCTGTAAACTACTCTTCTCTTTCTCTGCCACTTGGTTTTCACAACGAATATGGTGCGAAGAAGGTAAAACTCATTTGCATACAGGCAAATAGAATTTTGTGGGGATTAGTTACAATCCCAGATCTTAAAGACTAAGAATTTCAGGCCCTGTTTTCTGTTTTTTCTCTAGAAATTACCCTTCATTTTCCTGGGTTTTCTCCGGTCCATTTACTGCAAGACTGCAAATTTGTCATTTGGGCTCTGTTTTTATCTCAAGATTGTGTAGTCATTGAGCTTAAAATTGGAATTTTGAGCAGGCAGATAATTTATGTGAAGGAAGCCAATATTTTGCATTTGGTGAAAGAAAGAACGGAAAAATTCAGAGTTTTCAAGTTTTTGAATGCAAATTTGCATTTTCTGCGTTAATTTTGATTTCTCTTACAGGATACAGTGATAAGGCGGTGGAGGTGATGGTGGGGATGATGGTGGTGGAGAACGATTCTTCCAATTTTTAAGAGAACGTGTTTGGTGGGATGTGATTTGTCATCAATTTTGAACACCGTTAATGGCCACGTAAGATTTCCATCCACCAAGTGCAAATTTTTGTCCAAGTGGATAGATGGAATGATGGTTGAGTAACTTTGTACAAAAGTGAGTGAGCAGTGAGTTACCTTTTAATCTTGGATGGGCAAGTAGTAACATATTCTAAATGTTAGTGAGCAATGATTTAATTAGCTCGAAATATATATACTATACCCTTGTTTGAGCCATTAATTTCCATCAAAATGCACTTTTCAGCAATGATTTCATCCAATTTCAATCACACATTCGTCATAAAAATAATATTACACACAAATTTATGACTTTTCTTTTATTTTTTAACTACACATTTATAATGAATGTGTAGTTATAACAAATTTTTATTTATACACAAATTTCACAGCAAATTTCTTAGAATCGAGCTACATAGCTCGCGCAGGTGACCACATGATTGAGATAATATACACACATGGGGTCGAAATTATTTTATTTATGGGGAATTCACGTCGACCATGTGAGAGTGCGATCATCCGGATTGTCAACTATACAAATTGTTTGGCTTTTTCCAATTTCTTAACCATTTCTCATTTCTGCGAGCGTGATGAATGATGATCTGGTGAAAGATAATGGGAACAAAACTGAGAATTAGTAGTGTCAAAAAGGGATAAAATTGTTCACATCATTCTACACAAACTGAGAATCAGTACGTAGATTGTTACAAATAGCATTATTATTTGAACTATATTGACCCAAAACTATATTACATGAAAAGTTTGAAAGCTCATCCTAATTTTTTCCATTTTTCTAATTTTTTTTTTTTAAAGTTTAAAAGTTTGTTGAGTATAGCCCATATTTATTAAAGATTTTTTAAAATTCATTTTAAACAACACATTCAAATAAAATAATTTTGCACTTGATTCATAATTTTTTTTCTATTTTTTAATCCTACATTCTTAAAATAATAATAATAATAATAATTTTCATAAAATCTATTCTCAAAAAACTTATATAAAAAAAAAAAATAATAATAATAATAATAATTTTCATAAAATCTATTCTCAAAAAATCTATATAAAACATACTCATAGTTTAAAAGAAGATACGATTTTTGTGTGGTAGTTAGTTACATTAGAAATGTCTTTTAATTGTGTCATGATTAAGATTTTTTGAACGTTTTCTTAAAAGAGTGGTGAAAATGGGAATTACACTCCTCCTTAAGGACATTCTTGGGAGTTTCTTTTGGTCTTTTTATCATTTTTGGGTGGCATCGTTTAAAAAAGGTTGGAAATTTCGATATTTGTTAGCTTTTATTTTTTTTATTTTTATTTGCACTCATTTTGGTTTTGGCCGTATTTCTCGACCAACTAAATCAGCAAATTTTAGTTGTTTCTCAAATAGGTAATTGGAACAAAATGATCCTACATTTCAATGTTATTGTGCAAAACGTTTCTATCCTTTATTTTTTTAAGCATTTTCACCCATACCTTCCACCTTTCATTGCGCAACATGTCATTTTCATCTATTTTTAACGATTTTACCATTCTATTTAAATAAAACAAAAGAAAAGAAAAAAACAACGAACTAAGTGCAACCAAAGTACCAAAATTTCAAAAAACTACAAATGAATTAAAAATATATTCTTAAAAATAAAAAAAAATAAAGAATAAAAAAGACCTTTATTGTTGCCTGACATCAGAATTTCGAATAATTTTATAAAACATTTACAAATTTAAAAGACCACACACATACATTGTTGTCGCCTATCTTTTTTCTCTTCATCGAAGTTACCAATAATCCTAAAATTCAAAATTTTGGAATCAGAAACCAAGTAAATTAAAGTAAATGAGCGAAGAGTCAAGAAAGAAGCGACGGCGGAGAACTAGTGGCTCCATCGCCGACATCCTCAGAAGACCAGAAGTCCTCAACCGGATCTACCACCTCCGGCAAGAAAGTCATCACAAAGAGCGTAGACATAAAAAAGGACATTCAGAGAGAAGCTATTGACATTGTCATAGCTATAAATTGTTTTCATTTCACTCAAAATAAGCAAAACCCACTAATTTTTCTCCTGGTTTTTGGGTTTTTTTATGTTGATTTTCGTTGCTTGAAAAAACATTTTTCTTTTACATATAGAATCATAGATCACATATATAATTTATTGAAATTTATCAAAATTTCAATGCTCTCAAATTTGGTGGGTTAAGGATATAGGTTTTTTTTTTTTTTTAAGAAAATATTTTTAACTTATTTGTAATTTTATTTTTATTTTTTTTTGAAAATTTGGGATTTTGGTTGCAATTAGTTCATTTTTTTCTTTTCTTTTGTTTTTTGTTTTATTTAAATAGAAGGGTAAAATCGTCAAAAATGGATGAAAATGACCTTTTGTGCAATGAAAGGTGGAAGGTAGAGGTGAAAATGTCAAAAATGAAATATAGAGATGTTTTGTACAATAACATTGAAAAGTATGGATGTATTGTGCTAATTACCCCTTCTCAAATTCTCTTTCAATTTTATCAGATAATTTTCAATCCACATTTTGTTCAAACAAAGACTTTACTTTTCCTTCCTCCACCATTGTTTTTCTACTTTTCGCCAAGTTATTCTTCAGTCAACAAAGCTTGTAATTTAAGTATAAAATCTTGTTTTATAAGCAAGCTATCACAATTTGTCGTCTCTTAGAGGGGCCATGCTTCTTGAACCACGTAGTTGTCACTCTTAGATCCGGTAACTTTTTAGTTCTAGAAATATAATACCTTGCTTTGTGTTGGCAGTTTACACACGAAGGCGAGGGTAAAAATTCTTAGAGGGGTTATCCTTGGGGTACACAAGGGTGTCCAGAATAGCGCCCCCTATTTGTATCCATTTTGAACACCCTTATGTACTTGTTTATGTACCCCAAGAATAATTCTTCTTCGAGCATGTAGCTCCTCTTGCTAGGGATGGATATAGGCATGAGCTCGACCAGACTACAACCCGTATCCACCCTTGTAAATGACCACTTTGTTTTTAGTTTTTTATTGTTGTTGGTCCCAGAGCATAGTGATTATTTAATGAAAAACAAAATTGCAAAAATTTAAAAACAAGAACACAAGGATTTTTCACTGAAAAAAGGTTCGGGTTTTCAGTCAATAACCTACTTACCTCTTGAGCATCTGCCAAGAAATACAACTCCACATCTACTAAGAAATCATACAAATGTATGAAAAAATCAGGATTTCTTCAAGTTCTTTCTAACATCCTTATACTCAAATCAGTAACCAAAGCAACTCTCAGATATCTTTCACTGAT
Source organism: Olea europaea var. sylvestris (assembly GCF_002742605.1). Lineage (NCBI taxonomy): Eukaryota > Viridiplantae > Streptophyta > Magnoliopsida > Lamiales > Oleaceae > Olea > Olea europaea. Next base: position 6,380,095 of record NC_036259.1, on the reverse strand, counting down.
TGTGCTAAACAACCCTCAATCTCACCTAAAAAATAGAGATTACATCACAAAGACGGAAAGTTACAAATTTTCAGAGAAAGCCTAGCTCACACAGATAAAAAGAACTTTCGAAAGAACAACAATACAGTAAGTGACCCCAAGAAAATGAAATGATCAAATATAATATCTATCCATATGAACCAGTTCAAATCTAGGATTTTAATTAATCCACATGTACGGTAGATCACAGCCCGCTATAGAGGCAAAAACGTGAAACCAAAAATGCTTTTTATAATTGGGCCAGAGTTATCTTAAAAATTTAATCAGCCCAACATGCCAGAAATAGTGAGACAACCCAATCGTCTTACAATTTTTTATTTTTTAGATAAATTTGTGTACATTTGTATTGCAATCTGTATCCAAACTCATGGTTGGATCTGCTGCCTAGTCTTGGGAGTGTCTTTACCCATTACATTCTATGACTCTGGATCCCTATATTATCAACTGGTCGTATCTAAAGCTTTAAAGTTGTCATGGTTAACCACATCACATTTATTTTAGCCTCGTTGATGACAATGACACCTGGAGTTATTTAAAGATTTGTTGAAATCAAGAATTAAATGGACATGTATAATCATTTGTAAAATTTAGTGTTTGTTAGAGCCTTAGCTTTTAGGAAAATAAATAAATTGTAAGAGATAATTGCAGCAGTAACCTCAAAACCTTTAAAACATTAGTAAACTTTTTCAAAATCTTTAATTTGTTGCAACCGTCACCTCAAACATTTCGAAATGTTGCAGCAGAGGCCCTTTTGGACGTTTTTCATCCAATTGTCCGTTAGTTGACTAAGAAATTTGACTTTGACCATATTTTTAATATTTTTGAAAAGATAAAATATTAACTTTCCATTTATGACATTAAAATAAATTAAAAATTAAATTAGAAAAAATAAGAAATAAAAAAAAAAATCAATCGTCTTCTTCCTTTCACCCCCATCCCAAACCCAAAATCAATTAGCCCGTCACTGCTAATGTCATCGCCACCTACATCCCCAACCATAAAAGCCCAAATCAAAATGTAACCTATAGAAATATGAGGACAAAGAAACCAAAATGCAACCCACTAGGGAAATTACCCAAATCAAAATATGCGGGGGACCATTTCGCATCACATGAAGACAAAGAAACCAAAGTAACTTTGTATTGAGTTATTTTTATTTTTGCTTTCTTTTTCTCAATTGTAGAGGTGCCGTAATCATGTATCACTGTGTGATGCGCAAAAGGAGAGAGTTTTAAAGTTTTCTTCAGATGGGTACCAAAGGAACGCTTGTGGCTGGTTCACACAACAGAAAATGAGTTTGTACTCATCAATGCTGATGAGATTGGAAGAGTAAAAGCTTCAAAAGTCATTCTTTTTTGCCCCTTTACATTTTCGACTCTTAAATTGGTTGCAATTTGCAACTCAAATTGGTTTAGAAATTGCTTATTTTGGGTTTATTGACTAGTTGTCATGCCCGATTTCTTTTCTCCAGTCAAATTGTGTTTTTAGGGTTCATATTTCTATGGGTCATATTTTGATTTGAGTTTTTATGGCAGGGGATAGAGGTGGAGGTGGCGGTGGCGGTGGCGGTGGCGGTGACGGTGACGGTGATCAGGTAACTGATTTTGGGGGGGTTGGAGGTGAGAGGAAGAAGACTGTTGGTTTTTTTTTTTTTTTTTTATTTCTTATTTCTTATTTTTTCTAATTTAATTTCTAACTTATTTTAGCCCCTCGTTTGAGCCACATTATTGTAAAAATGAGAATGAAAAAATAGTGATTATGGGTTCCACATAAGAGATAAAAAGTCAAATACGATGACTTGATGTGATGAATAACAGTTATATTTTTCATTTTAAAGAGAAAATAATATGACTCAAATAGGGTTTTAATGTAATAAATGAAAAGTTACCATTTTATCCTTTCAAAAATATTAAAAATAGGGTCATAGCCAAATTTCTGAGTCAACTAACATGTATTTGGATGAAAACCATTCAAAAGAGCTCCGTCCCAACGTTTCGAAAGGTTTGCGGCGATGATTGTTACAAATTAAAGGTTTGGGGTCTCTACTGTAATTATCATATTTTGTAATGGAGAATATGTGGCTAGAAAGCAAAGAAAAATTAATTTTCTGTATAAAATTATTTTATTGAAAGAATGTATTATTAAAAATGAATTTAAAAGAAAATGAGACTCAAATAGGCTTTTATATGAACGGGATGCATCCTAGTTTAGGTTTAACCGAACCACATGGCCAAGTCAAAGTTCTAATCCAATCAAAAGAAAGTAAATGCTGACAATAAAATAGGTCAAGCCGTCAGAGAGGATCTAAATGTCAACAAGATGAAAAATCTTCCAATGAGACACGAGGACCACGAAGTAGCGGTCAAAAGTTCTTTATTTGCTGACGACACACACGCTTACTATCCATACCAAGTAGAGGTGACTTGTGAATTTTGTGTTCGGTCGTGTTTAAGTGTTTGTTTGGAGAAGATTGTTTTAAGTGAAAAATATTTTTTTTTTTTAATTGTTTATGGAAAGTGTGGTTAAAAAGTAAAAGTAAAATAAAGTTATTAATCTCTTTTAGCCCCCATTTGAGCCATATTATTGTTAAAATGAGAATGAAAAATATAGTCGTTATAAGTCCCACACAAAAAATAAAAAGTCAAATATAATAACTTGATATTATGGCTAACAATTATATTTTTTATTTTAATGAGGAAATAACGAGACTTAAACAAGGCCTTAATGTGTGTTTATAATATTTTTTTTCAAGACTAAATGATACAAACTTTCAAATTTATAACAAGTTCTTGTAATAGAACTCAATAATATTCAGTCGATAAAGGATTAAATTTTCTCTCTGACTTGGGATGAAGTACGGTGAACTCTCTTATTCTCAATTCAACATTTTTCATTTTCATATTTAATGAAACGTATTTCTTTTTCAACAACGCACATATTGAAATATTGATGAGATTCGTAACAAAAAATCTTGCCATCACTTTTTTGACATATTAGTTTTTTTCTCAAAAACTATTTATATTTTAGGCAAGCAGTCATTAGAATATAATGACTTCAAATAATATCAACATTCTCTTCTATTATCTTGGTGCTTCTATTCACATCCAAATTTTATTTTCATATCAGTTTAATTGGAATAAAGGTCTCCAATCTTCGCCAATGGTAGCATATATGATCATAATGTTTTTTGTCAGATTCTTATCTTCAATCTTTACTTAAATTGCATATCTTTTTTTCTTTTTCTTTTTTAACGGTTTTGTCCAAACATTCTGTTAGAATGCTTTAAAATAAAGAAAAGCTCTATATTCCCTTACATTTTGTCACATTATATTACAAGTAAAGAATTTTTTGACAAAAAAACCTTATAAATAACATGTGGCACGACAATGTGGGAAGATGAGAAAGAAAGAAAGAAAAAAAAAATCCACTTACATTTTGTCACATCAACGTCAGTATAAATTCTATTAAATTTTTCTCGTGCTTGCTGATTTATTGTATTCCCTTTTGTCAATGTATTGTGCATATATTTTTGTTTTAATTTTTAATATAAGAAAGGAGGGCATTTTTGTCTTTCAACTCAATATGAACGACAAAATATGGAATCGCAACGCGTGCTCACATGCAATTTCCCCTATATATATTTAGGTTGGACCATATCCTTTTCACATTCGGCATTCATCCAAATTCCAAAACCCCAATCCAAATCCTTGGAATAAACACAACAAATCTCTCTCTGGAATTCTAATCTCGTTCAAAAATGAACGGCGACTCATGGGCTGATCAATGGGACAACGGGCCGGACAGCTTACCGGAGAAAAAGAAAACCACCGGCGGCGGAGCTACGGCGGCTAAGTACGGAAAGAAGGTCGGTGAAGGCCTTGGAAAAACCAAAGCAGTGGCTTCCACTGGCGTGAAGAAGGTTAAAGAAGGAACCTCTGTAGGCCTGCAGTGGATCAAACAAAAATACCAAAAAACCACTAACAAACCCTGATTTAAAGCCCCGGTGTATGCTTCTAGGGTTTGTTCCTTTCTGTTTGATTGATTATGATACTTTCACTTTGATTTTATCATGCTTATCCGTCTCTGTGAAAATATAAACATTTTTTTTATATAATTTATTGAGTAAAGATCGACGATTATATTATGGTTTTGTTTAATTTTTTTTGTTCTTATTTGCTTTTACGTTATTACCTATTTCGATTTAAAATTTTATATTGACATATATTTCTGCGTTTGGCACAATAGTCAATCGAAGAGCATTCTTCTGGATAGATGAAAATAGTAAAGATGGACTTATTCAATCAATCAATTGTATGACCTATTCAAGATTTGTAAGTTGTAAATATAGAAAAATTAAATTTAAATATTACGTTATTAAAATTTCTCGATATTGCTACTAAATTTGCTATCGATGATATTAACACGTGATAAATTACATAAACGTGTAAGCTCATTGACCAAAACTTTGCAACACGAGTTACACAATCATTGTAGCTTGCACTCGCTACGCCTTTCTAGTAATGTTACAAGTTCTCACAAGTGTAATTGTTGGTGATCCTTTTCGTGAGAGGTAATCTCTTATTTGTTATTATTGTCTTTCTGTTATAAATTAGGGAAAATAAAAGAGAGAACTTAATAAATTTGTGTATTTTATTAAAAATTAAAGTTTCATATTTATAGGGAAGAATTAGGGTTATTAGGGATACGACAATTAAAATGACTGCAAGGGTATAAAAGCCATTCATAAATCCTACTATATTTATAGCAAACCCCCTTGAATGACTATTTACATAATAACTATTTCATTGAAACAACGTTTAGCAAAAAAAAATCGATGGGACAAAAATGTCAACAAAATGAAAAAAATATAAATAATTTGGAGTAATAAAATGCTGACTCGTTTAAATCTTGTGAAAAAAATTCAGTGAGACAAAACTTGATTGAAGAAAAAAGAGTACAACTACTCCCCTGATTTCAATTCTTGTATCCAGCAATCCATATTTTATATGTTAATGTCTTTAATATTGATATCTTATACGCCGATGTCTTCAAGAAAATCTAGATGGATAAAACTTGGTAACTGCAGTAATATGATGATTTAAAAAAATCTCTTATTGATCTCTTCAAGAATATCACATATATCGGAGTATTATTTTGAGGTTAAGTGTTTGTTAGGTTATGGACATTTATTACACAAGGAATATATCTCATTAAAATCATATTAAGAAAAATTTCGCGGGAAAAATTCTAATTAAGAAAAAAGAGTGCATCATTCTTTTGAGAACACTATAAAAATTATCTCATTAAAAACGTTGTCAGAAAAATTCAGTATGACAAAAAACCTTAGTTAAAGGGAATAGAATATAATGTGTATTTATTTCCCCTTAAGATAATATTACTTGTATTACATGCTTCAGACACATTGAATATTTTAAGGTAACATTAATAGACATGTTAGATGAGTTGGCTATAATCAAATTAGGATATGTATATCAAATTCCATACATTGTCGGAGTAATAAAATAAAGACTTGTGATTACATCCACCACATAATAATTTATTTATTTATATAAGTTTTCACGAAATTCATTATATAAAGAGTCGTTTCATATTATGACTTTACCTTTTTCATTTTCATTTCGTATAATTATACATCTTTAGATGCTCAGATTGTACATCCAAAAATTTTGAGTTTCTCTAGTAAGTTTGATTTTACTAGGATCTCATCCAAAAATTTCAGGTTTCTCTAGTAAATTCAATTTGTTAGGATTACATCCATTTATTTGACCAATTGTTTATTTATAGACATACTTCAATGAATTTATTTCAATTCCTTGCTATTCATATATGATGTAGTACATCATGTGCAAAAGTGTTGTTGACAACTTTTTCTTTTTGATTATATTTCTTTCTTTATAACATAACTTATTGATATATCTCAATTTTCAACATATCAGATACCTAAACCTCTTCTAAAATTTTATAATTTGTTATGTCTAAATAGTCGTCAACAATACATGTTTCATTAATGAGATCATTTTTACTAATTGCTCCATTTTCATTCAGAGATTTTCATATTAGAATCGAATACCATCACGCTTCATGCATGTCATAGATATATCAAATATAATGCTAATAAATTGTCTTCCTAGGACATCAATTCAGTCTAGAGCATTTAAAACTGGTACGTGAGATAGTGTTGATCTCTTTGGTTAGTAAATGCATCTAGATAAATTATCTTGAAAACTTTTTATTCGAATTATCGTTTGCGAGAATTTATATAATAAGCATTTATAAATTATTTTCAATTTCTTAATTCCCCTTCTAATGCTGAAAGAATTGTCCAATCAAATTGACACTCATTTCTCTATCGTTAAAAAATATCACACATTTGGGTTAAGAGTTCAAATTACACATTTATTCTCAACATTTTTTTGCTTTTCATCTTAGTGCATTGTGATGAATCAATTTTACATATACTGCATTATCAAAATAATTAGACGAAAAGGTTAGGCTCTAATCATAAGCCAATTATAAAAGGAAGAACTATAATATTGACATGATGCGTAATAACATTTTTTATACAGAAATGGAAAGTATTTTGTTTTCAATTAAATTAATTGAAAGCGTTTAACAAGCAATAGTGTTAAACATTTTATCGACATTTTAACTAATACTTATTAAAATGTTAAGATTTATGTCTACTAGCACTCTTCAATAAAATAATATTACACACAAATAAAAAAAGTTCTCATTTTTTAACCACACATTTTCCATCAATCTACTATTTCAAAATACATTCTTTTAAAATAATGTGGCTCAAACACAAACTTAATATTCGTGTGTGAATGAATGCATTTATGGTGCCCAACTTTTGATATTCTTAAGATTCATCAGAAATTATGTCCTCGTTTGGCCCCCATTATTGCCAAATTTTAATGATTGGAATAGTATTTTTTGAAAAATGTGTGGTTGAAAAAGAATGAAAAGTTTTTGATAAAATTGTGTGGTTGAAAATAAGAGAGAGAAAAAGAATGAAAATGGGTGCCGAGGGCTATATTTAATGATGGCAATGGGTTGAGCCGAGCTGGCTCGGCCCTTCGGCTCGTTACTCGTGGGCCGAGCCAAGCCAAGCCCACGAGCCGTTGGCAAGCTCGTGTATTTTTTTATTTATTTTTTGCACATTTTTTTTTAAAAATTTCAATTTTTTGGACAAGCCCGAGCCGCCCACAAGCCGAGTTTTAATGAGCCAAGCGACCGAGCTGACGAGCCGCTCGACCCGTTTGACATCCCTAGCTATATTGCAATATTTATTTGGAATTATTTAGACTTGGATTATGTGTTTGTTCATTGTTTTACGCTTCCACTTCCGTAAAGTCACCTTCCTTATAGAGACTGATTATTGTTTGCGAAATAGATGGCATAAGTTATTTTACACGATGAAACCATTGTTACCCCCTTTCAATTCAAAAGTGGAAGAATTTTCAAATTTATATTATAATTTCTACTATGGTCCCTTGGATTTTGGCACATAGATTGGAGAATTTTTTTGATTTGAATGATGATAGTTGTGAGGGTTCTCTGGTTTTCAGTGAGCTTTTGAAAACTATACTTCACACATAATATTTTGAACTAAACACCTAATTCATTTTCAATTTCAAAATCGGAAAGAAAAACCTTTCTCCTTATTCTGCAAACATTGTTGGAAAATTAAACCGATAATTGCGCATGTTATATTCACAATAAACATATCGTTTATTTGCATGAAATCGAAACGTATTCCATCTTACTGAAATTGGATTTAATAAGGCAAAATGAGAATTTACTGATTCCGAAGAATATGAATGTGGAACCTTCTCTTTCGATTCTTGAACGATTGAACCTTGCAATATAAATATATAAATTAGATTAATCATTTTCTGAAATCAAATCATAATAAAAGGAAATCAGAAAATGAAGAAAGAAGGTGCAAATGACGGATTTTTGGTCGAGGCAAGTGGTGGACACTTTGTCCTTAAGATGAATTTGCCCCACATCGGTGCTAACGGTTCTCCGACAATCATTTCGCAAGATACAACGACCACGTCGAGCCATAGGAGCACTTTAAATGACTTCGATCAGCGAATTCGAATGGAATTCCCTCTCTACCGTGACCATGACCATGATCATGATTTTGATGCAAATGTTTTATACAAAATCAAAGTGTAAATTGGAATGAAATGATATAGTATCTATGACTTTTCTTGAATGAATAAAATTCAAACACATGCGGTCTATATATATAGTAGTTGGAAAGGTATGTCAAAAGACACAACTATACCAAGAGACACATCTCTTGAAATTCATAATTATTAGATATTAATCATACCCATACCAAGAGTCATGATCTTTTACATGAAAAGACACACTTTTCATCCACATATTTCTAGAATATTTCATAATATTCTATACGATTTTTCAATAATTTCAAGTATTAAACGACTTTATATTTGGCTTAATTTCTCATTCACCAAATTAAGAATTTCACTTAAATAATTATGTAAACCAATTTTACATACAAAATTCCAACAATCCCCCACATGAATGAAAATTAATGCAAATGTCTATGTAGACACTAGTAGAGAGAGAGCGGAAAAACACTGCATCAGGTAAGGTAGCTTCTGGCTTTGAACCTTCCTTAGTGAAATACCATCGGATTTACTAGCTAATTGATGAACGCGATGTTCTTGAACCATCAGCCGTTAGTATAAACCAAGACAACAGTACTCACACAATGTCTCCCATAAACCGTTCATGGTTCTCATGACTTGGTTCATTTTGGCCCTGAATCCATCTTGGTTCTATAAGTGTTTAGAGAATTCAAGCCTTGAATAATTCTCATTGAAGCGGCCCCACTTCACACTTACATAGGTGATCTCCTGTTAAGAGTATTCTGCCCTACTCCACTTGACTTAATCAAGATATAGGAATCATTAAAAGTTTATCTTAACCTCAAATCACTCTGCAGAAGACACTTTGGTATCATAGGAATGAGTTAGGAAATTAGTTTCCTAAGTGTTTCATAGAATCCCCATAGCTTAGTTGTCCCTTTGAACCAAGATCTTGAGATCTCCAGTCAACATAGTAGGGTTACCATCATAAGGACTCTTACTCAGTAGGCTTAATCTCATTCCCTTCGATATGCAGTATACTTGATCTCTTGGTAAACATATATAAAAGGATCCACAAGTTTACACCAATGAGATCAACTGCTTATGGTATTATGTCTACGACATACATGTCTAGACTTCCCATTATATGTGACTTAGTATCTTTTCAAATTTAGCTAGCCAAGGATCGATTCATTTGATAGATACACATTGTCACCAACTAAGAAATCCTCTCATGAAACTACATGCTTCTCATTAGCTTTATCTAAAGCTTTATCAATTCCCAACAACAATGCTGGAGGATTTCTAACAAACCGTTACCCTAGTCAATCATATTTACTAGTGGATTTCATACATGGATATTCAATATCATCATTAAGGCATTGCAATGCATTCGAACTTTATGAATATTCTCAAATATTCCAATTGTTCTTGTATATCCAAACAACCATCATGATCGGCTTCCATCCTATTTCATCCACTTTAGATTTAGTGTACATCATCGCATTACAATATCCTTTCAATACCGCATGAAATCTTGTGAAATGTAATCCATAGGTCATGGTATATTTCAAATACCTAAGGACCCCTGTCAATGCCACCCAATAATCATGGCCTGGATTACTCGTGAATCTACAAGTTTATTCACAGCAAAAGCATTATCCGGTTGAGTGCATTTCGTAATATACATTAGATTGCTAATTACTTGTGAATATCTCAATTGTGACATGCTTTCACCCTTATTTTGACCAAGTGTAGACTTGTGTCAATACTTCAAACTTTTTAAATATTTTCTCAACAAATGAGATTGGGAAAGTACAATTCATTCTGATGTTCTAGATATTTTTATCTCTAGTATTACATCTGCCACACCCAAGTCTTTCATGTCGTAATGCTTCGTAAGCATTTTCATGGGGTTTAGCACCACTTCGTGACTATTGCCCATCATCATCATATTGACTACATACAAATACATAGACATCTGGTGTATTTTCCACGCATACACACTTGTCACATTCATTTATTTTGAACTCATTTGACAACATCGTTTTGTCAAACTTTTGGTGTCAGGAGCTTGTTTCAGTCCATAAAAGGACTCAACAAGTTTACAAACTTTGTGGCTTTCACTTGGAGACACATTTAGGTTGCTCTATGTATATCTCTTCTTCTAACTCACCGTTTAGGAATCCCGTTTTCACATCCATTTGGTGAATCTCAAGGTTATGTATTGCCGAGTGAGTAGGTAAAGAAGTCAAATCCATCTTCCTGCCTATATCTTTTGGCAACTAATCTAGCCTTATATTTATTAATGGATCATCAGGTTTTAATCAATTTACACCATAAAGGCTTATTTCCGGGAAGTATATCTACCAATTTCCATGTATGAATTTGCATTCTGAAATCTATCTCACTATTGATAGCTTCCTTCCAATGCGGTGCTTCCGGAATAAACATTGCTTTTTCAGAAGTCTTTAGGTCATTTTCTATCATATATGTGAGAAAATTCGAACCAAACGAAGTGGACATTCTAACCCTCTTACTACGCCTTGGTTTATCATCATTTGAAGATCCATTTGTAGTTTCATATGTTCTGTTATTCAAACTTACATTTTCCTTATCTTTGCAAGGAAACACATTCTCAAAGAATATCACATTCCTTGACTCAATTATGGTACCTTCATATAAATCCGATTTGTCTACGGGGAAACAATATGCACTACTATTATTGGCGTATCCAATAAATATGCAATCAATCATTTTGGGACCAATCTTTATTTGTTTGAGCTTAAGAACCTCAACCTTTGCCAAATACCCCCACACTTTTAAGTGATAGTAGGAAGGAAGATGATATTTCCATAATTCATATGGTGTCTCTTCCATTTTCTTGAGAAGTATAAAAAAGTGTAACTTTAAACTAAGTTACCCCCACAATTTCTAAATTAGGGATATATGTGTAAGTAGTAGTATTACACCCACACGTCTTGAACTTTTCACATAACCAATAATTATGATAACCCCCACATTTTTTGTTTATTCTTGAACTTATAGTTTATCGACTCTTTCATAGTTCAATCTATTTATCTATATCGAATGCTCTAGTGGTCGTCAACTTACACAAATGGTAAGCATTTTCCATTCAAAATTGTACTTCAATCAACTTATTAATTTGACAATCCAAATTAAATCAAGGTCATCACATAGACCAATAACGCTTTCAAAGCATATACCAATTTAATTGGTTCTACGATTGAAGCATCTTCAGACATGTACAATTTTCATATTTATGACATTTCACAAATAATATTATTCACGTCCAATAATAAGGCATATTCTCACCTTATTCTCCATATTCACGTTTGAAAGAATAAATCGACTATAGATTGACAAGTTGTGCTTTCAAAGTCACAACCTTACAAAGGACATACCTCTTGGAATTAATCCTAGAACATTTCATAATATTTTTCACAATTTTTTGCATCGTTTTTATCCTTTACAAATGAATGTCATTTTACAATCATTATTTTCAAGGATATCCGGCACCACCGTCAACTATAGACACTATTTATGCTCTATAAAATATTTTCATATCTCAATAATTGGGCAAACAATTTTCACTTTAAAATAATTAGGACAAAACCACATTCTGTCATACTCTTATGCAACTATGATTTTGCATTAATCATCTCATTTAATTTCATAGAATTAATTGAGGCTATCATCATTAATCAAGGTTTGTATAATTTTCAAACCAAAATCCATGGACATATATCGAATTTACAACTTCATACCGTATATATCACTTACCGGATTGACGCATACCGTATATGCAACTTATCGTATATGCCGCTTACCATATATACAACTTACTATATTCAGCAGCTTACCGTATTTGGCAGCTCACCAACTTATCGTATTTGACAGCCTACCGTATATGACAGCTTACCGTATTTGGCAGCTTGCCAGCTTATCGTATATGTCATTTCACATTATTTCATGCACAATCTTATGAAATAATATTTTTATGCAGAATTTAATCATGCATTTAAATCCCATGAAATTTCAAGTGTTATCAGTAAATAGAAATTTTAGACAATTCATACCAGAATGAAAAGTCACCAAATTCATGCCCTTTCATAGCCATGGATCGAAGCAAAACAGTTTTATTCTTTACATTCCGCTAACTCCCGTAACTTACTAAAATGAAAGGGTGTGCACTTTCATTCAAAACTATAATTAACCTTAACCGTCAATTAATTCAAACAGTTAAAGATATACTCAATGATCCATGTAATATTTTTTTTTTCATATTCCATTACGAGAAATAATGATCAGATCCCTTTTCCAAAAAATAATGATCAGATCTAATTCAATATTTCCTGCCAAAGGAACACACCTCTTCCTCTCATTCATGTACACCATTCAACATAAACCAATTCTTTATTAGGCAGGCAGCTTTTCATTGATTATCATCAATTTACCATGTAAGGGATTCATTATCTACGCAATACGCAATCCCGATTTTCAACAAAATATTGGATGCATGTTATGGTTTTAAGATGTAAAACATCAGTTTGTGCCTATCTCATCATGGAAGAAGGAAGAGTTCTTTTAATTTCATTGACAGTTAAGGCAGTCCCTATAACATGTCACATTTATGCAATTTATTCTGATTTCAGATAAATAGAATATATAAGGCAGTGTACTACCGGAACACATAAATAGATTTTATAACTGAATTCTGGCCTTTTCTCATGCAATAATAGAGAAATAAAGAATATCATATTTGTATGGTTCACATACACAGTTAATTGGAATGACATTAATTGAGAGCCCAACGTTTCAAAGAATAATAAAACACCCATTCAACCAGATTATATCATCCAATATTGTGCATGCCAATTCAACATAAAAGTGACTATCAATGAATTAAAAAGGCACCGAATGAACCAAATGTCGTTATTATTTTCTGCCTTAAATTTTGATGGGTCGCCTTTTCAAATTACTGCAATGTAAAACCACTTAAAATTTATCTTAAGATTGTTGGAAAATTACACCGATAATTGTGCATGTTATATTCACAATAAACATATCGTTTATTTGCATGAAATCGAAACGTATTCCAACTTACTGAAATTGGATTTAATAAGGGAAAATGAGAATTTACCGATTCCAAAGAATATGAATGTGGAATCTTCTCTTTCGATTCTTGAACGATTGAACCTTGCAATATAAATATATAAATTAGATTAATCATTTTCTGAAATCAAATCATAATAAAAGGAAATTAGAAAATGAAGAAATAAGGTGCAAATGACGGATTTTTGGTCGAGGCAAGTGTTGGACACTTTGTCCTTAAGATGAATTTGCTCCACATCGGTGCTAACGGTTCTCCGGCAATCATCTCGCAAGATACAATGACCACATCGAGCCATAGGAGCACTTCAAATGACTTCGACCAACGAACTCGAATGGAATTCCCTCTCTACCGTGACCATGACCATGATCATGACTTTGATGCAAATGTTTTATGCAAAATCAAAGTGTAAATTGGAATGAAATGATATAGTATCTATGACTTTTCTTGAATGAATAAAATTCAAACACGTGGGGTCTATATATATAGTAGTTGGAAAAGTATGTCAAAAGACACAACTATACCAAGAGACACATCTCTTGAAATTCATAATTATTAGATATTAATCATACCCATACCAAGAGTCATGATCTTTCACATGAAAAGACACACTTTTCATCCACATATTTCTAGAATATTCCACAATATTCTATACGATTTTTCAATAATTTCAAGTATTAAGCGACTTTATATTTGGCTTAATTTCTCATTCACCAAATTAAGAATTTCACTTAAATAATTATGTAAACCAATTTTACATACAAAATTCCAACAAACATTTCTCATAAAAAAGTGCACGGCCATTTGCTAAGAAAGTTTTGCAAAATGTTCATAAAAGACAATCCTTGTGATGATGGTGGGTTTTTTAATTTATTTGGTTTTATTCACTGATATATCAGGAATGAATTTTTATACTTTGTTTTTGTTTTATTTTCATATTTATGTACATGGAAAAATATTTTTTCATTTCTTAAGTTACTCAGGTCAAAGATTTTTTTATATGTAAATGTTTTTCGATTCCCTTTTCTATTTTCTTCCCTACTTATTTACGAGATGTCGATTACTTTGCGTTTTCTCAACAAAGTTCTTGAATAAATATGTAGCTTTGTCATTTTTTCATATGTGACCGTTTTGTTAGTTAGCACTACGGCTTGACTGCTAACCAGAATAGACTCGAACCAAAATTTTTATATCCGCCACTGCATTACATAAACTGTGTAGTGTTATATTTATAAATGAAATATAACATTCACCTTTTGCATCAAGGTCTTTGAATTCTTTACAGGGACACTTTGAGCTTGTTTTCATAATCCTATAAAGTAGCGCTGCGAAAATTTTATAGAATAAAATTATTTGTTTTACTTGCTATATTTTTATAATTTTGGAAAATTGATGTACTAAGATAAAATAGTATTAATTCAGTAAAGGTCATACATTTAGATTTCGACATGGCAAACATAAGTATTGGACTCGCTAGACAGCTCTAATTAATATATATTAAGCTCGAGAAAAAGTTAATTCGAATAAGCGAAATATGAGTTATTGAAGTTTAAAGGATTTGTCATTAACTAGTACTTGATTGTTAAATCGGTTATGACTTTTTAAAGTTTGGTAGCCAGGTGGGTGTCTAAATAGAAGTAAAGCATCTTTTTATTTGATTATGACAATGACTCTTGTAATTCCATTTAAATTTCACACGATTTTACGGGTACATTAGGTGACTTACTTTCAATAGAATTTGTCGTATGACCAAATACACACACACACACACAACACGTGAAAGTTAGAAAATTTTCACCATAAGATTATTATACGTACGCGACAGAGAACTAATTCTAGCCACACGTATTTCAAAATAGAATTCACATCCATTAATCATTATTTTAAGCTTACACATACGAGTTATTTGAGAAAAAAGATTTCAAAATTTATTTAATCTGACGAGGTAGGATAACGAGGTGCAATTGATCTTTATCCCGTTAAAATAATGTTTTTTGTGTAGTTGATTTATTATATTTATGAAAATTAAAGATATGATACACACATATATATTAAGTTTCAAATTTTATTTGAATAAAATAAGTGGACATTACGCCTTTCTAGGTACTCTCTATCCAACTTTGGTATTCTTCCAGCTCACAAGGATAGCTAAGTATAAAACTCTTTTGGTTGCTACCATAATTTATTTAATTAGTGTTCATTATTAAAAGGAAGAATAATCATTGTAGCATAGCATTACCTTTATACACGTGGGATTTATATTTTACGTCGTTACTATAAATTTTCTGAAAATATTAATTATCTATAGGAGTATGGGGTTAATTTAACTCGTTATGTGAAATAAATACGTATTTGTTAAATCCAATTTGCGGGATATTTGTTAAAAAAAAAAAATTAATAATTTTGTTGATATATAAATTTAAAGATGTAAACATAAAAAAAAATTAAGTTAATAAAATAAAATGAATTGGGTCGATTTAAATTATTAGCCCAATTAAATCTTAAGTCTATTAAAGTTTATAAAAACCCAAAAGCACATACCACATTTTAAATAAATAAACAAACAAATAAATAAAATTATAATTATTCAATTATCTATTTTAATTAAATATAATTGAGTAATTACCAAAATTAGTCTGAATCCTCCGCTATAAATAAGACCAATGGTCCATAAGACTGGACACAGAAAGCAAGCAAGAAAAAAAGCAAAGAACGTCACGAAGTGCTGAAAAAATTTCAAGACCAGAAGAAGGAAAGAATCCTCTTAAATCCAAATCCGGTGAACCCCAAGAAGATTAAAATTTTTTTCGAATCAAACAGGTTCACGCCAAGTCCAAGGAGATCAAAATCTTCTTCAAATCAAATCAAATTCAAGTCCAAGTCTAACCCTCGAAGTTCAAGTTCCGAACAAGTCAAGTCTCGATAAATCAAATTTTCAACAAATTCTTGAAAACCATGATTTAAGCCACGTGGCCCCTCATTTTCAAATATTTAGATCATTAATCAGAGGATTTTGTAATTTTGCAATTACAAGAAAGTTAGCATCACTTCTATTTATCAAAATACAATTTGTAACGATTTTTTTATTTTAATACACGAGATTTCGTGGTACAAATTTCTTGGCACGCCCGGTGGAACCTTCTTGTCCTCTCATCTTTTGATCTCAAAATCTTCAAATTTCAACTGCTATATCAGCAATGGCAAGCGAAACAAACTATGACTCATCTTGAAGAGACACTTGCCGAACTCTTCCATGCGACCAAGGCTCTAACAAAAACTAGGAAAACTCAATTGGTCACACCACTGAAGAAGTTCTCCAACAAAGGCAAAGTGAAAACTGCCTTCAAAAAGCCAAAGTCTCATTCGATAGAAAAAAACCACAAGTTCAGCGAAAAGTTCTTGTTCGAGCTCTATTTCTAGTGGTAGATCTTTGTCTGGATCCCTTCATGCCACTTCTCAACAAAAGTGGAAAGATGATGTCTCATCTGAAGAATCACTTGAGCCAGTGATGGTCACAGAAGCGACATCGAGCTCAAATGACCGAATTCAACAAATGACTTTAGTCATTGAAAAATTAACAAAGTCATTGGAAGACAAAGATGCACAGATTGATGCGCTCACACATAGGCTAGAGTCGCAAAATCCATCGACTAAAGAAGACTAGGAAAATTCAGGATCTTCCAAGGTCAAAGAGTTGGAAGTCCAAGAGCACCAACAAAAGCAAGATATGCATGATTGGACAGTTGTTCAAAACGTGTTGCGTGACACCACTCAACTCTCCGTTAGCTCTCTATCCGTCCAACAACTTCAACATATGATTGTAGACACCATTCGTGCCCAGTATGGTGGTTCATTACAATCTTCACTGGTGTATACCAAGCCCTATAATCATCGAATCAACGAAATAAAGATGTCACTCGGTTATCAACCTCCAGAATTTCAGTGTTTTGATGGAAAATGCAATCTAAAGCAACATGTTGCCCATTTTATTGAGACTTGTAACAATTCAGGTACTTACAATGACACTATGGTGAAGCAGTTCGTACGCTCCCTCAAAGGTTTTGCATTTGAATGGTACACGGACTTATCGGCAGGATCAATTGACAGTTGGGATCAGCTTGAGCGAGAGTTCCTAACATGCTTCTATAGCACCCGACGAACTGTCAGCCTTCCAAAACTTGCTCGAACAAAACAAAGCAAGGAAGAGCCCATTATGGAGTACATTGAACGCTGGAGGAACGTCATGCTTAATTGCAAAGAACAAATAAGCGAAGCATCTTCCATCGACATGTGTGTACAAGGTATGCATTGGGGATTACTCTATAATCTCTAAGCAAACATGCCTCACTCATTCGAAAAATTGGCGACACGTGCTCATGACTTGGAGCTCCAAATTGTAAGGCATGGAGGTTACTTACCAAGTGATCCACGTGACAAGAAAGATCCTAAGAAGGAGATAAGGAAAGACACCAAGGCAAGTAGTTCGAAGAAGCTATGACGATTTCTACTGCTTCTGCAAAGATAGCCTTCCAGGGGTCAAGCTCGAACTCAAAACCAAAACCAGAATTCAGACCTAACAGAGGACAAGTCCAAAGTAGAGGTCATGTGACTCTAAAAGAACTTGAAGGAAAGGAGTACCCATTCTCAAATTCTGAAGTTTCTGGAATTCTGGATCAGCTCCTTGAACAGAAGATAATCGAACTTTCAGTACCAAAAAGATCCAAGGAAGCTGGTAAGATCGATCATCCTAAATACTGTAAATTTCACAGAATCATTAGCCACCCAGTGGAAAAATGCTTCGTCTTGAAAGATCTCATTGATCGTCTAGACAAAGAAAATAAGATCAAACTTGAAACTGGAGAGAATCTGACAGTCGTCTGCTCCATGGTTTCGTTTGGATCATTTGATCCAATTCCCATTGCAGAGAAGAGACAAACATTTTTTGGTGTACGCGATGCCTGTAAATCCTCAGTTAAGGAGTTTGGACCTCAACTTCCGAAATGAGTCATCCCAGTGAAGTTTGAGGTAGACGGAGAAATCACTATCAGTTACGTTTATCCTGGTATGGATAAACCAAATGCACCCAATCGTCCAACTTTTTATGAAATTATGACAGTGACTTGGATGTTTGGGATTCTGACTCAGAATCTGAAGATGAGATCGGTGACGGCTGGTCCACCTTCATAAATAAGAAAGAAAAATACCGAATGCCAAACAAAATAGGTAAAATATTACATTCTGCGCCTCTTGCAGGAACAGAGCTGGAGGGATTGTGAATAAAAATTCAACCCAATAAAGAGGAAACATTAGAAGAAGATCAGGGAGCATGGACACTTGTGAAAAGACGTCGTCGAAAGGCTCCACAACTCCCAAGTTCTAATGTTTGTGACAAGAAATCAAGACCAAAGAACAACCGAGGAAAAAAGCCTGAAGCCAAGCCAAGAATACGTACTAAGTCAACCGGGAGAGAAGTAGCTCCACGCGTTCTTCCTAGACCACCAACCCTGGGAGATTATTTTCCAAAGAGTTTCTTTGATAAAGAATATCTCACCTCCAATGTAATCAGTGTAGAGGAGAAAAATGAAATGAAGAAGGCATTAAGGCAGACTTCAAAACAGAAGAAAACTATCTCATGGCTTAACAATATTCCTGTCAATACGAGTCTAGCAGAGTCTCTCGATCTTCCTTTCGATGATCGAATGACTTTGATTGCAGCTTTAATCGATCCAGAAGAATATGAAGGCGAAGTTCTAAAACATATTGGATCCGCAACTCCTCAGGACTGTATGGCCGCCATAACATTCGACGATGAAGATTTACAATTGGGTTCTTGTCCACATAATAGGCCACTGTATGTTAGCGATTATATTCGAGGATACCAGATAAATCGCATAATGATCGATTGTGGATCTGTTGTGAATATTATGCCGGTCAAAACAATGAAGAAGGTTTGAATTAATGTTGGTGATCTGTCCAGAAGCAAAATCATGATTCAAGGATTCAATCAGAAATGTCAGTGAGCCATTGGCATTATTCGCTTGAAGCTACAAATAGGAGAGTTAATCTCCTCAGCTCTCTTCCACGTCATTGATGCTAAAACATCATATGAGTTACTCCTTGGACGTGTTTGACTACATGAAACTGGAGTGGTACCTTCCACCTGGCACCAATGCTTCAAATATAGCCGAGATGGAGAAGTTAAATGTGTGGTAGCTGAGTCTAAACCATTCCTCAAAGAAGAATCTCATTTTGCTGATGCCAAATTCTACATGGAAGATGAAGAATGCAATTCTCCAAGGTTGACAATGTCTGAATTCAAAATCAAAGAAGATGCACATGATCATGATACGTCTAGTGCTGTTCAATCTCATCAATTTATCAAAGGCAAGTCAAAATTTACATCCGAATGATTCTCAAAAGGCAAAAAAACCTCAAATAGAATCAACCAATTTTGAGGTATTGAAAAAAGAGTTAACTCTTCCAATACCTGGTATTCCAAAATTGCTTCTACCCCATCAACTTATGGCAATCCGAGAGGAATATAAACCTACATCAGAGGCTTCAACATCCGTTCTAAACATATCAAAACTTTATATTTCTAGCTCATCAAAACAAGAAGGAGCTCCTAAATCAAACAGACTTTCAAAGAATGTTACAATCCTCAAGTTAAAAAGTTGTTTGAAAATGCCAGGTTCGAAAAAGGAGAGCCTCGTAAATTAGGTGATCTTGACACTGTACTTTCAGGTGGGTGTGTCCCTTCTAATTCTGATGGAGCCCTGATGTCTCGACCCAGGTATAGTTTGGGATATGATCCTAATCCACCGAGTAAGATTAAGGTCAAGAATGTTTCCTCAAACCTCATTGTTATCTAAAATACTACCGCAAGTGCACAGGTCGCGTTCAAATAATAAAGTGTACCTTTTAAGTCCGGATTGTTGATATCTCGAGGAATGTTTACTTTAAATTACATGACTTTAATCAATTTAATTCTAACAATAAAAATAAACAAACACACAATAAAGAGCTGATTTTAGAAAATAAGGAAAAACATGCTAACTAAGAAAATAATAAAGTCTTGGAAATTTCGGAGTAAAAGTGGTTGGGATTCATGGTTTCATTTAACCGTCGCCTAATCAATTTCTCCACATGCCAATTAACACGCTACTCATTTACGATGTTAGACCCGATCTTCCAATTTTAGCTAATTACCTCTCTCGAGTGAAATTAACCCTAATTGATTGGTTTAACTTACTATATCTCTATGTCGATTACAACCAAACAACTGCATTAAATTGTTATGAAAATAATTCTTTGGATCACCTAGGACTAGAGGTATATCTCTATTCACTACGCAAACCTAGGGTTCCTACCATTTGGTCTAAAATGCACAATCTTCTCTCGAACGATGTACACTTCACGAAACACATTCATTTATTGACCATATAAATGAAAATGCAATATAAACAATAATAAAAACACATGAAATAAGCAACTTAACATTAAAGAGCAAATATTGAAAATCAATTAAAACTAGGTTAAACTAACACCATAAATCCCAACTCAATACTTAGCCCATGTTAAATAAATGATAATCAAGGAGAATATTCATCCAATGAATTACAAATATGGCTAAATAATGGCGAAAATACAAAGATATAGATAAAACCCCCTTTTTGTAGATTGGCTATGATTTTCCCCAATGCTTTGCCAAATCCTTTGCTAACTCCTTGAGCTCTATGTTGTATCTCCAAAATAACTAAGAAAAAGAAAAGAAAATGAAAATGAAAACAAAATAAAAAGAAAGAACCAGCAGAAGATGGAACCCAGAAAAATGAAGCTCCCCCAAAAACTGCCCAACTGCTGGTTTTTATATTAAAACCTAAGAAAAATTGCAACTTTGGTCCCTGGGCTTTTGGAAAGTTAGCAAAAAGGTCCCCAGTTTTCTTTTTAATTACAAAATGGCGCTGCAGCGCCTGGGTCTCTGTTTCAGCAGCTAAAAAAGTTGATTTTGTGTAATCTACAGCCAAGTCCCTCAATAATTGCAGCCAAGTCCCTCAACTTTTGATCTTGTAAAATTTGGTCCTCGAATTTTGACTTTCATTTCACTTTTGCCCTCCATAAATTTCATCGCAATTCCTCCACTTTTTTACTTGTTTGCCTTGGCCTCTAACTTCACAATTTTGTACAATTTTCGTCAATTTCCCTCATTTTGCCTTGTTTTCTTTACTTGAGTAATTTTTAGCCTACAAATGCAAATGATACTTAATTATGAGTAGAATTTCATTCTTTTAATCAATAATTGTATCAAATTAAGTGCCAAATAAATGTGCAAAAACACACTTATCACCCATCATGGTTCAAATTTATGAAGTTGCAGAAGAACAACCAGAACAATCGAGACCTTCAATGTTCGATCGAATTGAAAATGAGAATGCTAAAGTTTCGGTGTTTACAAGGTTAAAAGGAGAACCCTCTCCAGTGGTCGATGTAAAAGGTAAAGTTTGCGTCTTTCAAAAATTAAATGAAGATTCTTCTTCTTCTACCGAGATTGATAGAAATATACAAGCTCCCCAAATGTCATCCCAAAGACAATATGCTTCTCGACTTGGAATCAAAACTTCCAATCCTCCAAAACCACAACGGTCAAGAAGAAGACGGTGATATCAAAAACTTCACTCATCCCTAAAGGGTAATGAAGACGAGGAAGAAGTTTCTGTCAATCACATAGCCTTTGAAGAAGCTCTCGATTCAGACTCCGAGTCCAAAAGTTTTGTCACAACAGATGAACCTGAACCAGCCCCACCTACATTTGAAGAAGGTGAGCAAACTATTGTGGATGACTTGAAACAATTGAACTTAGGGATCGAAGAAGACCCGAGACCAGTATTTGTAAGTGCCCTCCTCAGTCAAAAAGAGGAATTCGAGTACATTAGTTTGCTTCAGGAATACAAAGACGTGTTTGTGTGGTCTTACAAGAAAATGTCGGGGTTAGACCCTAAGGTTGCAGTACATCATCTCGCAGTAAGACATGGAGTTCGACCAGTCAAACAACCTCAAAGAAGATTTCGACCAGAATCGATCCCTCAAATTGAAGTGGAAGTCAACAAACTTATTGAAGCTGGATTCATACGCAAAATGAAATACCCAACATGGATCGCGAATATTATCCCTGTTAAAAAGAAGAACGGGTAATTAAGAATTTGCGTTGACTTTCGAGATTTGAATCAAGCATGTTCGAAAGATGATTTTTCACTTCCGATAACAGAGTTGATGGTGGATGCAACTACCAAATATGAAGTCTTATCTTTCATGGACGGGTTCTTCGGATACAACCAGATACGAATGAACCCGAAAGATGAGGAGCTCACATCATTTCGTACCCCTAAAGGCATATACTGTTACAAAGTTATGCCTTTTGGATTAAAAAATGCGGGAATAACCGACCAGAGGGCAATGGAGAAGATTTTTGATGACATGCTGCATAAGAATGTGGAATGTTATGTGGATGATCTTGTTGTCAAAACCAAAAGACGTGACGATCATTTACAAGATTTACGGGATGTTTTCAAAAGACTTCGAAGACATCAACTGAAGATGAATCCGTTGAAATGTGCATTTGGCGTCACCTCTGGAAAATTTCTCGGTTTCGTCGTTCGACACCGGGGCATTGAAATAGATCAATCAGAAATTGATGCCATAATCAACATGCCAGAGCCAAGAAATATACGTGAGTTGAAAAGTCTTCAAGGAAAACTTGCATACATTCCAAGATTTATCTCTAACCTGGCCGGACGATGTTATCCATTTAACAAATTGGTGAAGAAAGATGTACCATTTGAGTGGGACGACACTTGTCAAAATGCTTTCAAAATCATTAAGCAATATTTGTCACGTCCACCGGTACTCACAGCTCCAGTCCCAGAAAAGCCACTTACCTTTATGTTAAAGCACAAGAATATTCTCTATGAGCACTTCTTGTCCAAATCAACGATGAAGGAAAGAGAATGCACTCTATTACTTAAATCGAACACTGGTAGGCGCTGAAATGAAGTATTCACCTATTGAAAAAATGTGCCTTGCATTAATCTTTGCAGCTAAAAAGTTGAGACATTATATGCTATCACACACGATCAATCTCGTTTCGAAAATTGATCCATTGAAGTCCATAATGTCTAGGCCAATTATCTCTGGCAAGATTGGAAAATGGGCACTACTATTGTCTAAGTTCGATATCAAATTCATTCTACAAAAGGCCATTAAAGGACAAGTTTTGGCAGATTTCCTAGCTGACCTCCCAATTCCAACGAAATGAGAACTTCAAGAAGACCTTCCCGATGAAGAAGTTCTATTCACCGAAACCATACCATCATGGAGGCTATACTTCGACGGAGCAGCTCGAAGTTATGGTGCCAGAGCAAGAGTTGTCATAGTCACTCCCCATGATCTTGTCATGCCCAACTCTTTTGCCTTAGTAGAGAAATGGTCAAACGAAGTGGTAGAATATCAAACCCTTATCCGTGGTTTAGAAACAACGTTAGATATGGATATCTACCAGCTGGAAGTTTTTGGAGATTCTAAATTGATAATCAACCAACTTTTAGCTGAGTATGAAGTTCGAAATTCAGACCTGAAACCATATTATGAATATGCATCAATGCTTATGAGACGATTTGATTCGATAAAAATTAAATTCGTCTCGAGAAGTAAAAATAGGGAAGCTGATGCCTTAGCTAATTTTGCTACTGTTTTTGCTAGTTCGAATGAAGATTTCTTACACTCCATATCAATTGCTCAAAGATGGGTGCTTCCATCGTTGCTACCTAGTAATTTGGAAGAAAACAATAGTATCGAAGTACTCGAAAATGAGGAAAGAGAAGATTGGAGACAACCGATAATCGATTTCCTCCAACATCAAAAGCTACCAAATAATCCACGGTGAAAAACTGAAATCAAGAGGCGCGCATCTCACTTTATCTTTTATAAGGGAACACTTTATTGACGATCATTTGATGAGTTTTCCTTTGATGTCTAAGTGATGACGAAGCAACATAGGTCGTGGAAGAAGCCCACTCTGGAATTTGTGGTGCCCACCAGTCTGGACCTAAACTCCATTTTCGAGTAAAACGGATGGGCTATTAATGGCCAACTATGGTACAAGACTCCATGTATTATGCAAGAAAATGTGAAGTTTGCCAAGTCCATACCAATTTCATCCATCAAGCTCCAGAACCATTACATTCGACAGTAGTTTCATGGTCGTTTGATGCATGGGGTCTTAATGTAATTGGACCTATAACTCCAAAATCTTCAGCAGAGCATGCATACATCCTCGTCGGGACCGACTACTTCTCTAAGTGGGTCGAAGTCATACCATTGAAGAAAGTAAAGAAAGAAAATGTTGCAGATTTCATTCGTATCCAAATCATTTATCGATATGGCGTTCCCGAGCATATCATAACTAATAATGGAAAACCATTCTGCAATAGCCACGTAAACAATTTATGTGCTAAGTTTGAGTTCAAACAGTATAACTCGTCTATGTACAATGCGGTAGCTAACGGATTAGAGGTGTTCAACAAAACACTATGCAGTCTGCTAAAAAAGGTTGTCTCCAAATCAAAAAGAGATTGACATGAGAAAATCGGTGAAGTCTTATGGGCTTATCGAACTACTTATCAGACTCCAACACAAGCCACTCATTATGCTTTAGTATATGGAGTAAAAACTATACTTCCTCTGAAGTGTCAAATCCCGTCACTTTGAATTGCCATCCAGGAAGGTTTGACAACTGAAGAAAACGTCCGCCTTCGATTGGAAGAGCTAGAAGCTTTGGATGAGAAGAGGTTAGAAGCACAAATGCATCTAGAGTGCTATCAAGCTCGAATGATCAAGTCTCTCAACAAAAAGGTGCGACAAAGATCATTTCAAGTTGGAGAATTGGTACTTTCCGTGCGCAGGCCAATCATAACCACAAGAAAAACAGGGGACAAATTTCAACCTAAATGGGATGGTCCATTTCTTATTACTCATGCATTCACTAACGAAGCGTACAAGATCGTCGACAAAGATGGATTGTAAATCAGACCTATCAATGAAAAAATTTTAAAGCATTTTTACGTCTAAAGTTCTTTATTTTTAAATTTTTCATTGTACAAAAAATATTATGTTCTTGTAATGAACTACATTCGACTTGATCCCATTTGGGTACGTAGGCAGCTTGAATAAATTATAAATTCAAGTTCAGTCCCAACTAATAAATTCATTCAATTTATTTACCAATTGCTGTAGTTAAAAAAAACACAAGAAACATGAAAAAGAAAAGTTAATCCAAATAAAAAAAATAACAAGTCAAAATTCATACAATATGGTCTGAAAAAGGATCAGAAATTCATGAATTCATCAGGATCACTCACCATTGATCACTCGTAGGAAACTATCTTCAAGGGTCTTCCTTTTCTGGTCAATGGATGCTACGCTAGCGACATCTCTTGTCTGTATTTCTTCCAATGCTGCCTTCTTGGTTCCAATCATACTTTTCTCTTCCTTTTGGGCTTGAAGTTCATCACGGAGTTTATCTAGCTCAAAGGTTAGCTCACTAATTTTGTCTTTCAACATAGAACACGTGGAATCCTTTACTTCCAGTTGAATGTTCAAAAGTTTCAGCTCCTCAGGCTTTTCTTCAACGGTTGGACAATCCAAGTGTTGCTTTCTTTCAGATAAGTAAGAGTCAACTTTTTTCAGAAACACATCCATGCGCTTCATCAAAGGCGCTGGGTCTGTATGGAATGAGTTGGTAATCACGTTTTGAAGAATTAAGTTATTTTCATCCCACCAAGATTGAATATTAGAGAATCCATGCTTCAAGACATCCTTAAAACACTTTTGAAGGTAACTAGACATGGCTTCTTCCAGAACAACCTTTAGATAAGGAGACTCTTGGGTAATTCCAGGCAGAGGACCAGACATGAAAGAACAAATTGGTGCAGCCCGATGATTATTTGTTTGTGAAGGCGGAATACTGGCTAAAGCCAACGAAGATGGAACGATCAGAATTCCTTGATTGATCTCTGAAATGTTAGCTCCCACAGTTCCTGAATTTACTTCATTTTCAGCATTAAAATTATCCATGATATGCACCAAAGTACCTCAATTGATGGTGCTCGGATATTTGCAAGGAGGGTCATGAGAATCATGAATACCATCTATTCCTTGAAGTGCATCGATTCGCTCGTCATTCTCGCCAGTCTGATCTTGCAAAAAGTTTGAATTCATGGAGAAATTTAGTTCTTCAGGGATGCTAGAAAAACCTACAAAAAATGGAGCATGATTTCAAAAAAAAAAGGGAGAAAGTGCAGCAAACAACAACAGGGCACATACCTACATTTTGTGTCCTAGGCGGCATGTGTAAAAACTCATCGTTTGATGGTATGTTCGGGAGGCTGATGTTAATGTGAGAAGCTCCAACTTCACCTTTTGAAAGACTTAGAATAGCTTGAAGCGGCCTCGGTTCTATTGGTTGTTTGATTTTGTATATTCGAGAAAGAGGAGCCTGAAATTAAAGATTGTGACAAAAAATCAGATACAAACAGTACATAAAAAGAATGGGAGAATTATACCTGATCTCTAGAACTTTCATCTTCTAGAGTCAAAGTCTTTCCTGGTGCTTGTGATGCTCAATCTCCAGAACTACTGTGATCTGGAATCAAAATTGCTTCTCACACCTTATCAGTAGGCTCAAAGGTGGCAGCAATCTTTGCCGAGAGAACTGTAATTTTGATTCTCTTAATACCTCTTTCATTTTGCTGGTTTGGATCCATATTTTGAGAAGCCTCTTCAGGAGTAGTATTTGGAGGGTTTAACCCTCTAGCTAAAAATCTATTCGGAGTCGAGCCAAGAACAAAGTCACGGCTCTCACTAGAAAATAAGACTTGTCCCCGAACCTTGGTCAAGAGTGGTAACACTTTGCTATTCCACCAAACCTAGTATTCAATATCAATGTTTTGATGTATGTCCCTCACATACTCTGGAATATGAAATACAAACCCATTTTTTGTCCGAGTTAATGACAACCAAACCTGATACATGTCGCCTACATTGGGGGCAATATTCAACTTTCTTGGTATACCGGGAAGTGTCTGTCTAAAGCCAAACTGTCTCGCAAACCTATGAGGATTATACGCCTCAAGAATGAAAGGTGAATTTCCTCGACGATAAGAAACAAATCCAGATCGAATACTCATCATGAATTCTGAAGTATCTGCAGACCTCGGTTGGTCATCCACACTTACATCAGGATGAGACGATGAGGGTAATGGATTCCAGCAAAAGTTATCGGTGTTCATCACTCCACGGATAAATTCCCGACAATCAAAACGTTTTTCCCCCAAGATTGGAAAGCATTCAGAGTTTCGGCATATCTTCGAATTATAGGATGAGAATAACTCTTATTTACATGAGCATAAACACCTCGAACAAAATAAGTTGCTGCCCAAGCATAAAGACAATATCCAGGAAATGAATGTGAAATTGAGCCAAGGTCTGGATTTGCCTGATAGTTAGATGTTCGTGTAAGTCCACTATAAATGCTCGTCAATATGGGTGGAACCAGACTATAAGTGTATCCGCTTGCCATCCTAGAAGATGCTTTAAAAGTCCTGACTCTTATATTTTCGTCCCTAGATGGAAGAACGAAGCTACAAAGCCATAGGGAGAGATAGGCTGCTATCTCTAATTCCTCTTCTTCTTCCATAGATAGAGATACTGTAAAATTGATCCAATGACGTTGATCCCTACGAGTAATGTCTCTCGACTTTTCTGCCACCACGGGCCTCCGTATTTCCTTCGATGTTCTTTGATGGCGCCTCTTGAATGGATTTAAATTCATAGAATTCTTATAACTTTTGTGTTATCGAGGGTTCGGGACACAACCATTCTCATGAAACTAAAAATTAATCCACTGTTCGTGAGTAACTTTGTCAGATTCATTCGCATGGGCAATCAATGCGAAAACATTAAAGAGATACAAACAAGACTTGGAAAGATGATCCGTCAACTTTGAAAGGCTTATGACTACTTCCTCATAATAATAACCCATGATCGAAAGTCTACTTATCTCGCGGATGTTCCAAAGAGAAATGCTAATTTCACCATTGGCAGTCACAAGGATGTTGGTCTCTGGACACCAAACCTCACAAAGAGCTCTATAAATGGAGTTTGGGCGACGGTAATCTTTTGCAGCAGAACCGACTGCAAAAGCTAACTCGCGGAGATTCCTCTTGAGCAGAAGTTTCTGGACCCACAAAGACCACTCCCAAAATTTTGGAAGAAAAGAAATCTCTCCTCGACTGACCGTGCACTTCCCCATCGTATTTTTCTATTATCAATTCTCTCACAAATCACAGCCCTTGGGATGTACTCTATGCTCTAGGAATGATGAGATGGAAGACACAAAAAGGAAAGATGACTTCTAGAGCGATTGGACTTGCCAGTATCCAAACTCTCGTAATATTCACTAATGGTGGACATATGCAACTCCGACAATGGCTCCAGAAAGTTGGGGGGAGGATCTATCGTTGGCTTATGGACACTAAATTTAAGTTCACCTCGTACGCTGGTTTGGGTATGGTACTTCACATCAGTATCTTTGAAACGCAGATAACTTTTACCTTGATTTTTAAGCTCAACAATTTTGTGCATGTCAGAGTACACTTAATCATCAGAACTTGTTCCAGCCATGCCTGCAACCAAAAAAAAAAAAGTCAGCCAAAAAAAAGGGGGCAGTAAACCTCTCAAATTGATTTATTGTCTAAAATCGCGGGTTTCCTGAATATGTAAGTAGTCTCTATAAAAAATACTTTGGACGATGGAAGGAACCAGTCCTTGGTCCTTAACACAAAGTGTTTTGGACGATGGAAGGAACAGGTCCTTGGTTCTCAACACAAAGTGTCTTGGACAGTTGAAGGAGCCAGTCCTTGGTTCTCAACACAAAGTGTCTTGGACAGTTGAAGGAGTCAGTCCTTAGTCCTTAACACAAAGTGCCTTGGACGGTAGAAGGAGTTAGTCCTTGGTCCTTAACACAAAGTGTCTTGGATGATGGAAGGAGCATATCCTTGGTCCTCAATAAAAAGTTCATTGGATGGTGAAAAGTGGCAGCCCTTGGTCCTCAATGTGTATGAAGGTTTTCCATTTTGAGTTTGTTCATAAGCATGTATTTCCTGAACTCATAGAATAATTGCAACATAAAAATCGAAAAAAAATCTAAGATTTCCACGAAGAAAATTTTGAACCTTAAAATCCTTGATTTACTCCAAAAGTTGAGTTCCTAAAAAAAATGTAGAAATGTTAGTTCCAATTTTATTAAAACAAAAATACAAAAAGACAAACATAATAATAACAACAATAATCAACGAAAAAGGGATTGAAATAAAAAGACAATTCAAAAAAAAAAGGAACTAGAATAAGAAGAAAGAAATAAAAAATAAAAAGTTACGAAAAGAAGAAGGAATAAAAACAAAAAAAAAAAATTTAAGGGCTTCTGCCGAAACAAATTGAAATTGGAACTTGGAATTGGTTCCAATTCCAGAAACCAAAGTATTAAAAAAAAAATCTCAAGTTTTCCGCCGTCGTGCCAAAACCAGGAAATATATTAAAAAAATGTAGAAACAAAAAATAAAAATGGAAAAGATTGTTTCGAAACCAAACCAATTCCGATGTGGAATTGGTCTTCATCGATTCCAATATGGAATTGGTAAAACCAAATTGGAATTCAGCATTTCGTTTTCTACAACCCAAAAATAAAAAAATGGAAATTCCAAAGAAAAAGGAACGAAACAAAAAAAATAGTAAAAAGAAACGAAAAAGACAAAAAAATAAAAATAAATAAATAAAATTGAACCAAATTTGGTTTCTGCCATTGCCGTGGCACAAACCAAAACTTGTTTGGTTTTATTTGGCTTCCGAGCGACGAAAAACCCAAAAAGTTAATTAATAATACAAAAAAAAAAAAGGAAAAGAAAGAAAGAAATAGAATCAATTCTGTGAAAACCAAACAATTTGTTTGGTTTCTGTATCGCAGAAACCAATGTTGACTTTGATTCCACCGCCAGGCGGAAGCCATTAATTAAAGAAAAAGAGAAAACAAAAGAGAGAGAGAGAGAGAGAGTAAAAGAATTAAAAAAAATTATTTACCTCTATCTGCAAGATTTAACCAACTTATTTCCAAATATCATGATCATTGATATAAATAGGTAAGTGTCAGGCTTCATTCAAACCCAATTTACCACAAAATATAAAAAACCTGTTCAAATCAAATTTATTATGGTTCTATGAAATAAATAAATAATGAAAATTCAATGAAAAAAAAATTATTCTCAAATATAAAGGATACATTTTTTTTTTTATCAAATTCACGTTTTATTCTCAAAATTTTCATCTGTATTAATTTACTAGTGAGATGTTCGAGATTAAAAAAAAAAGTCAAAATCAAACAAATCAAAAAAAATCGAAAATCAAGATTTATTAATTTATTTATTTCATAATAAATAAATAAATCTTGAGGGGGCATTTGTAAGTATAAAAAAAATAAGTAAATAAAATAAAATGGATTGAGTCGATTTAAATTATTAGCCCAATTAAATCTTAAGTCTACTAAAGTTCATAAAAATCCAAAAGCACATACCACATTTTAAATAAATAAACAAACAAATAAAACAAACAAACAAACAAATAAAATTATAATTACTCAATTATATCTTTTAATTAAATATAATTGAGTATTACCAAAATTAGCCCGAATCCTCCCCTATAAATAAGATCAATGGTCCATAAGACGGGACACAGGAAGCAAGCAAGAAAAAAAGTAGAGAACGCCACGAAGTGCTGAAAAAATTTCAAGACCATAAGAAGGGAAGAATTCCTCTCAAATCCAAATCCGATGAACCCCAAGAAGATTAAAATTGTTTTCAAATCAAACAGGTTCACGCAAAGTCTTCTTCAAATCAAATCAAATTCAAGTCCAAGTCTAAGCCTCGAAGTTCAAGTTCCGAACAAGTCAAGTCTCGATAAATCAAATTTTCAACAAATTCTTGAAGACCAGGATTCAAGTCACGTGGCCCCTCATCTTCAAATATTTAGATCATTAATCAGAGAATTTTGCAATTTTGCAATTACAAAAAGGTCAACGTCACTTGTATTTATCAAAATACAATTCGTAATGATTTCTGTATTTTAATACACGAGATTTCGTCGTACAAAAGATATGGTGTAAAATATATATTTTATTTATTTAAGTTCTTAGATATGAAAGAATTTGAAACATCTTTGACACTCAACGACCACCAATCGACTATCTTACAACGACTAAAAGTATGTATTGGAGTAAGAAAAAAAATGATTATTCAAATATTATTATTATTATTATTTTTGGTATAACTTTACATTTTCTACTTTCCTCCTTGTAGATTTCATGACGCACATTTTTCTCGTTAAATTTGTGATTTATATCTTAAGTAAAGCATAATTCATTTGTATGTGCGAGCATGAAATACCTTATATCATATGATAAGAATGTAACCATGATAGGTTTAATGTTTGGGTGGACAAATGACTTGTATCCATAGGGACCATAATAGAATTGTATTATGATGCATGGAATTGACATGGATGATATCATTTTTTCCATAAGGATGAGGAGTTTAAGATTAGGTATCAAGAACTCTTTGATTAGCGAAAATAAAATTTCGAGGACAAAATTCTTTTGAGGGAAATTGTAGAGCCCTGGAAATTTTATAGAATAAAAACTATTTGTTCTACTTGGTATATTTTTATAATTTTGGAAAGTTGATTTACTAAGGAAAAATAATATTAATTCAATTTTAATTGGGTCAAATATTTAGATTTCAATAGGACAAAGATAAGTATATCAATATTGGACTTGTTAGATAACTCTAATTAATCATGTATATTAAGTTTGAGAAAAAGTTAATTCGGATAAGTGAAACTTAAGTTATTGAAGTTTAAAGAATTTGTACTAACTAGTATCTGATTGCTAAATCGGTTATGGATTTTAAAAGTTTGGTAGGCACATGGATATCTAGATAGAAGTAAATCATCTCTTTATTTGATTATAATAAGGACCTGTTGTAATCCCATTTGAATTTCATATTGTTTTACAGGTACATTATGTGATCCACGTTCAATAGAATTCGTCGTATGACCATTTGATAAACCGAAAAACATATGCGATTTCACAATAAGGTTCTCAAATAAATTGTGCACAACGGGTTATAACCCTTGGGACTTAGGCATCCTTAATGTTGCTCAACATACGGCCATTGCTCGGAAGGATCAAGTACCCATGTGGTTTATGGAGCCTCGTAACTTTCGAGGATAGGGTTTAGATAACTAGCGATCACAAAATAAGTCGAGGGAGAATAGGAAAGCAGAGAGGTGTTGAAGTCTGAAGAAATGGAAAATGATCTAATTGATCCTAAATTGAAATTATCCAATACTGTCAAATTACAAAAATATTAAAGAATTGTTTTATATTTATTTAATTTTCTGTTTTTTAGTCTCAATAATCTGAGCAGAAAGTTTGAGTACTTGTGTTTCGTGGAAAGTTATTGATACTTGTGAAGCATAAAGTTATAATTTAACATTTGGCAGGGAAATATGATACATTGTAGAAAGTATAAAAAAAAGTGAAAAAAGATAAGAGAACATAAATAAGTCAATAGACTTGTGTGCTTTATTAAGAACCAAAATTCTGTATTTGTAGGGCAGAATCAGAGATACAACGTTAATAATTTCTAGAACTACAGTGGTATAATTGTCATTCACCTTTAAATTTTAATAAATTTACCTTTTACAACACTTCTCCTTAAATGACACATTATAAAATATATGTCTTATTAAAACCTTGTTTGATAAAAATTCAATGGAAAAAAATCAAATAAAGGAAAAAGAATACAGTTATTTTTTAGTACTAAAAATAAATGCCGCCTCATTAAAACCCTGATAGGAAAACCCTGTGGAACAAAATCTAAGTGGAGGAAAAAGAGTACAGTTACTCCCCCTGATGTTGATCACTGAAGATCTTTGAGTCGACACATTTCGATATTATGAACTAATTTCTTGAATGTAGATGTTAGCAGTGTTTTTGTGAATAAATCGTCCACATTGTCACTTTAGAGAATTTGTTTGATATCAATGTCGTCATTCTTCTGAAACTCATGTGTATGATAGAATTTTGGAGAAATATGTTTCGTCCTGTCACATTTGATATAACCCCCTTTGAGTTGTACAATACAAGTTGTATTGTTTTTATACAAAATTGTTAGTTATCCTTTGTTGGAGTTAACCCCCATAATGCTTGGATATGATGGGTCATGTCCTCAACCATACACACTATTGGCTTACTATATTGATTGCAATATTTTCATAATGATTTAAGGATGTTTCTCCATGATATAGTTGTTCCTTCACATGTAAACACACATCCTATTTGTGATTTAGCTTTATGTAGGGTCAGAGAGATAACATGCATCTATATATCCCACTAAAGCGGATCCTGACTTTTGAAAATAAAATAATCTTAAATCAGTAGTACCCTTTAGGTAATGAAAAATATGTTTAACACCATTCCAATATTTTTGAATTGGTTTAGAGTTATATCTTGCAAAAAAATTTACAGAAAAATTATGTCAAGTCGAGTGCAATTTATAAGTAAGTTAATGCTCCAATTGCACTAAGATATATTACTTCAAAATCAAGAACTTTTTCTCTGTCTTCAAGTTGACAAAATGAATTATTTTTCACTTCGAATAATCGAACAACTATGATGATGCCAATGGATGTGCATTATCCATATAAAAGCGTTTTAAAACCTTTTTTGTATAAATAGATTGATGAACAAATAATATTTTTGGGAAATGTTCAATTTACAACCCAAGACAAAATTTGATTAATCTTTCATCTCAAATTCATTTTTCAAATAACCAACAGCTTTGTTGAGCTCTTCAAAAGTTCCAATTAAATTTAAATCATCAACCATAATTGTAAATTCAATATTTGTTTTTTTTATGAAACATATGGGCGGACATGGTCATTTTTATAGCATTCATTCAACAAATATTCGCTAAAACGATTATACTACATGCGTTCAAATTGTTTTAATCAATATAATAATCTAAGAACATGGTTCTCGGACATGTATCATAGGAGTTATGCTTCAAGTATATTAAATCTTTCAAAGATAACATTAATAATCATGCCACATCAGTTGACTATCACGTTTTTCAAATTTCACGTATCGTCGAGATAACATAATGTAGACTCGTGATTTCATTCATGACGATCTTAGCAAAATTCACTATGTTAAGAGTCGCGCATTACACATTACAACTTCATTTTTCTCATTTCCTTTTCGTATAAATATATATCTTTAGATTTTCGGACTACAGGTCCAAAAATTTCGTATTTATCTAGTAAATTCAATTTAAGATTGCGTCTTCTTTTATTTGACCAAAACATTATTTCGACTTATTTATTTCGATTCCTCGCGATTTACATATGCTACTGCATATCATGCACAAGATTGTTGTCGACAACTTTTTGTTTTCTCGTTTGATTCTATTTCTTTTCCTATAGTGACATAACTTATTTAGATATCTCGATTTTCAACATATCAGACACATGAACCTCATTTGAAATTTTATGATTTGTTATGTATAAATACTCATTAAGAGTATATGCCTCCTTAATGATATCATCTTTGCTAATTGCTCATTTTTTATTTGAAAATCTTTGTATTAGAATCAAATGTCATCACGCTTCAAGCGTGCTATAAATATATTAAATATAATGCTAACAAATTGTCTTCTAAGATATCAATTCGTATTGGAGCATTAAAAATTGGTGCATGAGATATTATTGGTCTATTTGATCAATAAATGCATCTAAATAAATTATCTTTCGGACTTCTAATTCAAATGATATTTAGCAAAGATTTAGATGATGATGCTTTTATACATTATTTTCAACTTCTTAGTTCTCCTCTAATGCTGAGAAAATTGTCCGATCAAATTGACAATCATTTTTTCAGTGTTATAAAATATGACCCATTTGAAATAATAGTTCAAACTATGTACTTATTCTCAACCTTCTTTATTTTCTATCTCAGCGTATTGTGGTGTTCAATTTTTACATATAGTACGCCATAAAAAATAATTAGATGAAAAAAATAGAATCTGACCATAAGCTGATTATAATAGGCAGAACTGTGATTTTGGCATGATGCGTAATAGAATTTCCTAAATAAAAATGAAAAATACTTTATTTTCAATTAAATTAATTGAAGGCATTTAACAGACAATAGTGTTAAAATATTTGTTGACATCTTAACTAACACTTATTAAAATGTTGAGATTTATGCCCATTAGTATTAACAAGACATAATCTTAATTATATAATTTGAAAATTATGCTCATATCTTAAGCAATAATTTCGCAAAACTTCCAATTGCGAACACCGTGCTGTCATCTAATATTTATGTCAAATTCATTAGATACAGATAATATTTAGATAGTTAACATGGTGGGTAACGGGGCTCCATATATCACCCTAATTAATTTTAAAAAATATAAGAAATTTTTCATTCCCTATTTTAGCTAGCGATGTTTAATGATTAATTGTTGATAAAGAGAACAAATAATATATAGAAATTCATTGGATTGAAAAATATTCTGATTCTCTATTTAATATCTATTAAAATTTTTAATTTCGCATCATTATTGATCCAGTGATGGTCCAATTGATTACGCCAAATAATAAAATCAAATTAAACTTATGGTTCAATATAATATATAATTCCAATATTTAATCTTGAAGAACATGATTAAATATTATATAATCATATATCGTTCAAATAGTTAAATTAATCAATGTTCTAACGATATTAGTTATATGTTTTCTTTCAGGGATAAACATGAATTCAAAATAATATATTTTTCGAAATATGAATTGCTTTAAAAGTACGTTATATTTTTTATTATTATTGCTCATTCAAAAGCAATATGTTAATATTCTTCTGAAATATTAAATATTATAATTCATGCTCTTCGTGAGCAATCAAATATTATTATAATAAATTATACAATAATTTACGTTAGATTATATGTAATTATACTTTTCGAGAGCAAATAAGATCTAACTAGAATATTAATGAAAATTATAATGTGCTATTTTGAGATCACATTATATTTTACTATTACTTTTTCAAGAATAATAGATCAATATTCTTCTAAATTATGAAAAGTTTTAATTTCATGCTCTTCAAGAGCAATAATATAATATTGTTTACAGTAATAATTATGTAAGGATTTGCTCTTCAGTAGTAAAAACATAATTTTATGTTAAATCTTGTATCATTATGCTCTTTAGTAGCAATAAAATATGACCGAAACATCAATATCTAAATACATATGTAGAAAAATGGACAAGTAAATAAATATAATAATTTAATTCGTAATTTTACATATAATCGATCAATATTCTTTAGAAATATTGAAATTATAATATCATATTGTTTTGGAGCAATTAATATTCTTTTTTAAAATATTAATAACATTGTGTTTTTCTGGAACACCAACACAACCTTTTTTTTAATATTATTTTTTTATATGTAAAATGCGCTTTTTTTAGGAACACAACAAGATATATAATTTTCAAGAGCATAAATATAATATTCTTCTGCCTTTCGAGCTAAATAATAAAATTTATGCCCTATATAAGCAACAATGAAATATTCTTCTTGGATATTTATATAACGTGTGTTGTGTTTTTTCGAGAACATCAACATTGTATTCGTTTAAAATAATAATAATTTAAATTATGCTTCTTCAGGATCATTGAGCCAATATTTTTTTGTAATACTGAACTTATAATATCATGCTCTTTATAAGTAAGTAATGCTCTTCTTGAATATTAATAATGTTGTACTACTTCAGGAGTAACAACGAACCATTTATAATAGATAAATATACAATTAAATATTATCCTGGAATATAAATTATAACGTTGTGTTACTTTTGGAACAACAAGATGATAAATTCTTAATTTAAAGTTCACGGAATAATGTCTAAAAATATTTAATTATCATATAGACATGATAAGAATTTATAAAGAAAATTTAATTATCAAAATGTATTAGGAAAAAGAATCTTCATGCATAGAAGTTGACAAAATTGACTAAATCTTTTACCAACATGCAAAATATACTAAACATGCATGTGAATTTCACATATATAGAAATTAAAAATAGAACTAATATGTAACAGATTCAAAAGACAGAATTAATACTGAATAATATCTGAAAAAAAATGATCGTGTATGAATAAAATAATGAATTAATATGTATTCAGATTGCACATACAAAGGTGAATTAAAATTAATATGCATGCCGATGAAAAGTAGAGATGAAGAAGCAACCTCGTTATGATACATATGTATATTGAAATATTTCACATGCTACCAAATTAATTTTGGTACACGTGATAAATATTCATGCTTATAAAAATTATTACCTTCACTAAACTTTGAAAAATTAAGTTATCGTACTGATAACGTGTTATAAAAATTAATTTTGGTACACGTGATAAATATTCATGCCTATAAAACTTATTACCTTCACTAAACTTTGAAAAATTAAGTTATCGTGTTGATAACGTGTTATGAAAAGTGAAAAAAGGGAAGAGAACAGAGAGAAGTCAATAGACTTACGTGTTTTATTAAGAATCAAAGCCCTGTATTTATATGGCAGAATTATGGATATAACAGTAATAATTTCTAGAGTTGTAGGGGTATAATTGTCATTCACCTTTAAACCCTAATAAGCTTACATTTTACAACATAAAGGGAATATTAAGATTCTAAATAATACACAAAGATTTGTGCCATTTCTCAGTCATTGTGACCTGTAAGATTTCCTAGAGATATGGTACCTTAATAAATGCATTTGAATCTGAGTTTTGAAATTTTTAGTACTCGCTTTCTTTTATATTGAACCTATAATTTTCATTAAAGATAACACGTATCTGGATACTCGAATCATTCCGTTTTTCTTTCTAATTTTTAACAACTATTTTCTTTAATTGCAAAGTTACTTGAAGAATGATCAAGAGTAAGCAAGTTTGAATAACAATACTTATGATTCATATGTCCATTTGGAAGACATCTTGAATAGTATCCCAGCCCTTTTATGGTCGATTGAGTTGTCCCTACACTACAAGTGATCCAGGTCCCATATTTTCGAGTGTGAGCCTTTTTGGTGCAAATTGCCACCAAATCATCAAATTTATGCGTCGATGGGAGGTTCCTATCTTTTTCGAGATGCAATTTGAGAAATTATAAAAATTAAATTGAAATACTTGTATAGAAATGAACAACCAATTCAACCTCTGTCTATTGTCGCTATTTAACAGATTTTGATTTGATTCCTAAATTAAATAAAAATGAGATCAATAAATCAAATTGAGGCTCACTAGGATAGCTCTATTGTTCATCCAAATACCTTATACAACCTTAACAGGCATCATGTTATTATTCAACGTAATTTTGTCAGATTTGTTCATATTTGAATTTCAGTATTGGGCAAAATAGCATTTACTGTAACTATAAATGTCGTAATTGTTTTCCAAATTTGGTTTCTTTGGTCTCAATCAAATCCTGTCAAAATACATTAAAAAATGAGTTGTGCTTAACGTAAATAATTTTTTATCCATAAAGGTGTACATACACTCATATGAGTTGGGGCCCATGTGAGAGTGGACCTCACCCGATGTGAGTGTATGCCTGTATGGACGCCTTTATGGATTCGAAATTATGTACCAATAAATTTATCCTTAAAAAATAGAAGGGACCCCATATCTTAGTGAAAGAATCAATTTTTTTCAATATAGACCATTTCCAATGAACACCTACACCAATTCATTCGCACCAAATTTGGTGTAATTCATTAATTCCATTTTGCCATCCATTTTCCTTTAGAACAAATTGTTGTTCCTTCTATATCCTTTTTTTGGTTATCATTTAAGAATTAATTGATTTGAATTTATTTATAATTATTTTAATGTAAGGTTATTTTTCATTTAATTGATTTTAGTAATAAATGTTCAATGTTTTTATATATAATTTATTTTCTGTTTAACTTTTTTTATTAATAAAAAATGCAATATTGTAGTTCATTAAATATAATTTTTAATTTAACAATTTTAGTAATAATATAATTTATAATTAAATACTTTAAAATAAATTGATAATTGAAAAATAAATAATAAGCAAATATAACAAATACTATTCATTTAGCATAAAATAATTTTATACCAAATTACATCAACTTTAATGTAAAATGTTACACCAAATTTAGCCCTTGTTTAGGCTTCATTTTAGTATTAATGCATTTTTTTTCTTTTCAATTACACATTATTTAATAAAATAATTTTTTTAACCCCATATTCTTAAAAAATTACTATTTCAGAATACATTTTTCTCATAAGGCTAATTTTAATAGGTACCAAATAAGGGCGTAATGTAACGATTGGAAATGCCCTTAGGCTTAATAAGTCAATGAACATTTTTTCAGTTATGTTTGGTCCCATTTTTTTAAAAACACATTTTTTCAAAATTCGTTTTCAACTACATATTATCTTATAAAATAATTTTATACGTAAATCAAATTTTTTTCTTTTTTTAACCATATAATTTTTTGAAAATATTATTCTAAAAATATATTTTCTTTTAAAGATTGACTTAAACGTGTCCATCCTCATTGCTCCTTACCAAAACGGGGCTCTTAGGCCATCTCCAACCACAACACCATTGCACCATTTTGCACCATTTTTTGGTGTAAAATTGCTCCAACCCAACACCAAACTTTGCACCATTTTGGTGCAAAATGGTGCAAAGCCCTCAACAAATTTATTTGGGAAATGTAAAATAAGGGCAAAATTGGCATTTTACACTTGCACCATTTTGGTGCAAAGTGAATAGTGTTGCACCATATTTGGTGCAACACTATTCACTTTGCACCAAAATGGTGCAAGTGTAAAATGCCAATTTTGCCCTTATTTTACATTTCCCAAATAAATTTGTTGAGGGTATTTATGTAATTTGTGCTGTATATTTTTTAATATAATAAATTATTATTATTTTTATTAATATTAATAATTATTTGTGTTTAAAATAAATTTTAAATGTAAGACATAATAATTAATTAATTAATTAAAAGACGAAAATAATTTAAAATACATCAAACACGATTAATTAATTATTTATTTAGTAATTTATGTATTTCTGAAATAATTAAATAAATAATATTTCAACTAAGTAGATTATAAAGAATAAAAAAATGGAAGAAAATGGTTAAATACTGTTCATTTGGTGTAATTTTTGGTGTAATGGTTGGAGATAAATTTTAGTTTGGTGCAAGATTTGGTGCAAAATTTAGTGCAAAATTTGGTGCTGGTTGGAGATGGCCTTAGCACGTTTCATAGAGTAGTCCTGCAAAGTCCAATAAATACTCGATAGTGGACGGTGAGGACTGATCAGATTGCACAGTAATCAATGGCAACTTCAATTCCGAATCGTCTACTTTTCATCGATGGTGAATGGAAGGAGCCCATCAAGAGAAATCGCATTCCCATCATCAATCCAGCTACTGAACAGATCATCGGTCAATATTTTTGTTTCGATTTTCTGTTCTTTACTCCTGTTCACTTTTTGCTTCTGTTTAGGGGGTTAAGTTTATTTGACAATCTATTTCTTATCATTAGATGAAGATGAATAGTCTCGCGATGGAAAAAATAGGAAAGAAAACACCAACTGTACGAGTGGGAGGATTTTTTTTTTTTTTTTTTTTAATTTAATTGGGACGGACTTTATCGGTGACTAAGATACATAATTTACGGCAATTGGTTTTTGGGATAAACGAGGGGAGATAGTTTATAAAATAATAATAATAATAATAATTATATATATATATTTTAATTTTTATTTTAACTGAAATTGGTCATTAGGAATATGAGAAAATATTGATTTTTAGTGAGTATAAAGTGTGTCACGAATCTGATATATGTATATACTTTTTTCATTTGTTTCAGGGAGTATTCCGGCCGCTACAGCTGAAGATGTAGAAGTAGCAGTGGAAGCTGCCCGGAAAGCACTTTACCGAAATGCAGGCAAAGATTGGGCTTCTGCTACAGGGGCACATCGTGCCAAGTATTTACGTGCCATTGCTGCAAAGGTCTGTAATTTTATTTGTTGCTCGGGGTCTTTTATTTGTGCTGATCCAGACTTCGTCTGATTAATTTGCATTGAGATTGTGATCTTTTATTTTCAGTTGCATTTTGTTAAATTGGTATCTCACTCGTGTATTTCCTAGTTATGATCTACGGTTGAGGTATTGCTGGAACCATATTAAAAATTTCAATTATAAGTTATGTTTTGCTTGTACGTGCATCAAAAATTTTGAATATGAGTTTGTTGCATCTGTACAAGTCTAGCTTGAACACTTCCATGCAAGCAGGTGCACAAAAAACACCAGTTGATAAATAAAGGCGTTCATATCATTTTCACTTTCAGGAAGAAGTTTGCTTTCCATGTAACTGAAATTAGTAGCTGATGGTAACATCTACAGTTGATACTGGTGTCTTCTTCAAACTTTTGGTTAAAACAAACTGATACATATAAACCACTTGCTAGGAAATTAGACCGCTACTAATTCCGTCAGGATCAGTGGGACGCAAAATAATTTGAACTGAGAAGAAATAAATGTAGCAAAAATAATAAGTGCAAGTGACACAAGAATTTACGTGGTTCGGCAATCGTGCCTACGTCCACAAACCCACACCAATTCTTTTTTACTATATCAATAAGAGAATAAAAGGAATACAACAAATACACTCTCTGTATTTTATTTGCCTACGCAAAGACAATCTATCAATTTTCTCTCGTTAATTTTCTACACAAACGAAAGCCTAACTGCTTCTCACTTTGTGTTTTGCTCACTATCTCTCGCGTTTTCACTATACACGATTTTCTTGCACTTCTCTTTTGCTCATGTCTTGGCACACATTTCCCTTTG
Organism: Olea europaea var. sylvestris; assembly: GCF_002742605.1. NCBI lineage: Eukaryota > Viridiplantae > Streptophyta > Magnoliopsida > Lamiales > Oleaceae > Olea > Olea europaea. The sequence continues at coordinate 6,337,638 of NC_036259.1, read as the reverse complement.
CTTTGGCCCCAATTTATACTGAAAAATCTCACCATCCTCATTAATGCATCTCCATTATTTTTCAACAAAATTGGCTTTCATTAAATGCATGGCCCAAAGTCTTCAAAAAATATTGTGGTTGGCGGCTGCATGGCTGCAAAAAATATTTCCATCCACATTGCTTTTTCAACATTTGCAGCCATCATTTGAAAACAATTGTTTGACACCATTGAAATTGTGAAGCCTAACATTTAGGCTCCATATTTTTCAACAATTTCTCACTTGGAGACTAATGTGGCTTCACCTTGAGACATCCTACGAGCAATTTCTTTTTAGTAAAATTGGTGTGGATTACCTTCCTCATCTTCATTTTAGAAGGCCAACTGAAGTTGAACACAACTTCAGTTTTTCTGTAGTTACCGCCTTGGTTAACATGTCAGTTGGGTTTCTACTACCCTGGATCTTTTCCAGTGTTAATACTCCATCCTCCAAGAGAGATCTGATGAAGTGATAACGAAGTCCTATGTGCTTCGTTCTCGAATGAAATGTTGCATTCTTTGCCAGATGTGTAGCACTCTGACTATCACTGTGCAAAACATTCTTTTCCTGCTTGAGACCTAATTCTGTCAACAGACCTTGTAACCAAATCATCTCTTTGCTAGCTTCGGTTACTGCCACGTACTCTGCTTCTGTAGTGGATAAAGTAACAATCTTTTGTTTTTGCGAAACCTAACTCACTGCAGTAGTACCAACTGTGAATACATAACCGGTGGTGCTTTTCCTGTGATCGACCTCGCCAGCAAAATCTGCATCTACAAAGCCATGTAGGGCCAACTCACCTCTTTTAAAACACAAACATTTATCAACAGTACCCTGTAGATATTTCAATATCCACTTCACTGCTTCCCAATGCTGTTTTCCTGGATTCGTCATGAATCTACTCACAACTCCCACTGCATGAGCAATGTCTGGTCTTGTACAGACCATGGCATACATTAAACTTCCAATGGCTGAGGCGTATGGAATATTAGCCATGAAGTTTCTTTCTTCTTCTGTTTTCGGAGATTGGTCGTTTGATAGACGGAAGTGATTAGCCAATGGCGTGCTAACTGCCTTTGCATTGTTCATGTTGAACCTCCGCAAAACTTAACTAATGTACTTGGCTTGGGATAACTTCAAAGTGCCTTTTTGTTTGTCCCTACAAATTTGTTTAGCTGGACCCAAGTCCTTCATTTCGAATTCTGCTGACAGTTGCTTCTTTAATTTCTAGATTTCGTTCATGTCTGGTCCAGCTACTAACATGTCGTCAATATAAAGTAGCAAAATAATGTAGCTGGACTCCAGCCTCTTAAAATGGCAACAATGGTCAGCATTGCACTTATAGTAGCCATTTTTCTACATAAATCCGTCAAACTTCTTGTACCACTGTTTCGGAGCTTGTTTTAAGCCATACAAGCTTTTCTTCAATTTGCACACGAGCTTCTCTTTTTCTTTGATTGAGAAACCCTCTGGTTGCTGCATATATATCTCCTCCTCTAAGTCACCATGGAGAATGGCAGTTTTCACATCTAACTGCTCTAAGTGCAACCCCTCTGCTGCAACAATACTTAATACTGATCGAATTGTTGTCAGCTTTACTACTGGAGAATAAATCTCTGTGTAGTCAATTCCTTCTTTCTGTTGAAAGCCTTTGACCGCCATTTTCGTCTTGTATTGCTTTGATCCGTCATGTTCCTCCTTAACTCGATAGACCCATTTATTGTGTAGGGCTTTCTTTTCTGCAGGCAACTCAACTAGCTCCCACGTTTGATTAGAGATAAGAGACGTTATCTCATCTTTCATTGCAAGCTCCCACTTAATTGCATCCTCTCCCTGACATGCCTCATCACAGCATTCAGGTTCACCGGCATCAGTAAGTAACAAATAATTTATGTACTTTTTGTTTGGAACATGTGGTCGAGAAGATCTTCTAGGAATAGGAGTTGGAGGTAAAGTCTCCGCAACAGCTTCCTCTGGCTGAGGACTTTCATCTGTTTGCTTTGACATACTACTACTTGGAGTATCATCCAACTCAACATATGTTGGATTATTATGTATGTCACTGGACTGCGCTGTATCTCTATCCTTGTACATCACCCTTTCATTGAATATGACATCCCGACTTCTGATGACCTTTTTGTTCTTATCATCCCAAAAGCGATACCCGAATTCATCTCCATCATATCCAATGAATGTACACTTTAGTGATTTGGGGTCAAGCTTACCCCTAGCTTGATCACTAATATGTACATATGCGACACAACCAAAAACTTTCAAATGAGAAAATTTTATTTCTTTTCCCTTCCATGCTTCCTCCGGTATCCTGTACTCCAAAGGCACTGATGGCCCGCGATTGATTAAGTATGCTGCTGTGTTGATAGCTTCAGCCCAAAATTGTTTAGGCAAGCCAGCATGTAACCGCATGCTTCTGGCTCTCTTTGTCAACGTCTGGTTCATTCGTTTGGCCACACCATTTTGTTGCGGTGTTCCTGACAACGTCCTTTCCAGTTTGATACCACTCTGGTAACAAAACTTTTTGAAATCAGTATGTCCGTACTCTCCGTCATTATCTGATCTCAATTTCATTACTTGCAAACCTGTTTCATTTTCCACCATAGCTTTCCACTTCTTGAACATCTCAAACACTTCGGATTTGTGTCTCAAGAAGTAGACCCATACTTTTCTGGAGTGATCATCGATGAAAGTCACAAAATAAGACTTTCCGCCAATAGATGGAACTGCAGCTGGTCCCCAGACATCTTTGTGGACTAACTCTAGCTTTTCCTGCTTTGGAGTTCTGCCACACTTGTTGAAACTCACTCGCTTCTACTTCCCGAAAATGCAACTCTTACATAGGTCTGCATCAATAGATTGAAGTCCTGGTAGTTTCCCTTTGTCATGCATGTACTTGAGTCCTTTCTGACTCATATGCCCTAGTCTCTGGTGCCATAGATTCGGATCTTCATTTGAATCAGCAACTGCAATTATTCCGCAAGCACTCGTTGTGGTGTAAAGAGTATCACTTTTCTTGCCTTGTGCTATAGTCATTGCACCCCTGGAAACTTTCCAAATATCACCGTTGAAGGTTGTGACGTAACCCTCATTTGATAGTTGGCCCACAGATATCAAGTTCTTTCTCAAGTCTGGAATATGTCTGACATCCTTCAATTTCCTTACAGATCCATTAAGCTTGATCTGTACTTCGCCTTTGCTGACTACGTCACAAGGTTGATCATCACCAAGATACACTTTTCCAAGATTGCCTAGCTCATAACTCGTAAAGAGTTCTCTGTTTGAAGTAGCATGAAAAGATGATCCAGAATCTATTACCCAGTATTCTGCTTTGCTTTCCAAAGAGCATATCAAAGCATCATCAGATTCTTCTGATACAACATTGGCCTCGATTTTGTTTTTATTTTCTTTCTTGGAAACTTGACACTGATTTTTGTAGTGTTCGATCTTGCCACAATTCCAACATTCAACAACTTTTGATTTTTTGGAATTCTTTGGATTTCTGGATTTTGATCTACCAAACATTGACTTGCTCCTGTAATACCCTTTACCTCTGTTTGAACTTCTGCCTCTGCTCTCCACATTCAAAGCGGCTCCAAAAGTGAAAATACCTTCTGACTGTCTTCGTATTTTCTCGGTCAGGATCATACTCACGACATCTTCAAACTTCAATTTGGACTTTCCGGCAGAGCTACTAATTGTTGTAACTGTGCCATTCCAACTCTCAGGCAGCTGCCCGAGAATCAATAAAGCTCGAACCTCATCACTGAACGTGATTTCGACTTTGTTTAGTTGGTCCGTCACTTCATTGAACACATTTAGATGTTCTCCAAATCTTTCGCCTTCTGCCATTTTCATAGTAAATAGTTTTTTGATTAAATGAACTTTGTTTGCTGCAGATGGTTGGTCATACATGCTAGAGAGGGCCGCCATGAGAGATGCCATCGTCTTCTCATTTTTTATGTTGAAAGCGACTGACTTTGATAATGTCAGCCTTATTGCGCCAAGAGCCTTTCGGTCAAGTAATTCCCACTCGTCGTCGATCATGTCCTCCGGCTTTACGTGAAGTGGTTTATACAGGTCCTTCTGGTACAAATAGTCCTCCATTTGCATCTTCCAAAATCCAAAGTTTGTGCCATCAAACTTATCGATTTTGGATATCTTCTTGTCTATGGCCATTCCTCCTACTTAAATTCTGGAGCTCTGATACCAGTTATTAGGAAATTAGACCGCTACTAATTCCGCCAGGATCAGTGGGATGCAAAATAATTTGAACTGAGAAGAAATAAATGTAGCAAAAATAATAAGTGCAAGTGATACAAGAATTTACGTGGTTCGGCAATCGTGCCTACGTCCACAAACCCACACCAATTCTTTTTTGCTGTATCAGTAAGAGAATAAAAGGAATACAACAAATACACTCTTTGTATTTTATTTGCCTACGCAAAGACAATCTATCAATTTTCTCTCGTTAATTTTCTACACAAACGAAAGCCTAACTGCTTCTCACTTTGTGTTTTGCTCACTATCTCTCGTGTTTTCACTCTACATGATTTTCTTGCACTTCTCTTTTGCTCATGTTTTGGCACACATTTCCCTTTGCTTTGGCCCCAATATATACTGAAAAATCTCACCATCCTCATTAATGCATCTCCATTATTTTTCAACAAAATTGGCTTTCATTAAATGCATGGCCCAAAGTCTTCAAAAAATATTGTGGTTGGCGGCTGCATGGCTGCAAAAAATATTTCCATCCACATTGCTTTTTCAACATTTGCAGCCATCATTTGAAACAATTGTCTGACACCATTGAAATTGTGAAGCCTAACATTTAGGCTCCATATTTTTCAACACCACTTTATTGAAATGCTAGAGGATACTCATTTCTGGTAATGATAGACAACATATTTTAATGTGAGAGGCGGGTTATGCCAGCATTTGTAGCAATATGTAAATGACTTTGTGGTATCTACAACACCAACTTTGCTAGCTAGGAAAGTAGTATGTACATCATGTGATCTTTGTCAATTTTACAATTATTATCATATTTTCAGCTGGAAATTATATTTAATTTACATTTTGTAAAGGTGAACTTTCATTCTTGATGATCCTATTTTAAAGGATGCTTTCATCACTTGATGTGCATTTATTGAATTGTTACTTTTTGAGTGCAGTATAATTCTAAACATTTTATTTGGCAACTCTTGTCATACCTTATTGTTTTGTGAGTGTACTTGAGATTTATCCTTTTCTGCATGTATTTAGTTCAGATACATGGACATGGGTGTTTCTATTTATAAAGCTTTCATAAAGTTTACTTTTATTATTTATTACTACGATATATATTTAAGGCTAATTTGCTTGGTTTAGATGTCTGTCTGCTTACTATTTCCATGAATGTGTAGATTACAGAAAGAAAATCAGAATTAGCAAAACTCGAAGCAATTGATTCTGGGAAACCATTTGAAGAAGCAGCTTGGGATATAGTATGTTTTAAATACCTGGGAAAACATTTTGGTCATTCTATATATTATACATCGACATTATGTTCATTCATGTCATCCAGGATGATGTTGCAGGATGTTTTGAATATCATGCTGAGCTTGCTGAAGCTTTGGATTCAAAGCAAAAGACTCCTATTTCTCTTCCAATGGAGACATTTAAGTGTCATGTTCTGAGAGAACCCCTTGGGGTCGTTGGGTTGATTACCCCATGGTAGGTGCTACTTATTTAGTTGGTTCTTTAATTTTTTTTCTCATTAGAGTAATAATAAAGGAATATTTGCTACTCTAACACCCAGCCCCTTTCTGCAAAAACATCTGTATCACAAATAAGGCCGTGATAACAAATACTCTGCTTTATCCTCTTTCGTTATCTATTAGATTTGCTGATTGTGTGAAATTGTTTTTGGCTTGTTTATTCCATAACCATTGCAACTTGGTCATGTTCAACTATAATTTAGAAATATTTAAGAAATGTTTACTTTCTATCAGAGAAATGGACAAGGGATAAAAAAGAGAACATAAAATTCAGGAATGAGCTAATGATGTTTTCTTAGCTCTCTAATTACACCATGTAAGAAAATGAAAAGGAAAGAAAACAGACTATTGTTCAATGTGGAAAATGGAAGCTGCTCTCTAAGAATGCACCAATGCTTTGTGTTGAGTGTTGAAACTATGTATTGAGTAGAAGAATAACCATTGAAACTACTGTTGAGTTTTGTTGAAAAAGACTGCACTTGCTGAATTGTACTATGAAGATTAGGTCTTATTGGCATGGATTCAGTCTCATGAATTAACAAATGAGCCCGTCATCTATAGCACTTTCTAAAATGATGTTAAATGAGTTTCTTCACTGTCCTAATTATGTTTGTTAGTCGTATTGATGTTTGAACATGTGAGTTTTACACTGATGATCTCTCCTGGATTAACTGGGAGCATGGGTAGTGATCTATATAGAAATTTTGTTTCTCATTTTGTAGGAATTACCCTCTATTAATGGCCACGTGGAAAGTTGCCCCTGCCCTAGCTGCTGGGTGTACTGCAGTACTTAAGCCATCGGAATTAGCATCAATGTAACTCTATCAAAACTCATTTTCTTGGCTTCAGTTGTCAATGTCTTCAGCTGTACAATTACACCTACAATTTCTACTGCAGTACTTGTCTGGAATTAGGTGAAGTGTGTAAAGAGGTAGGCCTTCCACCCGGGGTTCTTAATATTCTGACAGGACTGGGGCCCGAAGCTGGTGCTCCTTTGGCGTCTCATCCTCATGTTGACAAGGTGAAGTTGTCCGACTCTTAATCCTGTGGTTTGGGTGTTGGATACTTGTAAGAAGTGACAATGTTTGTGTAATTTATCAACAGATAGCATTTACTGGGAGTAGTGCTACTGGAAGCAAAATTATGACTTCTGCAGCGCAACTTGTGAAGGTATGGTTGAGGATGGATGCCAGTTAAATGTGATACTCATTAGCTATATGTGTGTACTCAACCTATTTTAATTTTTTGTTGCTTACAGCCAGTTACACTTGAGCTTGGTGGAAAAAGCCCAATTGTTGTATTTGAGGATGTTGATCTAGACAAAGGTTTGAGCTTTTTCAACTACGAATTATGAACCTAGTTTGCTATTTACATGGTTAAAAAAATTCTGTCCCAATCATTTGATCAATTGGAACTTTGGATTAAAATGAGGAGTATCACTGCACCATTAAACATCTCCTAACTTCTTCCCACCCCCCACCCTAACCCTACCGCAACCAAAAAATAAAAAGATAAATCAATTAATTAATTAACATGCGCACAAGAACTTGTGTGTGAGGTGGAAGGGGATACATAAACTTCTGATAAATATTACAAAATGTTTGTGAGTAGAAATGATTAAGACTACACTTTAAGATCGATGTATAATCTGCATTTCCTGTGTGAATATTGAGATATGCTCTGATTTTCTGATTGACTGAGTATCTCTGTTCATGTTTACCATTCAAAACAGCTGCTGAGTGGTCTCTCTTTGGTTGCTTTTGGACAAATGGTCAGATTTGCAGTGCCACTTCTCGACTTCTTGTGCATGTAAGTCTGTGAATACTGCATCTTTGATATTGTTATTCAAATATCAACCATGTTTTCGTAAACTCAAAAACTTTCTTATTTTTAACTACACATTCTCCAAAAAAATTACTATTTCTCTCATTATAATATGTAGTAATGGGGGCCAAACGGCGCTTAATTAATTTCCGTTATCTGGAGTGGAGCCCATTAGGGCCCAGTGAGGGCAGTCTTGACCTGCCCCTGGTGGAAGGGGTTCTTGCCTGCACTTAACTGGGCACAAATTCCAGCCCCCCCAATGCTTGTAAATTGTAACAGATTTTAAGAGAGAGAGAGAGGAAAAAAAAAAAAGAAAAAGAATAATTAATTAAAAACCCAACTGAAATGACCCAATCAAAATGGACCGACTCCAAATCAAACCCAAAATTTAAACCCATATTTCTTCCAATTCAACCTCTGACAAACCCATATTTTATTTGAATATTTCAAAATGTTGCATTTTAATTTTGAATTTTATGGAATATTATTTAGTGCTTTAGGTTTATTAATTTCTTACCTTAAAATGTTCACATACAGTTAAACTTTGCTTTCTGGAATGTGATTTGAAAAGCTATTATTAGTATCTTAATAAGTACATTGGTATATCTACTTCAATTTCCACATATTTGTTCCTGGACTTCAAATTTTGCAGTGCATAGTTAGCTAGTTAACGTATAATCAGGTCTGGACAAGGCTTGATTTCTTAGAAATGGAATACTTTTATGAATTATCTATGGATGTAGAGCAATGAATCTGCCCTTTAAGGCTTTAGTTCTAAAATTCAATAGAGAAGAAACTATTTAGTGAATGTTTGCTAAGCTTAAAAAAGTTCCATTTAACTAATTTATAATTTGAGTAAATAAGTCAACAAAATGCAGAAATAAGTTGCATACCCTTACATATAAAAAATGAGTAATTATTTATTTATTTTAAAATTACCTATATTTTACCATTATTAAATCAAGTCTTCCCTTAAATAGTATTCTGGCTGCGGTCCTGTCCAGTATCATTGTCAACCTTTTTAATTTACAACATCATTAGTCCTTAACGTACAGTTTATATCAAATTAGCTATTACCAATGCACATGGCCCTCATAAGTTCAGTGTCCTTTCGTACTTTAGCATCTTTCGAGGGTTGTTTATAGTTAAAGATCAATGACAGAAACTGTCCACTAAGGATTAATGGTGCCATAAAGTCCAAAACTTGGGGTTAGTGCTGTCAAAAACATTAAATTGGGTGCCAATTTTTACGCGTTTTATGTAATGTAAATTAATCCACAAGTGTACAGTGTTATGTTTTGTAATATACGATCAAGTATGGATGTCGAACTCATAGGGATTGAAATTCAATTTATACCAAGTACTATAATTATTTTAGCCTCTATTTTATCTAAACGAATAAATGTGGTAATCAATGTTTCTAAACTAAATCTAATATGATGGTGATGACAATTCAACAATATTTTGCAAATTTGAAAGAATAAACCAATATGAGAAAGCCTAGGGCATGACTTCACCTCATTATCAACAATGTTTATCGATTAAATAGTTACTTCTAATCAATTTATCCAAGTTTATAAGAACCTTAATTTAATTCTACTCCCTCCCTCGAATGCTGAGTAAAAACTATTCTTACACTTAAATTTTAATATCTATATTTCGAATTAAAATCTAGAAATTATTAAGTTCGTGGTTCTTAAAAGGAACATGCTTTGAAGATTTTATAGTCTCTCTCGAAATTTATAAAATTTAGGTTGTGTTATTCTTAGATCGCGCCTAAATTCCCCTCTCTCAAGTTTTGAAATTGACTAGCCTCTAATCATTCAATTATTGATCAGGTAATTGAAATCATTAAACCAATAACACAAATAAACTTTAATGGAAAAATTGAAGGAAATAAATAATATAAAATCAAAACATGGTCTTAAGTTTGGTTACATCAAACCCTAGATATAATGTTTAGTTCATGATAAAAAAAGCATGGAAACTATCAAATTTATAAAGAGCAACATAGAGGAGAAAAGAGAAGACCTAGTGTTGTAGAGATTCAATCTCCTCTGTATTAATCTTGATTCCTTGCTTTGTTTCTTGCCTCTTGTATTCTTGCTTCGTTGAATTCTCCCCTTAAAATTGGTCTTTAGGGTTGTATATAGTCTCTCGAAGTTCCAAGAAGAGTTTGAGTCGGATTGGACTCTTTAAAAACGCCAAAAATTAAAAACCCTAACTCCCAGCGCAGCTTTATTCTGAGTTTCTCCTGGCTGAACTGGCGCTGCGGCACCTATTTGCTGGCTTCTTCTTTGCTTTGGTTATTCCTTTTTCAACCTTCTAGGATTACTTTCAAGTCTCTTCCACGCCTATTCACACTCCTATAAACTCTGGCCCGTTTTCACGCTCCAAACTCGTCGTTTTCACCAGGTTACCTTACATGTAAAACAACATGAACTCGCATCAAAACGTACTAAATTGCTCAAAGACAATTAAAATATCAAGTTTAAGTGGCATTAAAAACAATGAGTAAAACTCACTCATCACCAACTTTCTATAGTTCTAATAGGTAGGAACTGATAGTGCAATTTTCCCAAATCTCAATACACTTTAGTGTCTATTTACTTCTTCACGTTGGCCTTGTATTTCACCCCACGTGTCCAATCTCTTACATTGTCTCCCTACGTCTCTCTTGACCTTCCCTGTTCCTCCCCGTTTCACTCTCCAGCACTGCTCCCATTCCAAACTTCACAAATAATCTATATTTTACATTATACATAAGTTTCAGGGCGTTAGATCCTTTTTGTTCTGTCGACGACAAATGAGATGCAATTTTGTGGACTTAGTTATTTCTATGCTGTCATTTTTTCAAGTTCTTTTGTCAGAATCAGGGTACGTCGGGACATGTTAATCACATTGAAGCATAAATAGAGCATTTTTGTTGTTTAACTCTTGGAGTGAACTGTTCCTCTGTTCTACTGTTTATCTTCTTGAATGTTGTTCCAGTACTATAACTTTCGAAGTTTTGACAAATATTTCAGGAAAGCATTGCAGCAGAATTCTTGGACAAACTTGTAAAGTGGTGCAAGAACATCAAAATTTCAGACCCCTTGGAGGAAGGTTGCAGGCTTGGTCCTTTGGTAAGCAGTGGACAGGTAAGAAAACTTGTATTTAGCTCTGTTTTCTCAAACTCAAGCAAGATATGGGGCTGAAAGATTTAGATCATTACCTGCAAAAGTTCCGTTAAATGCTATGGCTGAATCTTACACATAATAAGAAACTTATGTTGATAGAAACTGTTGAATATATTATGTTTCAATTCTTTTGTAATATTTTGTGCATGCATACCATGAACATATTAAGTCTTGCACTCTCATTTATTCCTTACTGGAATGAAAATATCAGAAATTATATTACTCATTACTCAAATTTGGTATTTTACAGTATGAGAAAATAATGAAGTTCGTCTCAACAGCCAAGGATGAAGGTGCCACCATCTTGTGTGGGGGGGAACGCCCTGAGGTAAAATTCCTTAATCATAGCCTATGGCAAGATTGTATATCAGCTTATAAGGATATTGACCTAGCTTTATGATTGATTTGCAGCATTTAAAGAAAGGCTACTTTGTGAAACCAGCCATAATAACAGACGTAAAGACCTCCATGCAAATCTGGAGAGAGGAAGTATTTGGACCAGTTCTTTGTGTTAAAACATTCAAAACTGAAGATGAAGCCATTGAACTAGCAAATGACACCCAGTGAGCTGACTATTTGTCATCCTTAATGCTTCTGTTCCCTGAGACCTTTATTTGTGATTTAAATTTTCTGTTGTCATTGACCGGATAATTGTTGACAGTTATGGTTTGGCTGCTGCTGTATTATCACAAGATCTGGAAAGGTGTGAGCGGATGACCAAGGTGAGAATCATTTCCAATTATGATCAATATTTTAAAACCCAGCCTGGCAGGTTGGTCTTTAAATCACTGCTTATGAAAATTAACTGTAAGCTGCACTTTAAACCTCAACAAACAAATATGAAGGCTACTTGGTGTTGGGGATAACTATGAATGGTGTTTCTTTCTTTTATGCAGGCTTTTCAGGCAGGGATTGTTTGGGTCAACTGCTCACAGCCTTGCTTCTCTCAAGCTCCATGGGGAGGCAAAAAGCGCAGTGGTTTTGGGCGTGAACTTGGAGAATGGTAATATTATGTTTTCCCCCCTCTTTCTGGATTTTTTTTTTTTTTTTTTTAATCAATAAGCGTTCTTAAACCTTGCTAGTTGACAGTCTAGATGCCTTATTCCCCCCGCCCCCCCCGGGGTCGTATCATTTTTAAGATGCTTCTGATTATCTTAGGTGTATTTTTACCTGTACTTGAAACCCAACTAAACTAGATAACTTGTTCTTTTCTCAGGGGACTGAACAATTATTTGAATGTAAAGCAAGTCACACAATATGTATCTGATGATCCATGGGGCTGGTACAAGTCTCCTTCCAAGTTATGAAAACTTTGTCTGGATATAGAAAAACACGAGTTAAAAACTGTCGCTCTTCATCTTATCTTTAGTGAGATGGTCGAACTATGTATCTGATCGCATCATTGAGATGACGTAAACTTGTAACAATGTTTAGTTCGTTGAAATGATTCCTGTAGCCTACTTGGGAAATAAACAATGTAAAACAGCCTTGAATTAAAGTCGTTTTTATTTTATTTGAATTCCTTGTTCAAATTGAAGTCCATCATCGTGCCAACTTACTTAAAAACACCTTGATATGGTCAGCATTTATGATTTAAATAGTCTTTATTTATTTATTTTATTTGTTTAATACACTTTAATGAATTAAGGACAGTAGTTATAGTCTAGATTTTTGGATCCTAATTAGAATAAGTTCTCTTTTCAGCTTTATTTCATTTAAACACTTAAAAACGTGTTCTTTGTTTCCCGGTTGTTTCTAAATCTTACGAATCATTGAATATCTACGTCAAATAATTATATATCCGTTAATTCATGTGAAAATCTCGTATTTGTTCTTGTTTATACTTCTGTTGGCATCATATTTGACAAAGTTTAACTTTTGTAAGTGAGTCAAAGACTCGAAAATTTGAGCCTCATTTTTTAGGGAAAATGTATTTTGAAATAGTGATTTTTCTAAGGATGTGTAGTTAAAAATTAAGGAAAAATTTTAAATTTAAGTGTAAAATTATTTTATGAAAAATGTGTGATTGAAAATAAATTTTAAAATAAATCACGTAGAGTGTACATAAATTGCCTATAATAGGCCATGCATGTGAATCAGGTAACTCTAAAAATGTTGCCAAACGGGGCCTTAACCAATCATGCAATTCTTTGCAAAATTTCATGTTTTCAAAACTCAATACATTATTTGTAGGGTTACCCCAATTAAATGACATAATGTGAGTGGATTAAAATATTGATTGTATTTTTAAGGTAACGAAGTGGCATAATGTGATTGGATGAAAATGTTGACTATATTTAAAGTCATTCAATGATAAAGTGGCATGTGGTGTTACGTCACTCATTGTGTCACTGTAGCCTATTTTTTATTTTTTTAATTTAATTTATTTTTTTATTTCGGCTGTACATTTGGGGTAACCCCACCCGTACCTTCCCCTGCACCCCCCCGCCACGTGAAAAAATAGAGGTTGAAATTCGAAATCCTCACCATCTTGCCTTCATATCCACTCCCCGACCTTACCTTACCTTACCGTACAAAATAAATAAATATTTGGATCTTTTCTGGGATATTGTATTCGCATCGCATATTCTCTCTGTATCTTTTCGTTTCTACTATATTAGTTTGGTGGAAAACTCTTTTTTTTTTTTTCTTTTTCTTTTTCTTTTTATTGTATTCAATAATCTGTTTCTTTGCCAAACTGTGAAAATTTTCTACCTCAACATTGGCCATTGTACATATGTTGTGGGATTGAAGTACACTCAAATCCTGTACATTTGAAGGTGTTTGTAATTATTATAGAGGCAGCATACTGAAATTTGAGATCTGGGCATTGGATTTCTGAGTTGAATTCATGGGGAGCACAGAAGAGAGAATTGTTGCTGTAATCATGGTGGGCGGACCAACTAAAGGTATTGTTATGAACCTTATTTCGTTTTATTTATGAGTAATTGTACTCTAATTCTGATGAATATTTGATAGTTTGGAGGAATTAGTTGGACCTTTTATGAATTTGATGAATATGAGTAGTACGTGATGAATTTTTCTTTTGATTTTACTGTTTTGCTGATAAAGTTCAAATTTTGTTAGAATAATGAGACCCGTTAATTTATTTTGTTGTTCAATTATGGAATTTGAGAATGCAGGTACAAGATTCAGACCACTGTCATTGAACATTCCGAAGCCACTATTTCCATTAGCAGGACAAGCAATGGTCCATCATCCTATCTCTGCTTGTAAAAGGGTAAGAAATGTCATTTGGATGTTTGCCAGACAATCAAAAGATTTTGCCTAATTGGCATTGTCTTAATTGATACTAGAAGTTAGCTTTGTCTTCTAATAGTGTGGACATTTCGAGTAGTGAAATTGAATATCCTCAATATTATATGGATCTAGTATATTAACTACGTGGGGTGCTGATCAATAAAGTAACTTTCCTTTTGTATTCATTTATCAGATCCCAAATCTGGCACAGATCTACCTAATTGGTTTCTACGAGGAGCGGGAATTTGCATTATTTGTTTCTTCAGTTTCTAACGAGCTTAGAGTTCCCGTCAGGTAATTCTGCTTCTTCTTAAAAATTTTTGACAGTGTTGAAGGTTACCATAATTACAGCCGTTGAATACTGAAGCTCTCCATGTTGTTTCCTGTTGCTCTTTCTGTTATTAGATACTTGAAAGAGGATAAGCCACATGGTTCAGCTGGTGGTCTTTATAACTTCAGGGATTTGATCATGGAAGACAACCCGGTTTGAATTATTTACTTTTATCATATTATTTACTTAACTAGGATGATATGTATATATATGTATGTGTGCGTGCGTGCGTGTGTGTGTTTTTGGTTTCCAATCCTTTTTCGATGTCTATGTTAAGACGGCCATTTTAATTTACTTGACAGTCACACATTGTATTGCTGAATTGTGACGTTTGTTGTAGTTTTCCACTGCCTGATATGCTAGGTAATTATCTGTATTTCCACCTTACTTTGCTTCTTAAAGAGTGCAAATGCACATTTTATCAAAATCTGTATATATCGAACCATCTTTTCTGAAAATTAAATTGCTGGTCGATGCCTTAAATTTGCAGAGGCCCACAGAAGATATGGTGGAATGGGAACTATTTTGGTAATCAAGGTTGGTGACTCTGTTTTTAGGCCATCTATCCACGAAATTATCCATTCCATTATCATCGTTCCTCGGAGTATTTTCTTTACTTCCATTTATTATGGTTTCAATTTCTTATCTCTTTCCATATGCAGGTATCTCCTGAGTCAGCATACCAGTTTGGGGAACTTGTGGCTGATCCTGTTACTAATGAACTGTTGCACTATGCTGAGAAACCTGAAACTTTTGTACGTAACAATTCTGAGATTTATTTAGTATTTAATTCTTGTACTGCTTCATGATGTCTTCAGCTTATGCTCGATTGCCTTTCGTGTTAGTTTGTAAAAAGTAAATACAAAGGAATTATTATCATGAATTTTATCAAATTTTTACCTTGGAGAGAAATTTATCAGGTTTGCCAGTCTTGTAGAAGACACCAGTAACGGCTATCCGGTTCTTCACATTTAGGTCCGAGGTTTGGTGTACCAAGTGCAGTTCCATGGCGTACCTGTTAAAGAAATTTGTAGTATTTTGAGCGTCGATTCTCGGCTGCACACTGGGAAAACATACATACAATCACACACAGTGAAGTGCCAAATGCTAATAATACCTTCTACCATTAATAGTGTGTTCAGAAGGAGAGTGCCAATGAGCTTGTCGAAGAGGGTACTCCGTCCCATTGATCAATATCGATCCTGCATCACCGTTCCAACGAAGCTGCGTGTCGAGGAATTTCTATAGTTAATTCTTGAACTACTATGTCTTCAACACGTTTGTTCACATAAAGAATGAATTAAATTTTTGTTAAAGACTTGACACGGGAAATATTAAAGATTTTTTTTTTGCTAAATTTGTATAGAAAATGTGATGATGAATCATTGTGACAGCATGTTCTTTATTTTGTGATGATTGATTGTGATTTTGAATCAAGTCTTATTAAAAAGGAGATAGATTAGACTAAGGGTCCGTTTGATTTCAAAGATGTAATTGAATTAAAACGAATTTTAGGAAATTGAATTGTCTAGAAATTTTTTTCTGTGAATTGTAAATTATTGTGTTTGATTGGTATAATTTTTCACGTGAAAAATGTTGAAATAAAAGTGTTTTTTATGTTCGTTTGGCTGTATTTTACAAGAAAAATGTCAATTAAAGAAATAAGATTTACTGGTATTGGATATGAAATTTGTTTCCATTGTCAGCAAAAAAAATATCAAGAAAATCATCTGTCTTTTGGTGTTCGTTTGGCTTTGTTTTACATGAAAATTGTCTGTAAATGAAAAATATTTTTTTACAATAATTCTTAGAATTTATTTTCATTATAAAAAAAAATTAAAAATTAAAAAATCGCTACAGTAACTGAGAATTCCAATTCGGACAATTTTGGTGAGAGTTCCAATTCCATGATTTCATGGAAAATGCTGACGTGACAAGAAAGTGAGAATTTCAATTCCATGAAAAATTTTGGATAATCAAACAACCAAAAGTTAGAAAATGGAATGGAAAAAGTGGAGCAATCAAACACTACCTAATTTGTTTAAATTATGTCTTAAGCCAGCTATCAATTAACCATAATGGCTAAAGATGGAATTGAATTATAAAATACTGGAAAATATAAAGAACATAATAATTGGTATAGCACACTCACGAAGCCAACTAGTCAATCTTGTTTTGTGCTGGGGTAGAGAGAGAATAAATAAGAATAATGGATTCCCGACACTATGTGATAGATTCAACTAAAGAAGAAATTATGTGATTCATTTAATTGCATATTTTATTTAATGACAGCTAATGCCACCTACACTAAGTTCTAAATAGGATTACTATTATTTTCATTTTGCTCACAGGGCACATCTCCAAGTGGTAAAAGGAAAGGGTGGAGAAATCCAGTTTTACTTGAGACTGTTGCGTCAAGGGTTCGAATCCTGAAATATGAATTTGGCTCTTTGGTAAGTGCAAGTGTACAAGCAGCCTTCCACCCTGCACCTTTGGAGGCATAACCTGCGATTTACCTCCCTCACGATACTCCAGGACAGGGGCGATGGGGAACCCTTAAAGTTGGGGTTCAACCTTTTTTAAATAGCATTACTCAATATGAATAATGGACGGTGCATAGCTTTTGAAAAGTTAAAAGTTATTTTTGAGATTAAAAAACTATTCTTGAACTGTGTTTTGTCCGATCAAAAGTGATTTATAAAAAGTTGGTTTGAGGTGGGGGAAGCTCTTCTACAATTAAATTAAGTGGAGATGGAGAAATGTATCCTTACCGAAATATCATGACCTCTATTCCTGACAGTGGCATTGAAAGGCTTATAATTCCTGTTTTCTGGTTTCGAGATAACTCTCACTCTTTCATTTGACATATCAATGGGAGACTGCAATTTTCCATCCTTGCATGCTGCCCATTCTTTCTTCAACTCTCCCCATTTTCTCGGACCCTTATCGCTTTCCTTCGCGTAATCAAATTCTCTCTCATCCTCTGCACATAAAAGATAAATCCCTGTTCAGATTCAAGAAAATAACACACAGACATAAACATTAATGATCATAAAATATTTCTAATTTCTTGCATTACCAACTTCTTGAGCATTTACTGATTTTGCACCAAGCAGAAAAAGCAATGCAAGAATTGAAGCTAGAATATAGGTGGATGTCTTCATGGATTCCTTTCTATATTTTGGAAGAAACGACTGAAAATTCTTGATTTAAACATTGTATTATGGGTTTATATAGAAATAATTGTCGGTATTAATTATTAGCGTTAGGTGTAATGACCTACCGGTGCGGGATTTTTCCTGCAACTTCCCTGATTTCACGTGTGTGAACGGGAAATACTTTATAGACACCAATTAGAGCACGAAATGAATAGATTTCGGGCAACATGTTTTAGTTGTAATATTAGTGGGGTCCTACCATACATATATTTGTTTTTACCTACCTTCATGACTTCTTCCCAGCAGAAAAGAATTAACAGTAAACTATGCCAACCACCGCGTCCGCCAGCTGCGCAGAAATCTCCAAAATGGAGAAACGACAGTGATTAGAACCATTTTTGGATTCCAGTGTTGTTCGTGGAATAACTTTAATTTGACAATAATACATGAGACAACGAATTTCAAATTTCAGAATTTACGTGCTTTTTTCAATGAGAAAAGAAGTAAATATATAGGAAAGAATAGGAGTAAACCCGATTTATGATAGCTATACTTTCATTTATTTTCAATTATGTAATTGTTACTTCAATTTTGGTCAATGGACTAATCACATTTTAATTTAATTTTGATCAATTAACTTCATTCAATTGCACTATTTGGACTTATGGAAATTGATGACATGATACTATGATAGTTACAAAGTGATGATCGTCATTTATTTCATTAAAGTCTTACTTATTCCATGTTAGCAACTAATCATTACGTGTAATGGTCATTAGATATTGACGATCATGCCATCAATTTCTATAGTGAACTTGACAAAGTTCGTCTTATGTGAAATCAAATCAAACTGTAGTTATCCAATTGAGATCAAATTAAAGTATATTTTCTGATTAGAGTTGATGATGGAAGAATAAGGAACAAGGAATGAATAATGTAGGCCGTTCTTTTGACGAGAGGGACGTGATTTTGAAACTACATAGATTTTCTCAAAAAATATTCAGGAAATTTGATTATAATCATGCAAATTAAACAATTATTTAAGAAATAAATTGTTTTCTAAAATAAAAGATACATGTATTTATGAAGAAGAATATTAAAGACTAGTATATTTTGAAGTCTTCGGACAAAAAACGTGCAGGTCCTAATTTTTCTTCGAACTTATAGATATACTCTAGAAATTCCTGGTCCAAAATACAATACAATGGGAGTCATTACATCAAGAAAGTTAGTCAAAACACATAAAACATTCTTATTTGTACAAATATGACTCAATGTGCAATATCATACATGCTTCATATAAAGTTATATAATGGTCTCTATATATTACAAATCATCAATCGATTTGATAGCGGTTAATAGCTCAATTCAATTTTTAATATTTTAGAATACATTAGAATTTCGTTAGTATAGATCATTACTGGTTTACATTTGAATTGAAATTGACCAATTCGATTCGAGTCGATTTTCAACTAATATCAAGTCAATTTCAAGTTAGAATTTCATCTAATCTGAAAAGTAAATTTTGTGATTGGATGAGGTCTGAATCGGACCAAGTCGACCTGAGTCCACCCCTATAAGCAGCCATGTCCCATATATTTGGATTCGTCTCTTTGTATGCTTCTTCCATTTATTATCATTTGGATTGATTGAAGAAGATTTGAATGACTCAGTTGATGTTACATTCAAGTCATTAGCCGTTTTATGGACCAAAGAGGGTTCAATAATTGAGACTTAATATCGTATATTAATTTATTAGTGTCTTCTTGTATATCTATTGTTACGCTCCGATCTGATACGCCTCGGAACGCTCACCACCATATATTCCGACCTCGTAAAGACTCGTCCGAAGTGATGTCAGCAATGCCTGCAACCTAGTAGTACGAACCTGACCAAAAGTACCTCGCCCCCGAGGCCAAGTGGACCCCGATTAAAGGATCCGCCGCCAATTTCAGAAAGAGATTTGTGTCAAGATCTTTCCTGCACCTAAAGTTTAAATTGATTTGACGTCTCCATGAGGCTAGATGATGTGATTTATCAACTTTATGTCAATTCAACTCAGAAGAGACAAGCTGTCCGCCCACTCTTCAGACGCGGCTGATTGACGCCTATGAGCGAACGCCTCATACCGCCAGATGTATACACGCGTCCCACAGCCAAGGGCTCATACCACCTATAAATACCCAAGGTTTGGCAAGAGGTAAAGGTACTGAAACTCTTATTACATAGCACTGCATAGCAAGCTTATATATTTTCTCCTTCCCCATTACCATTGATTTGCACAGCCCCTGGGTACTGTTTCGACCACTTAAACCTGATTTGACCGTCGGAGTGTATACGGCCGCCGCCACCCTTGTTGGTCCCGACCGTGTGCGTCTGACCATTCGCTAATTGTGTGCAGGGAGGAATACGTGGAGTAGCTCAGTTGACCACGTGGAAGAACGAATTTTCGAGGTCAACAGATTGGTGCCGTCTGTGGGAAACACTTCCCATTCGAAGTTTTGCATTCTCCATCGTAGAAGTTACCGGAAAACTAGTGACTAACCCTGAAAAGGGGACATTCTTGAAAAAAAAACAAAGTCGAATTACAATCCAAGTTCTCACTACCCTTGAAAAAGAGATTGGATGAGCTATAGCCATGAAGACGACAACCCCATGAGAGAGGCCTCTGAAGAAGAGGTACTCCATAACAATGTTACTCATCAGAGACCACATCACTGGCATCGCCGAGGTGGAAGAACAGCCATACTCACTAAAGGGATGGCTCAGATAGCTGCAGGTATGAGAGACATCACAGCTCAGAATATGGTAATGCATGAACTCCTCATGCAAGCCCAGGGTCATCAGGGCTATCAAATGCCCCAGGGATCTTATCCGGTGCGGGAAGCTCCTGTATCTCACTCCCGAGGTCACATGAGCCGACACACGAAACGTCCCCTCGAAAGGGAGATGAACGTTGAAGCTATATCTTATGTGCAAGGGAGTCAGCCTTCAGAACCACGCTTGGGGGACAATTTCCCTCAAGAACATGAGGACCAAAGGTCGGTAAGTATCTTCGACCGGATAGAAGAGGGTCCTAGCAATAGGGTCCGCCCAACAAGAAGATCAGTTCGTTCAGATCACGAACTAGAACGTGCTCCCCCTCCTCCTCCTAGAAATAGGAGAGATAGGAGGAACCTAGTCGATTGGAAAAGTCGAGGAGAAGCACATCCACCTCTCCAGAACATCCAAGATGATGAAGGGTCAGATGGGCCCTGTCGATCTTATGAGATTGATGATGATGATGATAACCTCTAGTTCTCAAGGAAGATCCAAAGCTTTTCAATGCCAACAAATTTCATGCCCCCTAAGATCCCCAAGTATGAAGGAAATGGGGATCCGGAGAAGCACCTCACCAAGTACATGACACAGATGAGCCTAAGGGGAGCCTCGCCTGCTTTAAAATACAGAGCCTTCCATTTAACGCTAGGCGAGGCCGTCGAGGTATGGTACAACAGGCTTCCTCCCCTAAGCATCAGAAGTTGGCCAGATTTGAAGAAAGTATTTTTGAACCAGTACCTCTCACGCAGGGAAGGAGAGGCACCAGTGCAGCGCCTGCAAGATATGAGGCAGACCCCTGGAGAGACGCTGAAAAGCTATCTCGCCAGGTTTACAGACGAAATCACCTACTGCGAATAGATCACTGACAGAGAAGCCCTTTCAGCCCTAAAAGGTGGGCTCAACATGAACACTTTGTTCTGGAAGGACGTGTGCAGCAAGAATCCCTCCACATATGACGAGCTGGTGAAAATGATGAGGGTGGAAATTGTTAGTGAAGAAATGATTGATCATCGCAACCGTACCGCGTAGGGACTCCCTCCTCCTCAGAGGCAGGTAGGTCGAGGACCCGCAGCACACCTTGTTACTCAGCAATGGACCCAAGCGGGTCATACAATAACTCCCACATCCGGACAGGCCCTGGCTTCCGCCATATTGAATGCAGTACCGGTATTGGCATATGATAATGCCTCTGTCGAAGCGGGACCATCTGGTAGAGCTGATAACAAGAAGAAGAAGAAGAAGAAAAGGTCAAACAGGCCCTTGGAAGGGGCAAGGTTTTGTACGTTCCATCAACTCTATGGACATGACACTAGTGAGTGCCGAGATGCCAATCGACGCTCTGATCGAAGTAACCCGCACCCTTCCAGCAGGGACGAATACCCTCGCAGATCCGCCTCCCCGAGAAGGGGAGGGAGAGGTCACAGGGAACAATCTCCTCAGAGAAGAGAATCAAGGGACTAGGTCAATCAAGACAGGGAAACCAATCCTAATTTTCTGGAAGCCAGGTCATCAGGAAAATCGATACTATCATTGGGGAACCCCACGACGGTGGCAACACCAAGAATGCCCAGAGGAATTACACAAGGGAAGCAAAGGACCCCCCAATGATCACTTACATTGTCAATGAATCGCAAGCAGCAGATAGGATGACCCCAATCACCTTCTCCCAGGAAGACTCAAAGGGGGTTCACCACCCTCATTGTGATGCATTGGTTGTAAGAGCCGTAGTAGCTAGAAATGAATTAAATCGTGAAGGGTAAGTAGGCGCAAGGTCCACCCAAAGCGGACAGTACATAAGCTAACGGTTTGGGTACAGAAATCCGGGTCATTACAACTTGCTTTTCACTTGTGGCTTGCTTGCTTTACAGCAGTTCGATTTGCATTACAGGATATTGAGTTTCTTGGAAAGAAGTCATCTGAACCATATACTTCGAGAAGTACAAAGAAAAAGTAATATAACTTCCAAATGCCCATCTTTTTTAGTGGATTGGTCTATAACTTTAGTTTAACTAATGACATTTTCTAAACTTTTTCTTAGTTGTCCTAAAATTCAACAATTTCCAGTTAATGTAACAATATTGTGTTTTCTACACTTCTGCATATGGAGTTATGCTAAAATGCTTTTCACTTGTCATCTGTTAGATGAATTCTGAAGACTTTTGCCACATTGCCTCTATATGTACAGAACAAATAGGCTCCAAATGTCGATGGTTTTTTGCCCTTTGAATTTCATGAAGTTTGAAAAAGATGAATTGGGAAGAATTGCCATTCTACCATTCTATCTCTATGTAATGCGTACAGTATGTACTGTTGATCCTTGTATGCTCACAAGATGGTGAGGCGTTGAGCTCCTTTTCCTTTGATGCTTGCAATCTATTCCTTTTTCATTCTACCCTTTGATGCTTTCAGTATTGTTTAACCATCTGCCAGCACAAAACAACTCAAGCTGCAGGTCGTCTTCTTGTGAAGATATCACCATAAACTACCCTTTTAGACTGAGAACTGTTCCCCGGGATTTTGGCTATCTAGATTCTTTTTTCGTACTAGACTGCCTGAACAATCAAACCGCGTTAAACTCAAATCCTATAGCATACCATGTTCAGGCAATCTAATTACACAATACGCCTGTCTATTCCAAGCCTAGACAGCCAAAATTATTCTTTTTGTCCAATATATTTGTTGTCAATTTTGTTTCTGTAAGTGCACAGACCATAACAAGTAATAAAGTGGACCTAAGAGTCTGGATATCATTCCCACGAGGACTACTATTATAGCACTTAATTCAATATTTCTTTAACCACTATTTGATAAAAGCAAACAAAGACTTGTATGACTTGAGTATTAATCTAAATACAAGAAAATAAGTGGATGCACGCACAATTGGTTTGAAAATCAGATAATGAATGGACGCTAGGGTAGAATAATTTTACCATCTTAAATTAAGATTCACATATAATGTAGTGTTTGATCGATTTCTCATATTGTATTTAATTTACCAATCTCGAGTTCTCATTGAACCTATTTAACTAATTAAATTTCATATCTTCTATGCAAATCCAATTTAGTCAAACGAGTTCTTTATCCTAGGAATTCAATTATGATAGCAATAATTGGTATATGTATCATTACTCGTTATACCAATTTACTGAATTTTTATATATGGTCTAAATTCTAAACTCATATCTCTATTCGTGAAGGATTCACAAAAATCATCAAATTGGTGATCAAGTGATTTAAAGCATTCAATCCATAGTAAAATCAACACATAAAAAAATTAAAAACCAAGAATCTTAATAAAAAATATAAAGGATCCCAATTGATTACATTATGCACCTCAACAATAGATTTAGCTATTCAAAATGAAAAAGAAAAAATCATTGATTGCCATGGAATACATCACCGGATTTTGTATTAAAGGTGTAAAAGAAAAAGTAGATCTTGTACGAAGAATTTCGTCTTCTTCCAATCGATGTTGTACACGATAAATTTCTCGATGTTTTCTCCGTTGAATTCCTCATTTGATTCTCCAATTGTGTTATCTTGCCTCTCAACGTGTGAATCCCCCTTTAAAAGTGTGAGAAAATTGTATTTATAGGTGCCCCTCGTTTGTTTAGAAAGTAGGGTTTTTATGGATTTCAAAACGGGCAAAAAACGCCCCTGGTATGCAGCCAGGTGTAGCTCCTAAGCGCTAAGAGTCAACGCCTAAACACCACGAACAAATCACATGCAGCACCCAAGCACTGCCTCTCTGCTTCAGTTTTTCGTTTTTTTCACGTCTCGTAGCGCTTGTGCGCTATGGCTATAGTGCCTAGGCACTGCCTTGCTACTCTAAATTCTTTATTTTTTGACTTCTTCGTCCACTTTAGTACTTTTTTTTTTTGCATCACCTTTCCTACTCTTCAAAACAATACTAACAAACACATAAAAAAACATTCTATATTCATAAGATCTCGCAAATAATCAAGTTAAAATTGTGTAAGACTCGTGAGTGAAACAAACTCATCTTCCATAGAATATGATCTTTCTACCATTTATATCCAATACATTGACAACATTGAAATAACATTTGTAAATTGCATAGGCCCTGTAAAGAATCCACTGTATGTAGAGAATGCTT
This sequence comes from Olea europaea var. sylvestris, assembly GCF_002742605.1. Classification (NCBI taxonomy): domain Eukaryota; kingdom Viridiplantae; phylum Streptophyta; class Magnoliopsida; order Lamiales; family Oleaceae; genus Olea; species Olea europaea. Next base: position 6,313,159 of record NC_036259.1, on the reverse strand, counting down.
TCTGGAGCAACATTACTTTTTCCAACTCTTCTGAGGTTCGTAGTTATGTTTCAGTTGGGAGCATATTGGTATCGCAAATGGAAGAGCGCTGTACCTTTGACAAGGTGATTTTGGCTTCAGCTCATGGGCCAATAAAAGATAGGATTATTCTATGTATACATCTTATGGTGTATACAATATATTACACCTCCTCGTATGGAGGGGAGCGTTGAAATATTTTATTGTATGTGGGCCACCTCCATGTGAGGGGGGGTGTAATGCTTTGTGTACACTACTGTGTACACCTTCATATCCGGGCATTCATGACTTGCTGGCTTACGGGTTTGATCTTTTATGGTATCGGTTTGATCTTTTATGGTATCGCGCCATGTGCAGTGAATGTGAGTCTAACAAAGGGGCTTGTGGTATTGAGAAAAATGAAATTCGTTGTTGCCATTACTGTTATAAAGACACCCTGCTGTCAGAACGCAGTTTTCTCTGCAAGTAATATTAATGCTGATATCACGCCTCTCATATCTCATAAAAAATGGCCTCATATTATCTAATACAGAGATAGAATTAAATCTGAATAGAAATTAGATTCCAGACAGCTGAATATTGGACGGTAAGCATCTAGCCATGGAGGGCAAGATAATTCACCTCGATTTTGCTTTTTCTCGAAAAATCTGCAATTTAAATTGGCTAACTTCTAATTTTGCTAACACCTCTTCAGAACAGGAATGTCTTGGCAAAAAGGTAGTAGACAAGACCTTTGTATTTATATCACTTTTTAATGTAGCAGAAAATTGAAAGATTCATGTGTTCGGCCTTGAGTCTATTGAAAATAAAACTTAGTTTGTTATTTTGGTCATAAACTCATTTGATATTTTTGGACAATGCAGGCAAACTGGAGTTCTATGCATGTAAGTAGTCGTAATTCTGGACTCCAGTGGATTCATGTTTGTAAGCCTTTCCTTTCAGTATTTATCGTATTTTATTGCTTTAAATTATTTTGCTTTGCTTTTTTGACAGCATATATTATACTAGCTGGTAGTTCTGTGATTGGTAAGGTTCAGATCGCTTTAACTGTAAAAATATAGGAACAATTACTTTTATATTGTCGTGGTCCTGTGATTGGCAAGATTCTGATTGCTTTAGTTGTAAAAATTCAGAGATAATGACTTTTAGATTGTGAAGACAATAATACTATTTCCTCGTCCCTCGACCGCTAGATTGTGAAGACAATAATACTATTTCCTCGTCCCTCGACCGCATCTCCCTAATATTATATTGCATTAATTATTCTATAGAGGATTTCAAGTGTTGATTGTGTTATTTTCCTTCGTTATCTTTTTCCGTTTCCTTTTATCTTTCCCTTGTATATCTAGAGTTAAATTCTTGCATCTCTAAAATCCAATATAGGTTTTTCCCTCTTCTCTATGCTTAAACATCCTTTTTACTCATGAGTTTTTGAATCTCATCAACGGATTTGCAGGGCATGCTTTGTTGCTGTAGCAATAACTACTATTGATCTTGTAAGCAAGAGTGCTGCAATTGAGTTTGAGTTTGAGTTTGTCAAGTAGTAGTTTAATTTATAAATTCTTTGTTAGACAGTATTTGATCTATTATCGTACATTAGAATTGAAATTAAGATACTCTCCAGGTGAAACCAACATTTGTTATTTATTTTGTGTAAGTTAAATGTTACCGATGTGGTGAAAATGTGGAAACCTTATACTTGAGGAACGCTGTCGATCTTCTTTCCCCATCTTTGTGAAAAAGAGAGAAGCTGTAGTTCAACAGTGAAAATTATGTGGGAAATCTATAAATTTTAGTTTAATTTTATGTTCTTTTTATTCAGTTCATGCGAGATCTTGCAAAACCTATTGCTTTGGATGATAAAGGGGGCAGCTGCTTGATAGAGGTATGCATCTTCTTAGTGACCTAATTTTCCTAATTTTTGTCCATTTACAAAGGATTTGTTTTTGCAATTAATACTTCAGCTTTCTAGAAAGTAAATAAATTCAACAAACTTATAAATATCTTTTATGTTGACAAATTATTATCTCTAAAATTTATTTACTCTTGATTTTAACAATAACCAACTAACGTGCAACGTACGTTCAACACACTAGTATAATTTAAAATTATGAAGTGACTAGCCTCATTACTTGGGCCGCTCTAAATATTAGGGCCAACCAATTTCCCTTCTCGTTCATCATCATCTTTTTTTTCATATAATAATAAATAAACACAATTTTTCTGTTCACTTTTTCAACAAATTTCGTGACAAAACACAATCAACTGAATAATTGTTGTACAATGTATCCTAAGTAGCACTATACGTGATCAAAGCGACCATTACAATAGTAACACATTCCATTTAATCGAACAGTTCCCGGTCTAGAATTCATTAAAGCATGTTTTGGTGATCTCATAAGTATTTTATAAGCACAACCAAACACTTACGTAAGTTGCTCCACGGCAATAAGCACTAATGTGTAGAAATTAATGTTTTTAAATTGATCTTAGTCTTAGAGGGTTAATGTCCAGTTCCTTTATTTCAGATGCGATGCCTTTCCAAAAACAAGTTGATAATTTTGTTTATTATTGTCCACTGCTATTCAATTTACTTTTTAATATTTAAAATTACATCATGCCAGTCACACACTTGAATAAATGTTCATCCAACTTGACAACGTAAGCATCAAGAATGACCATGAAAAAATTATCTTTGACATGTAGTAAATATCATTAGTTTTCTCAAGGCACATGCGGTGTTACCCGTCTAAGTATCAACATATCATAAGTCTTAATAAATATGTTATAAATCTTTGTATTTAATTAAATAGACAATTTAATATTACAAGTGCTACCACCTAGACTTGTATTAAATGGAGTTGACGCTAAACCCCTGTTTGGTCTCCATTTTCTAGAACTTATTGTTGGGTTTTGATACCCAATAAATTCCAGACGATGATATTAAACAGGTTTTAGATTATATTTCATAGGCCTCGATCGATGAGTGAAATATTTATCAACCAATTGATTCATATGCTCAACCCGAAAACAACGTGGGACACTAGTAACAACTTAATTGTATTAATGTTGTCTTGACCAAAATTCACTTATAGGAGGGTTTTCTTGTGTCTTGGCCCAATTGATGATATAACATAAAGCTATATATATATATATATTCGAGTTCTTGCATGCTTTTGTTTCTCTTTGCCTTTGTGACTAGCAAATTACCACCATTACCATATCATTATCCCTTTGTGGGTGAGAAATAAAGAAAGCAACTATAAGTGAATAGAGTTGTGGGTTGGAGTTTTTGGTTGGTTGATTGATATTGATTGGTAAGTTGAAACAAAGTCCGGAATCCATCTATTGAAATCAATTCCGCTATATTTGGTACCAGAGCTACGTTGGTGGTGAATTTTTGGCCAAAAATTGACCAGAAACTAGATTGAAAATGCAACAGAAGAGGAAACCGAATCTGTCTAATTTTTAAAATTTTCCATCGGACTTGTTTCTTCAAATTTCCGTGAAACCACATACTCGTTGGACAAACGAAGACTATTGACGTGTTCAGCGGACTAAGGCGCACCTATGTGAGTGGCACATGATCGACGCGGTGGTGCGTGGAACTCTGACGAGCACACTTGTGGGCGGGCGGGACCTCCTTTGACGACTTTTTTCTTCAGATAGTTTCCTTCGAACGAGACGAGACGAGACGGACCCTACGGTGGTGTTCTTTTTTAGCTTTAGGTGTTTCTATGAAACTTGGATGCTTTTACCCCTGTATGTTCGGGATTCACTTTTTGCTCAATTGGTTGCACAGTTGTGATAAGAGTGTAAAATATAATATTTCTCCCTCTTAATTATTGCATTCATGTGATTATTTGATACCAAAATGCACTCATTATACTTATATTTTGATTAAGGTTTCATTTTGTTGGAAAATATGGAAGATAGAAGAAAAGAGCGAAAAAGAACCAAAATGGAAGAAAATGAAAGTTCGAGGACTAAAGTGCAAATACTCCAAACTTGTGCCTAACCTAATGGTGAAGATTCAAAAGTGTTAGAGGTCAAGTGGATGAGGAAAGTGGTCAAAGGGATGAAATATCGTCAAAGCATGATCACATATAAATTCCTAGTCGAAGAAGTCACGCATCGATTTTTAGCCTCATATTGGGACCCTTTTTGACATGTCATACGATTTAATTGGAAGATGACATCTGAAGAAAAGTTGTAGCCCTTTGAGTTAGCTTTCCAACACAACTTGAATCACCTCAATTGGACATCAGGAGAGGAAGATATGCTTAAAATACTGAAAGCTGTTCGACAGAGAAGAATTTATACTATGCGTATGCATAGGCCTGCAGGCCTTGCGTACGCGAGATTTCCAAAAAACTAAACAAGTCTATTGTGCATACGCACCATTAGAATCATGCTTACTCATGGCTCATTCTGGTACCCGAATTTTCAGTTTCCTAATTTGATACAACCACTTATGGAAACGTGGTTTTCACATGATTTTAAGCCCTAATTCGAGGGAGAATGTCATTCTTCTCCTCTAAGCATAATTTTCGTAGATTTTTGGCTTAGAGCACTATGAGGAACTAAGGGATTTGGTGAAGCCACAAAAGAACTTGATTGGTATCGATGATTTTAACTTCCTTTTACGCGTGTAATTCTAATTTTCATTGTTAAATGGTTTTAAGGTCTAGATTTCCCATTTTCATGAGATTGTTTTGAGATTAATTCAATTTTTATTAGATTTGTTATGGATTCAGTCAAGCTTTTTCTATTGATTAATTAAAATAATTATTGAATTTCAATTCCAAATATTATTGTGAGATTAGTTTAACGTTTATTAGGTTTCTCGTAGATTCAATCATGTTTTATATATTGTGGAATTAAATTATTCGTTGAATTTCAATTTCATGCAATCTTATTGGTGTGATTCTTTACCATTATATGCCCTATGTATATAATTATTTTTGGATCTGATTTCAATAAATTAGAGTGGGAATGTGTTGTAGAAAATCTGAATTTTAGAATTATCATAAAATTAAAATGGGCTTTAATGATATATTTTCCAATTAAAGTATTAGGACAAATATCTTTAATTCAGTAAATGATTGCGTAATTGACGTTGATTGATTTGAATCAATCGAGGGAATTCCGGCGCCTCATTATTTCACACATTGATTTTTATAATTCATTCAAATTGATAAATTATTTTTACACAAATCACGACGAAAGCTCTAGCTTTTGATCTTTTGAGTAATTTTTCCATCTCCTTGTGGATATGACACTCCAAAACTGTACTGCAATTATCGTATTATATTTTGGTCGTAATCAAGTTGTTAGTGACTTTAGGACGAATAGTGGCGATCTTAAAGTAACAAATTCGCGTTTCTCGTAATTTATGGATTTAGGTTGGTCTGATATGGTATATTGGCTTATCTCAATTTAAATTTAAACATTAGTGTAACGGCCCAAGTTTTAATATTTAAATCGCTACAAAACATGAAGTATTCTAAATACATTAATAGGGGAAAAAAAGGATTTTCCACCAATAAAACATAGCACAGTTTTACACTTATAACCCAATTAAACATGTTTAAAATTTCTAGTTAAAATTTTTATGAATTTAAAACTAAGAAATTGCTTAAATAAAAAAAAATATCTTATTACACCGAATTGTCTTTATTGTGTCCCATAAGTCCTGGCACCACGACAACGCCACATTGTCTGCCAACCAATGATCTGTTCTAGCCTGTTAGAAATAGGGAAAATGCTGAGTATGTGGAAATACTCAGTATGATACTAAAATAAAGGTGCAATCTCGAATAAAAATATTAAATCATGCGTAAAAATATCATACCGTCATATCACATCTTTAGAATCGATAAGATCTCATATCATATCATATCTTTGATACCAAATATTCATTTCATATCATAACTTTCATAAACATAATATTTATCAACATGAAGAAATAATTTTAAGCAGGATAATCCACTTGCACCTCGTAATCCTACCTTGATTGATAATAAGAATTGTTGGAAAAGAAGCAAGAAATTCACGTTCTCAATTCTTTAATTTCGGCCTGCTGCAAGCCATAGTAACGTGTATCCGTGTTTTTCTCTTTTCTTTTCCCTCTTTAGGATAGATAATGATTTCTTTTGTATTGTATTTGAAGTCGAAAGGGGAGATTAAATTTTTGACAGGCAAAAATATGCATGCTGCCGTGATTTTCGCCCACAAAAGTCTCCATCCCAAAATCCAAGAAATCAAAAAAATCCATTTCCTTTCCTATCCAATCTACACTTGCCAAAACCATCCCTACCAACCCCCAAAATCAAAGCAAGAAAATAATATTAAAATGAAACTAATTAGGGCCGTTGGAAAGGTTGAGTTTTCCATGGAAAATGGAATTTCCAACCAAATGACATGTTTGATAGCAAATTTTTTTCCCATAAAATTTGTTTTTCTCCAATCCCCTCACGTGACAGGATTTTCCAAGGTTTTAAGAAATTGGTTTTCTTTGGGTTTTGGTGGGAAAATGGTTTTCTAGCTTTTCTTTTTTACTTTTTTTTTTTTTTAATTTTCAGCAATAAGAACAAATTCTATCCACAATTGTAGAAAATTCTATCTCTTTAATTGACAATTTTTAGGAAAAACAAAGCCAAACGAATACTAAAAAGTCGAAAATTTCAACATTTTTCAAGTGAAAAATTATATCAATCAAACACATTTAATTGACAATTTTCAGTAAAATAAGTTCTAAAAAATTCAATTCCCTAAAATTCGTTTTCTTTCCACCCAAATTTCATTTTTATAATCAAACGAACCCTAATTGATAACTCTTATCAATTCCCAAAATCAAAGCAATTAAATATTATAAAATTAAGGCTACTTTATCTCTCCATCAACATTAAATCATTATCATCTAAAATAATTCTTCATTCAAACTATGGCACGTGTGGATTGCTTGGAAGAGTCAATTTTAGCTTGAATAAATTATAAATTTAGGTAATATTTCTTTCACAGTCCCGCTACATGGCCAGATAAAATTCAGGCTAAATCCCGACTGACAAGAATAATTGTAAAAAATTTAGTCCAAATGCTCCCCAATCCCCGTACTGTGCACGTCAATTATTTAAAACCCATCCAAAATGACAATCTCACCCCGCATCTTCCATCACATTTTTTGAACCTGCCATTTCTTGATCAATCTTTTCCTTCTCACTAATTCAACTTCATTATACAGAATTACAGATCATATTTCAAATCAGAAAATTATTCATCTTCACCATTCCCCGACTAAACAGAGCAGCAACGAGAAATTTGAATCTAAAAGCTTCAATTTCCATCTCACAAACCAAACGTAATTGTTCATAGTCAAAAACTTTTACTAGGATTTAAACCAAATTGAAATAAATTAAATTAATATAGGGCATACAATTGAAGACTAATCCATCAGAAACATTCTGCCATAAGAGGGCTTCTTTGTTTTTCTTCTTAATAATAACACACTAAACTTAACCCCCAATCTTTCGAGATCGAACCCGATCTCCAAATTGTCTATTTGATTTAATTTTTCCTCCCATTTGACGTGAGCGGGTATATTATATACACATGTGCGTGTACGTATTTGATAACTTTGACGCTAAGATCTTGACAATTTTGGCTGCTTTTACCAACAGATTTTCCTTCTATTTGGCCTCTCGTCCGGTAGCCTTGTAATCGTAGCTACAATCGTGCTGATCGGAGTACTGATGCTCAGCGCAAAAAAATGGTCACTGCGTGTAAATGGCATCTTCCTTCCATTTATGTGCATAAGTAATTAATTAAACCTTATTTTCTCTCTCCCACGTGCGTAACCGCTGTGTATTTTTTTCCCTCCAAAAACATCCTTGTACAGGCTGGATTTTTCAAATCCCTGTCAAGAGGGTGTCGCTCACCCTGTTTGACAAGAATAATTGTTTCTTTCAAGATCAATAATACGAGCATAACTTATTCGAAATAATTATTTTTTGAGCCTAATATGCACGATTAATTATGAGCTATCTAACTAATTCAATGTTGATATATTTATCATTACTCCATCAATATTTAAATATTTGACCCAAATAAAATTTGAATTTAAAACTTATTTCATTTTAGTCCTCAATTTTTCAAAATATAAAACAAATACTTTTTTATTCTAAAATTTTTGGAGCATTACAATCTTCGCCTTAAAAGAATTCCATCCTCGAAATTTTATTTTGGCTAATCGATGAATTCTGGATACTTGTTCTTATCTTTAAGAAAAATAATATCATTCTTGTCAATCTTCTATACATCATAGTACAGTTCTGTATACCCAAGCATCAAGAATAACATATCCTGCTTACATTCTTATCATGGTAACATAACGTATTTTATGATCGAATACACAAGTAAGGAATTGTGTTTTCTTTAGATGTAAATAATAAATTTAACGAGAAAAATATGCATGCCATGAAATCCACAAGGAGACAAATAGAAAATGTAAAATATTTACTTACTCAATTACATACTTTAGAGTCGTCGGATGGTGGTCGATAAGTGCTTCCCGAGTCCCAAGGATTTTTCAAATTCTTATATATTTTATAGAACCCCCTTTTTTTAAATATATTTACAAAATCTTTAAATTTATCTCTTAAGAAATTATAACAAACATTACATAAAGTTAGTCTAAACACATAGCAAGTATTACAAGTAATAATCAAAACCCTTTTTTTTTAAATCCATTATATAGTGCACATGGGCCCATGCTACATCATGATAATAATATTTTTATTTATTTATTACTATTATTATTATTATTATTTTTTTTTTTTTTTTCAGAGGTGAAATAAGAAAACAATACATATACCATAATTTGGCACATCATCATTCAGTCAACTGTGCAGCTACCCACTTTTCACCATTTTTCAAATTTGTAGATCCCCACTGGCAGGAAAATGAGTGTGCATTTTGGAACACACGTTAAAAGAAAAGTTTTAAATTTTAATTATTTTTAAAAAAAAAAAAATATCCCTTCGTCGTTACTGTTCACTGAATGAACAGTGTCAGGCTTCACGTGCCTATTCTTTTATTTTTTTTCCCTCATAAAACAAGTGCCCACAAGAAGGTAGAATCGTACTCTAATACCATTATGTAACGACCCAAGTTTTAATATTTAAATCGTTACCAAATAGGATGTATTCTAAATACATTAACAAAAAAAATGATTTTCCACCAATAAAACATAGCACAGTTGTATACTTATAACCCAATTAAACATGTTTTAATTTTTTTTTTTTTTTTTGAATTCAAAACTAAGAAATTGCTGAAATAAAAAAAATATCTTATTATACCGAATTATTTTTATTGTGCCCCATAAGTCCTGACACCACAACAATACCACGTCGTCCGCTAACCAACAATCCGTTCCAACCTGTGAGGAGTAGGAAAAATGGTGAGTACATGAAAATATTCAGCAGGACACGAAATAATAGTGAAATCCTAAATCATGCGTAAAAATATCATATTGCCATATCATATCTTTAGAATCAATAAGAGCTCATATCATATCATAACTTTCATAAGCATAATATTTATCAACATGAAGAAATAATTTTAACGGGATCAATCATTTGTACATCGTAATCATACCTTGATTGATAATGAGGATTGTTGGAAAAGAAGTGAGAAATTCAAGTTCTAATTTCTTTAATTTCAACGTGTTGCTAGACACAGTAACGTGTATCTATGTTTTTCTCTTTTCTTACCCTCTCTAGGATAGATAATGATTTCTCTTGTATTGTATTTGAAGTTGGAAAAAGAAATTAAATTTTTGACAGGCCAAAAATATGCATGATGCCGTGATTTCCGCCCACAAAAGTCTCCATCCCGAAATCCAAGAAATCAAAAAAATCCATTTCCTTTCCTATCTCATCTACGCGTGCCAAAACCATCCCTACAAATCCCCAAAATCAAAGCAAGAAAATAATATTAAAATGAAACTAATTGACAACTCTTATCAATTCCCAAAATCAAAGCAATTAAATATTATAAAATTAAGGCTACTTTATCTCTCCATCAACATTAAATTATTATCATCTAAAAATATTTCTTCATTCAAACTAGTGAACGTGTGGGTTGCTTGGAAGAATCAATTTTAACTTAAATAAATTATAGATTTAGGTAATATTTTTTTCAACATCAATGATACGAGTATAACTTATTCGAAATAATTATTTTTCGAACCTAATATGCATGATTAATTATGAGCTATGTAACGAGTTCGATATTGATATATCTATCATTACTCTATCAATATTTAAATATCTGACCCAAATAAAATTTGAATTAAAACATATTTCATTTTAGTCCTCAATTTTTCAAAATATAAAAATAACATATAAAATAAATACATTTTTATTCTAAAATTTTCGGGGCGTTACAATTACTACGTCATTGTGTGAAATTACAAGAGGATTAGGGTTATCGTAAAGGAGTAATCATTGCTTGTGCTAAAAATTTAGGAATTATTTGTTTTGGTTGAAGTACTGGCTTTAACTGCAAGTTGGCAATTGCTTTTGTGCTTTAGTTATTGTCTAGTAACTGTGTGAGACTGCATTAAGCGTGAATTTTTGGAATTTTTGTTAACATACGTTCATGTTGCATTGATTATTTTGTTATAATACCTGAATTTGACCCGTTTGAACATTCCCTTGATCTAATATCGTGAATCTTACGAAACTTTGGAATTTAGAACAATGTATATTGCAGCCCTAAGATTATTTTGTGTGACATATTTGTGCATTTGGTTGTTTTGTTTTCTCAAAATGTCTTTACATTTCGAAATTGAAATTTTTAGTGGGAAATCGGATATTTCAATTTGCCATCAAAAGATGAAGGGGATTTTGGTTCAATAAAAAGTTTCAAAACCATAGATGACAAATATTCTATAAATTTGAGAAGCACAAAAAGACAAATACAATGAATTTGCTTACGCTTCAATAGTTTTACACCCATCTGACACTGTTTTATAGAAAAATTAGAAAACCTCAAAAGATCTTAATGACAATTTGAATATTTTTAACAAACTTGTTCAATATATTGTTAACTATGATGAAAGGGTATCAGAAACATATAAATCCATTATTTTGTTTAATTCGATGTCTGATTCATATAGAGAGATTAAGAATGCAATTAAATATGGTATGGACACCTGAACACCCGTGATTGTCATAGATCCCCTAAGAGTAAAAAGATGGAAATTAAGGCTAAAAAGAAGATAAGATGAGTGGTGAGTTACATACGATGAGGAGTAGAATGAAGTTTTATGTAAATGAATTTGGGGAGAGCTTAAAACAGTAGTGATTCAAGTAGTGACTCGAGTGATGAAGGTGGTAAGAAGAATGACAAGGGACGGAACAAGTCTAGTGGTAAAAAAATGTTACAGTTGTGGTAAGTTTGGACACTTTGTTAGGGACTGTCCAAAGAAGAAGGTTAAGCAAAAGGCTAAGATGAAATGTGACGCGAATGTGACTATAGGGTTGAGTGATGATTCTAGTGAAGTTTATTGAAAGTAAACCTAGTGACTAAATGTACATCTGTGTGTAATCCTGTCTGCATGTGTGTGATTGCCTAATTTTGTTGCATGATTATATGCTGTATTTTAATGTGTTTAATAGGTTCGTTTGCATGAATTTGAGGCAATATGATTACTTGGTGTAATTGTTTACATGCATAGTAGGTTGGGATGCATTAGAAGTGTGTTAAGTGTTTTTTAGTAAGGTGGAGTATAGATGCCTAGGGGTATATTGGAGGTTTGTACCGGGGATGTGGAGTGTGAAATTTGGATCACGAGTTGCAATGTGATTAAATGTCTAAATCCTTTGTCTGTAAAGAGTCCCTAATCAGGTGGAGTGTGAGAGAGACTTCTATCACTTCTATTAGGTAGAACCCATTATTCACATAGATTAGGAGAAGTGATGTGGCGATAGGACAGCATCCCATAGACTTGGGATCTATTGTAACTTACCAATTAGACATAAATTGAGTGATCAATCTAGTGAGCATGGTGAGCGATGAAAAGAGACATGTGTTCTCGAGGTGGGAGCAATAGGGAATGGGATATGATAAGTGTGGTGAGATTTTTTCATGGGGTCATTTATGTATTTGTTGCATATGTGTTAGTCATCTCTTAATTAACTTGGTGTTAATCTGTTGTTATATGTGAACGTGATTTTTTGAAAAGATTTGTGTATGTCGTCCTATATTGTATCTTCATTGCATGATTAATTGTTGTTCATTGATTACTGTGAATATTTGCTTCTATTTGGGTGTTCTTGACCTTAGCCCTGGTGAGTACATGGATAAGGTATGGCATGTGTTTTGAGTCCGAAACACGAGGTAAAATCTGTGATCCCAGTTTTATTGGTTACCTTGATTGTGCAAATACTAGCAGCATGTTTCGATTGCTTACTGGTTTATTAGCCATTAAGGAGCAAATTTGTAGTGTTTTGATAACCAATAAATCTCAGGTGATGATGTTAAACAAGTTTTGGATGATATTTCATAGGCCTCGATCGATAAATGAAATATTTATTAACCAATCGATTTATATGCTCAACTCGAAACAACGTGAGCCATTAGTAGCAACTTAATTATATTAATGTTGCTTTGGCCAAAATTCACTTATAGGAAGGCTTTCTTCTGTCTTGACCCAATTAACGATATAACCTAAAGCTATATATATATCCATCTCTAAGTGAGGAAGCTGTGTGAGTGTTTGCCTTTGTTTGAGAAGAAAAAACGTGGCTACCCTCTCGTTCCCTTCTTCGAGTTTTTGCCTTCTTTTGTCTTCTCTTTGCCTTTATGACTTGCAAATCACTACTATATCCTTGTTCCTTTGTGGGTGAGAAATAAAGAAAGCAACCTTAAGTGAATAGAGTTGTGGGTTGGAGTTTTTGGTCGGTTGGTTGATATTGATTGGTAAGTTGAAACTGAGTTCAGAATCCATTCATTGAAGATCAATTCCGCTACACTTATTTTTCTCAAACTCATTTTCAACTAACATTTCATTGAACCTACAATTTTTATCAAATTTTCAATATAAAATTTTATCAAAATCTACAAAATTTATGATTTCTAGGTAAACTAAATATGGCTAAGAGCCTGTTTGGGCCCGATTTTTTCCCCCAAAAATTTGATTTTTTGACCGTTATTTTATTATTACAATCGTCATATTTGACTTCTTCTCTCACAGGTGGACCCTACTTTTCTCCTAACGGCCAAAAAATCAATTCTCAAAATCACTCCCAAACAGGCTTTAAATAACATTACCCCTACAAATGTTTTGGTAAGTTCAGTTCATGCATCACTCACTAAAATATTGATGGTAAATGCAAGTGCGCTTTCTACTTGAGCAAATATATTTTCCTGTTTTTGTTCGGGCACCAAAAAGGGGCATTAATTTTGAGCACCCACTCAAGACAAATTTGTAGTGTTTCTTGGTGCAAAGCCCTCATTCAGATTTTTCTTAGTCCTCCAACCACTTCTCAATTCTATCCTCACCAGTCACCTCCTATAAATAACCAGCAAAAGTCCACGCACAATTGCAATAGGCATGGCTAAAATATTCATAGTATTATTCTCCCTGATACTTTTGGTGGCTGGAGAATTCGCTCTTTCCAATGATAGGAAAATGATGATTACTGAAGAAAAAGTCAAGATGAACACCACAGTCGACACTGGAAGCACGGCCAGGAACACGAGCGCAATCCCGAGCTCCGCCATAGACGACGACATAAGAAATCCCCATACCATTCCCAGGGAGTCATGGGATAACAACCAAAATCCCTATAGCCCCTCCAACAAACAAGACAAGTATGCAACATCCCATTACAATGGTTAAGCTGTCCTAAAGTTCTTTATGTAACATATTGTGTGCATGAAATATGCTAGTTGTACAAATATTTTTAACAGATGAGGTTAAAGGTGTTAAGCTGGCGAGATTTCATTGGCCGGTTTAACAATTTTTTTTTTTACTTTTTTTTTTCAAACGGTGTAAAATCTTGCCAGTTCAGCATTCTGTAATCACATATGTTAAATCAGCCGGTACAAGTGACATTTCTCTTGTGTGCATAGGCAAAATTATCTTTATGTCGTAAACGTCAGTCCAAAACTTCATGTATGTGATTGAACATTAGAAAAAAATAAATGACTAAAAATTGAAGTAGCCAGACATAAGAATTCAGGTGTAGAGCCAATATCAGTTGTTTCAAAGGCTAGCTCAATCTTTGCATGAGCCCGCATTAATAAAGAGGGTATGTTAAGAGATAAAAATTTCACATCAAATAAAGAATAAAACATGAACCAATTTTTAAAAGATTGGACTACTCTGAATAATGTTGACATTTTAAAATGGAATTACAAGAATTAATATAAATTCGTTAATAACAACTTTTAGAGCTTAAGCATCCAAAATAATTGTCAATTTTTGATAAGAAGTAGAGCTCTCAAATCAATCATAAACGTGCCACAGACAGTTGAACTTGAAAAAACTTTCTAGCTGCCTAATAAAGTCAAGCCGTTAACTTCCATATATATGGCAGTTGCACTTATAGAATTCACTGGTGTGTGCAAGTAACACGGTAATTGACGTTTCATTATACTTGAAGTCAAATTTGAGGTCCTGTATAATATATGAAAAAATAGTGATTCCATGTGACAACGTCTGAACTCTCTCAACTTTGCCTGGGCTTAATGGTCAACATAAAAATATAAGCAAACTCATACATCATTTTCTCATTTGAGACTATTATCATAGAATAGCAAAAGCAAGTTTGACAAATTGCCATCTTATAATTATTGTAGTTAATTAGTAATTCGGAGATCTTCTTCGGTGAATCGCACAAGAAAAAACATATAAAGAGTAACCACTACGATCTTTTTATGTTTTAATTATTTAAGTTATTGGATTAGAGAAATTACTATTCCACTTTTATGTTAAAGAGAAACCGCTACTGTTTCTATAACTTTCTTATTTGTACAATATTTTTAACTTATGATATACCTGAATTTTTGTTTGTAATAAAATTTTCACATCAATATTCTGATTAAAAATGATATATTTTAGTTACATTCCTTGATTTTTCCTTGTGCAACTAGCAATTACCAGGAAATGATAATTTTTTTCTCGTCAAAAGCTTTGCTTTTATTTCTTGTCAGAAGGTTCACACTTGATTTTTTTGGGGAATATTTTCGAGAAATCTTTAAGTTTGTAATAGCCTATCAATGCTTTTTCCAAGTGAAAAGACCCTACTGATAAGAATTAAGATTCCTTGACACGTTCACTTTTCATTTCTTTGCTCAAGCAATTTTTTGGCCTAGTGAGATTCTAAGAGATTGGAGATGGCTCATGCCGCTGTTGTTTCTCTTATGCACACTCTTGAGCAGATCTTCCAACATCCAAATCCACATTTGAATCCTTATGAGCAGCAAGAAATTGATTGTCTTTTTAAAAAACTCAGCTTTTTACTAGATTTTCTTGAAGAATATTACCAAAATAGGGGCGATCGTGTGATATCAGTGGAAATAAAAATCAGGGATGTGGCTTACAGTGCAGAAGATGTAATTGAATCCCGTATATGCAATACTGTTCTTCCACAATTCGGAAGTCAAGGACAGGAGAGTTCCTCACAGCACCTACTTCCTGTGCTCCCAATATCGGACAGCGACCCTCATACAGACTTGCAGAAGATAATAAAAGAATTTGATTCCATCATAGAAGAGGTGGTGAAGATTGCGGGCTTGCAGAAAAAAATAACAGAAATTGATGCAATAATGGAAGGAGCGATGAAGATTACGGAGGGGATCGGGCAGTCAGGGCATTTTTTGCCATCAAGACCTGAACATAGTGGCCAGAGTACTACAGTAGGATTTGAGGAAGATTTGAAGCAGGTAAGGGATCGACTCTGTAATGAATCAGCTGGACTCCAAATCTTCCCCATTGTTGGGATGGGAGGCATTGGCAAAACTACTTTAGCTAGGAATGTTTATGATGATCCATTTGTTGCGTATCACTTTCATATTCGTGCTTGGGTAACACTATCTCCACAGTATCATAAGAGGAAACTTCTTCTAAGCCTTCTAGATCACTTTGTTGTTCTTACTGGTGGGATACGCAAAGAGAGTGATGAGAAATTAGCAGGTCGCCTTTACAAAAGTCTAAAGGGTAGGAGATATCTAATTGTAATTGATGATATTTGGAGCACTACTGCTTGGGATAACATGAAATTGTTATTTCCAAATGACAACATTGGAAGCCGAATCATAGTGACAACCAGGCTAACAGATGTGGCTGGTCATGCTGGCTCATCTAGAAATCATCACCAGATGCGTTTTCTAAATGAGGAACAAAGTTGGAATTTATTTCGTGGAAAGGTGTTTGGACAAGAAATTTGCCCTCCTGAATTGGAAGATATAGGAAGGACAATTGCAAAAAATTGTCAGGGACTTCCATTAACTATTGTGGTGATTGTTGGACTCCTCTCAAATGTCAGTAAAGCACGAGATTATTGGGAGTATGTTGCTCAAAATATAAGCTCAATTATAGCAGAAAAAGATGACCAGTGCTTGAAGATATTAACATTAAGTTTCGAGCACTTGCCTACTCATTTGAAAGCTTGTTTTCTTTATATGGGAGTTTTCCCTGAAAACTATGAGATTCTCATTTCTAGACTCATCAAACTATGGGTTGCTGAGGGATTTCTAAAACCGAAAAAACATAAACAGTTGGATGAGGTTGCAGAGGAATACCTTATGGAACTCATAAGTAGAAATCTTCTTTTGGTTTGTCGAAAAGGGTCTAATGGGAAAATTAAATCCTGCGGCATACACAATCTTTTGAGAGAGTTCTGCGTGAAGACAGCTCATAAGGAAAATTTTTTTTGTGTCAAGAGCAGGTATCTGCACTTTCTTCCGGAAGAGGCAACTTTCATGTGGCGCCGCCTGAGTATTCACGACGATGCCTCGTATAGTCCAAGTGAAGAGGGCATGACTGTGCAATCAATGTCTCGTGTACGTTCTTTCATATATACTGGTTGGGATGAAACTCAATTGCATTCTTATTATTATTTTGGTTGTCTATTGCTGAGGGTATTGGATATGGTTGGACTACAACTACTTAACTTAAGGTACATTGCTATCACCTGTCTCGGTAAAATCCCTCCTGCTATTACCTTGCTTAGGAATCTACAGACTTTAATTGTTGAAGACCCATGTGGAATTGCCATTGAACTACCGGATGAAATTTTTAATATGCCGCAATTAAGGCATGTCATAATTTCTCGAGCCTCCCTGCCTCCTGTTTTCTCTATCCCATTCCCTGATAGTGATAAACATTTCGTTCTAGAAAACCTAGAGACACTTTCGAAGGTACAAGATTTAGGAATGACAAAACACGTCCTTGAAAAAATACCAAATGTAAAGAAGTTGGGAATTCATTATAATACCACCATATGGCATGTCTATGATGTCCACCTGAAAAAACTTGAAATACTAAAGATTGTCTTTGATTTGCCCACAAATTCAACTTTCCTGCGGAGCATCACTTCTGTGCCAAGGCTCAAAAAGATAACTTTGGAACGTGGTAGAATTGGTTGGGAAGATATGACGATTTTTGGTTCGTTGCCAAATCTTGAAGTGTTGAAATTGCGCGAGTTTGCCTTCATAGGCCCAGTGTGGGTACCAATTGATGGGGAATTTCCTAAACTAAAATTCTTGCACATTCGGGAGACGGATTTGGAGCACTGGAGAGCGGACAAAATCCATTTTCCAAGGCTTGAGCACCTAATCCTGCGGAACTGCTCTAAACTGGTAGAGATCCCACCTTGTATTGGAGAAATAGAAACGCTTGAAATAATTGAGATAGACTACTCCAGTCCTTCCGTCGTAAAATCTGCAAAGGATATACTTAGTGACCGACAGAGCCAGGGAAATGAAGGCCTTGAAATTCTCTTCCATCCAACGAAAGCAAGGCTTAATCCTTTAAAATTTGGGGTAATTCAATCCCTCATCCTATATTTTTTCATGTTACTTGAACTTTTTGATGCATCAGGGCTGACATTGATGAATCTGCCTACAGTTATGGCAAGATGACTCAGGTGTAATTCATCAACCAAAAAGGAAACTCGATATGTTAATGGTAAATTAATTACTCGCTCTACATTTATATATTATCTTCTTAACTTAGATACTTCAGGGAAAATATTGATTAACCTGTCAACTCATCCAGCAAGAGGCCTCTCCAGCCGTTCAAAATGTTGAGTCGTCACAGGTAAATCAATTCCTCACACATTTTGTGTACTACTTTCTTAATTTAGATAAATCAGTGAAAATATTGATTAACCTGCCAACTCGTCCAGCAAGGGGCCTCACCAACTATTCGAAGTGACGAGTCGTCACAGGTAAATCAATTCCTCACACATTTTGTGCGCTACTTTCTTAATTTAGATAAATGAGTGAAATATTGATTAACCTGCCAACTCATCCAGCAAGGGGCCTCACCAACTGTTCGAAGTGACGAGGTGTCACAGGTAAATCAATTTCTCACATATCAGGGAAAATGTCTGCTAGTTTCTTAATTTAGATACATCCGGATAAGTATTGATTAACCTGCCAAAACATCTAGGAACAGGAATCTCCAGGTGTTTCCGATGACGTGTGGCAAGGTAAATCAATTCCTCGCCCATATTTTTATTTTAGTTTCTTAATTTAGATACATCAGGGAAAAAATTAATCATTTGGCCAACACATTCAAAATGATGAGCAGGCACATGTAAATCAATTCATCGCACATATTTGTATGCCAACACATCCAAAGAATTTTAAGGCTGTGGCCCTATAGATGGGCCGCGAGAACCCGTTTTCAAAGATTGATGAGAATACGAGCAAATTTGGTCCAGTACGGTCCATTAATTAGAAAATTGATTAATACATTTTTATTTTATATTTTCATTATATATTAATTGACAGTTTATTTGACCTTGAGAGTTAACACTGGATCACGATTTGTTGCTTGGACCTATAGGTCGATATGGGATTTTTGATCTAAACCTACCTTCACCTCACGACGATGAGATATAAAAGCATTATTTGCACCGGATGAAAAGAATGTCCGGTAATTGACGTTGAGTTGGTAAAAATAATGTTAGTGTGGATCCTACTGATCATTTGTTTGCAAGCTTGCCTTCGCCTTGCTTGCAGGCAGGCAGGCCAAATTTCGCCTCTTTTTTGTCCTTTATGCCAGTGGTTCGGCCAGGCTGGAGCAGGGGTCGGGGCCACACCACCTTTCACAGATGCAGCAGCAGTTTAGGTATTTTGAGAGCTCACCGCCAAACGGGCGATTTGAGCATCCGTTTATAAAGCAGACAAACCAGCAGGTGTACTGAGTGGGGGCGCCGGGTTCATAGTAGTAATGGTGTAGTGGTGTCTCCATTGTATGTCGAGGATTTGGAGTTGCCTTGGGAGGAAAGTCCTCACCCTGTTTCCAACTCGGAATGATTGAAATTGGGGTATATCTTTCTCCTCAATTTGGCTTTTAGGCATTGTGAAAATCTGCATTTGGATTAACATTTAGTATTTATTTTAGTAACATATTCCAATCAATTCTGAGTTCTTAGCTGTTCTTGATAGGTGGAGCTATTAGCATTACGCTTCAGGTAATCTACTACTGCTTAAATGCTTGTGGCAGTCATGTATATCTTGATCTCTATATGTTAGACAGAGTCTTCAATTTTGGTTTCAAACAATCCAATTCCATTTTTCCATAACTGTAAACAAGTTGTAAGTAGCATTCGTGTCCATGCCAGCTTCTGGTGTTGAAAACAAGCAATCGAGTTATTGTTAAGTTGAACAGAGAAGCCCCATTGATTGGGTATGGTTCCATCTCCCAGTGGTGAGCAAACAACAGCCTTCGTGTCCATGCCAGCTTCTGGTGTTGAAAACAAGCAATCAAGTTATTGTTAAGTTTGAAGATCAACATGGCTCCTCCTAGAAAATTCACATTATTCCTTCTTTTCTACTGAATTGATCGTAGCCACTACCTACAATCCAGGAAGATGAATGCCACAAGTAGAAACTTACAAAGAGCCCACGACTTGTGATCTTGTAGAAAGACATCTTACCTTCTGAGCAAGATGAGAATTTTTCCTTGTGCCCTTCTCATTGAAAACAATGCTCCAGTGTTCCACTCGCACTTTTTAAGCATTTGGATCAAGATCGTAGCTCTGATCTATGATAGCATGGGAAGTTGATTGGTTGCCTGAACTTAGTAAATTAGTATATCAAAGAAGATGGTGTGGCCTAAAGGTTTGGTTAATTCTTGATTATGCAGCTTTGGGTGAAAGCTTGGCAATTACAATGAGATCATAATGTCTTCAAGAAGTTTGAGATGGTGATACAGATCCATGGGCTACATAATTGCACGTTTTGTTGACATTTTCCGGAAGGATGCTGTTTTTAAATGGTGAAAGCAACTTTTGAAGCCATTGGTATTGAAATGCACACCAGGACTCATCCTACGTATGTTGTTCTGGACCACATTTAATTCCAACCCTTGCTTGGTGCATTTTTTTTTAATAATTTTGCAGCTCATTTTTGAAGGCTTCAAGGCTTGCTCTCTTGTAATCAATATTAGGACCAATTTTTGCATTAGGAAAATAAAATATGCTGGAATTGTATTTCCACTCATTGGGTTTGTTTTTGTACTTGGATAGCTATTTTGTAATTGGCATCTTCAATAACTTTTAGATGTACAGTTTTATATATCTGATTTTCAATAATTTCTATTTTTTACTGTTTTGTTATGTTAAATAATCGACTTTTGAGACTTACCTCTTTGTTAAGGTGTCGTATATTATTAAGACTATATTAATATTGACTTAGCCCTTTATTTGAGCCCCATTTTTCCAAAAATGCATTTTTTTTCAAATTTCATTTTATACATTCTCCAAAAAATTACTATTCCATAATACATTTTACTCCAAAAATGGAGATCAAACAGGGGTTTAAAAAGTGACATGTTATGTCACTTTTTAATTAAAAGATAATACACAATTAATTTCTAATGGAATAAACATTTTTTACTAAGCTTACAATTTGATTATAAGAATTTCTTGAACAATATTTAGATATCAATTTTATTTTTTAAGTGATATGCTAATTTTTTAATTAAAAGGTCTCACATCATGTAATTTGACTATATACAGTGTTTTTTTGGAACACTTTTCATCCAATTGTCCAAAAGCCCTTGATTTTAGAGGTATTTATTTAGCTCCTGTTTGAGCAGCATTCTTTCGAAAAAAAATACATTCTTAAATAGTATTTTGATATCATTTTAACTACACATTCTTCAATAAAACAATATTACACGTAAATCCAAATTTTATTTATTTTTTAACTACATATTTTCTATTAATACATTATTCAAAAATGTATTCTTATAAAAAAAAAAAAAAAAAAAGGGACTCAAATAAGGGCTTAAGTTGCCCCAACAATATAATTCAAGTGGAAATTACACCCACGCAAGCTTTTTAAATTCCCAATTCAAAAGTTAGATGTAAAGTTTATTTATACAAAAATCACATATTAATTCAAATATTAAAAATTAGTATTTTAATATAAATAATAATATTATAAATTAATTTATATACACAATATATTCCATCAAACCAATTCAAACCCTAAATCATTTTATCTCATTTCCTTCCATTCTCACTTCTATCCTCTCTTCACCTCCTGTCTCTTTGTACGTTCTCCCTTAAACCATCGTAGCTGTCGGGTGCGTCCTCCTCCGGATGTCACCTTCGATTGTCGTTGCACAGTCATGCCTATATGTGAGCGTCACGGCTGCATCATCGCTATGACGCTACTCGCTGCCTGACATGAGCACCAAAAACGGAGTTATAGGCAAAGTAAGCTGTGCTTTTGGCCTTGACGAAGTAGGATTTGTGTTTTGGCATTGGCGAAGTAGGATTCGTGCTTTGGATCTATGTTTGGATCAATGGATGTCATTGTCACTTGCAGAGCGATACGATATGGGTTGGTTGGTTGGTAGTGGTTGTGATTTGTGGTGTATGGCGTGGTCGTGGTGCAGATGGATGGGTGGGGGGTGTTTGTGGTGGTGCGGTGGTTGGGTGCGTGCGGTACATGGTGTGGCGGTGACTGTAATAGTTCGTTTTTTTTTGTTAGTGCTAGATCTAGCGTGGCAACATGGTAGTGTTTTCTGTGGTGGGTTGATTTATTTAAGGTGGTGGTGTTGCTATCGAAAGGTCGTTGTGGTAGTTTAGGCGATGGTGGTGGTGGTGGTGCAATTGGAGGCAAGGGTGAAACAGTGGTCACAAGTGTTGGTGGTAGTCACAAATTATTTGGTTGGCTATGACTATTAAATTGGCTAATATGTGACCAATAAACAATATGTGGCTAATGAAAAGAGATAGATTATGACCAAGAAATAACGTGTGAAGTAACAATTTGTTAATTTATGACTGATAATTTGTGACTCATAGTAATTGTCATTTGTGATCGATAAATAAATTGAAATCGATGAACAAATTATGACCTATAAAATTTTTGAATTGTAACCATAAAATAATTTGTGATATATAAAAATTTTGATTTTTGATCAACAAATAATATGTCGCTAACTAAATCATTAATTTATGAACAAATTGAAGACCTTAATATATTTAATAATAAAATATATAATTAATTAATTAAATCATAAATAAATTTTAATAAATATCTAATTTTTGAAATTTGAAACATTTGTTCTTAGTTTTCAAATATGTGATATTTAACCAGTTAGTTATGAATTTTTCCCATATTTAAACCTAAGAAGACCAACAGGGCCAACTAGTCCAACAAGCTCTTTGATCTAGCAAGATGTGTTGGATCTCTTTCTTCCATCGAAGTTCGAACTTGATGTTTACAATACAAGAAACTATATGGGAAAATTAGCTTAAACCCTACATATAGCCTTTGTTTGTCAACCACTGTATCACATTCTACCACATTATTTTTTCTACAGTATTCATTTTCAATCACACATTTTTCATTAAAACAATATTACATGTAAATAAAAAAAAATTTTAACCACACATTTCAATGTCAATTACTATTCCATAATACACTTTTTGAAATTAAATGAGCACAAATTGGCCCATAAATAGACTCACTATTCAAAATTATGACTTTCACTAATCAGATGATAATTAAAATTAATCAAATAAAAAATACACAATTAACTAAGGAATGTTGTAAATGGAAAGTTCATTAAAGTTTATTAGTGAATGACATTTGTACCCATGTAGCCCTAGAAATTATTACTATTGTATCCCTGATTCTTACCTATAAATATAGGGCTTTGGTTTTCAATAATACACATAAAAATTTTATTGAATTTTCTCTATTCTCTTTGAGTTTTTTCTATTCTCTTTTCCTCTCGTTTTATAACACGTTATTAGCACGAACCTGTTAGAAGGTAGTAATTTTTTTTTTCATAATCATCTATCACGTATATCAAAATTAATTTGATAATACGTGAATTTTACATATACATATGTTGAATCTGCAATATGCGATCTCATCTTTCTCGATCATTATGTTTTCTTTGTACCTCTCTTTGAATTAATTAATGTTTTTTTTCCTTTACATCAATTCACGTGCATTTTTATGGAGATATATTTATGCTAATTCAATTGATATGCATTAATTTATGTTCCTATACACTCCTTATATTTAGATTAGCCATTTACGTTCTACACATGCTTATAATTTTTTTTTTTTTTTTGTTTAATTGGTCAATGTTCTTTGTAAGCAAGCTTCAATTCCAAATCTCTATTTTGGCTGATTCCATATATATATAATATACAATTAACAAATAAATGTATCCAACTCATCTTTTCTCTCAAATCCATTGGTTTCTGCAAATTTCATGCCTTAATTGGTTAATACTAATTCAATTCTTTTAATTGCACATAATTAGAATTTTGTGTCATAATATGTGAATAGGTTTCTACATGTCATCAATTTTTTTTCTTTGTGTTTCACTAGACTCACGTTATTAATTCAAAATAATATTTTACATGTATTTGTATATTAATTAATGGTGAGCAATTGGATGTATTATCATTTTTTTAATGTTTAGTTATGAAACATTACATTAAATTTATTTTTAATTGTTGTTGCTCCTGAAGTAGCACAACATTATAATTAATATTCCAGAAGAATATTAATCATAGATCTATTCGTTGTTGCTCCAGAAGTACCACAACATTATAAGAATATTATTTGCTCCTGAAGAGCATAAATTATAACTCTCAATATTTTAGAAGAATATTAACATATTGTACTTGAAGAAATAATAGCAAAATATAATGTGCTCCATAAGTAGCATATGTTTCGAAGAACATATTATTTCAAATTAGTGTTTATCCCTAGAGAAAAACACGTAACTTAAAGTCATGTTGATATTAACTATTTGATGTTATGATTAATCATATTTTTCGAAACTAATTGTATTTTTTTATTGTGTAGTTAAACAAATGGCAAACATTACGAAACTTGAGTTTGCTGCACTTGACATATCTGGTAAAAATCATCTGTCATTGATATTGGATGCTGATATCCATCTCGTCTCAAAGTGTCTGGGAGAGACAATAAAAGAGGAAACAATGAATCCCTGCAGGATCGTGCAAAAGCACTTATTTTCCTTCGCCACCATCTTCACAATGGATTAAAAATTGAATATCTCACTTAGAAAGATCCACAAGTTCTTTGGAAAAAGTTAACTGAAAGATTTGATCATCAGAGGACTATAGTCCTCCCCAAATCCCGCTATGAGTGGATGCACCTTTGTTTGCATGACTTTAAAACAGTTAGTGAGTACAATTCTGAATTGTTCATAATATGTTCAAAGTTGACTTTGTGTGGAGAATAAATCACCGATGAAGATATACTGAAAAAACTTTCTCCATCTTTCATACCTCGAATGTGCTCCTGCAGCAGCAATATCGTGAGCGTGGCTTCAAAAAGTACTCAAAACTTATATCTTGCCTACTAGTTGCTGAACAAAATAATGAATTGTTAATGAAAAATCATGGATTACGTCCAACTGGTTCTATACCATTGCCTGAAGCAAATGGTACTACATTGTCTGAAACAAATACAATATCAAGACAAGGACATGGACGCGGACGTGGACACGGTCACGGACGTGTACGTGGAATAAATCATGGAAAAAATAATAAACAAAGTTATCAACAATAAGTCAATAAATTCAAAAGGCACAAAGCAAACGAGAGTGGCAAATCTAAAAAGGAGCATGAAGAAAGTTGCTTCAGATGTAGAATGAAAGGGCATTGGACACGTACGTGTCGTACCTCAAAATATCTTGTGGATCTCTACCAGAGATCAATCAAGAGAAAAGAAAAATTGGAGGCTAATTTTGCTGATTATGATGGTCCAATTGATGTGACTCATTTGGATGTCTCCGATTTCTTTACTGATCCAAATGGAAATATTGACCATTTGGTTGGGGGTAGTGTGATAGAAGATATAGATTAATTTACTAGTATTTTTTTTGTTTTAAAAATTCAGTCTGAAATATATTTTTCCTTTTCCGCACAAAAATAAATAAATAAATAAAACTCTATTATGCACCGTTTATTTCATGATATTAAGTAATGTTTACTTCTTTAAATCTAAATTCAAGTTTTTTTTTAAAATTTTTTTTGTTTATTTTGTTATATTTATAGATTCATGATGGATAGTCAAGATAGCTGCTTAATTGATAGTGCAACTACACATACTATTTTTCAAGACAAAAAATACTTTTTGGACTTAATATTAGCTGAAAATAATGTTAACACGATATCGGGTGCGTCGAATATCGTTGAAAACTTCGGAAGAACTTGTATTATTTTGCCAAATAATACAAAATTATATATTGACGATGCACTTTATTCTAGCAAATTCAGAAGAAATTTGCTTAGTTTTAAAGATATTTACTGCAATGAATATCACATTGAGACGATGCAAGAACATAATGTTGAATATCTTTGCATCACTTCTTTTGTATCTAGCAAGAAGCAGATAAAAGAAAATTTTCATGCACTCCTGTCTGGCATATATTTTACATTTATAAAAATGGTCGAATCAAATAATGTTACGAACCAGAAGTTTGTTGATTAAAAAATTTTATACTTTGGCATAATCGACTTGGACATTCAGGAGCCATGATGATGCGTCGAATAATAAGCAACTCACATGGACATCCTTTAAAGAACCAGAAGATTCTTTTATCTAATAATTATCCATGTGTAGCTTGTTCACAAGGCAAGTTAGTCATTAGACCTTCAACTACGAAGGTCATTATTGAATCTCCAACTTTCTTGAAAAGAATACATGGAGATATATGTGTGCCAATACACCCACCATGTGGACCATTTCGTTACTTTATGGTATTAATTGATTCTTCTACAAGATGGTCACATGTTTGCCTACTTTCAACTAGGAATGTAACATTTGTTAGACTACCTGCTCAAATCATAAAATTACGAGCACAATTCCCCGATTACTCAATCAAGACTATGCGTCTTGACAATGCTGGTGAATTTAGATTACAAGCATTTGATGATTATTGTATGTCAATTGGGATTGAAATTGAACATTCAGTTGCACATGTTCATACACAAAATGGTTTAGCGGAATCGTTTATTAAACGTCCACAACTTATTGCTAAATCATTACTTATGAAAACAAAACTCCCAACTTTTGTTTGGGGTCATGTCATATTACATGCTGCATCATCGGTTCGTATAAGACCAACTGTCTATCATCAATATTCACCTTTGCAACTTGCATTTGGTCATGAACCTGATATTTCTCACCTACGGATTTTTGGTTGTGCTGTCCAAGTTCCTATTTCACCCCCACGACGTACTAAAATGGGTCCCCAATGAAAACTTGAGATTTATGTGGATTTTGATTCACCATCTATTATTAGATATCTTGAACCTTTAATGGGTGACTTATTTACTGCACGTTTTGCATATTGTCATTTTGATAAAATGACTTTCCCAAATTTGGGAGGAGAAAAACTACATCGTGAAAAACAAGATAGAATTTTTTGGAATGAGACAACTCTATTTCACTTTGATCCCGGCAGCAATTAATGTGAACAAGAGGTTGAAAAAATCATTCATTTACAAAGAGTTGCAATTCAACTACCTGAAGTATTTGTTGACACGAGAAAAGTGACAAAATCATATATTCCAACAGAAAATATTCCAGCAAAAATTAATGTCTCTACAGGACAATCTGCTATGGCAAATGAATCTCAAATGCGCCAGAAGCATGATCAACCAGTTGGTTCAAAAGACTCTGTACCTCGAAAAAGAAGAGTACAGGAGAAAAACCAACCAAAAATTTCAGAAGAAATCACACTAGAAAAGATTGATCAATCAAATATTGAATGTACGGTTCCTAAAAAATATATGATATCTCATAAATTATGGGAACGGAATAATATTGTTATAGACAATATTTTCACCTTTAACATGGCTCTTGATATTATGTAAAATGAGGATCCTGAATCACAGTCTGTTAATGACTGTCGAAATAGAAATGATTGGCCAAAATGGAAAGAAGCCATACAGACAGAATTGAATTCTTTGGAGAAACGAAAAGTGTTTGGACTAGTAGTTCGAACACCTGAAAATGTAATCCCTATTGGATACAAATGGGTTTTTGTACGAAAGAGAAATGATAATAATGAAATTACAAGATACAAAGTCCGATTAGTGGCTCAAGGTTTCTCCCAAAAACTGAAAATTGATTATGAGGAAACATATTTTCCTGTAATGGATACTATTACTTTTAGGTTCTTAATTAGTTTGACCGTGTCACAAGGGCTCGATATGCACCTTATGGATGTAGTAACTGCCTACCTATATGGTTCACTTGACAGTGACATATATATGAAAGTCCCTGAAGGATTTAAGGTGCCAGGAATAAATAATACATGTCCGAGAACTATGTTCTCAATTAAATTGCAAAAATCATTATATGGATTGAAACAATCCGGACGCATGTGGTATAATCGCCTTAGCGAATATTTGTTGAAAGAGGGTTATAAAAATGACGATATCTGCCCATGTGTTTTCATAAAGAAAACAAATATTGGATTTGCAATTGTGGCAATTTATGTTGATGGTTTAAATTTAATTGGAATTCCTGAAGAGCTCAACAAAACTGCAGATTATTTGATAAATGAATTTGAGATGAAAGATTTGGGGAAAATCAAATTTTGTCTTGGATTACAAATTGAACATTTTCCAGAGGGATTATTTGTTCATCAATCTACTTATACAGAAAAAATCTTGAAACGCTTTTATATGGATAATGCACATCCATTGCCATCACCTATGATTATTCGATCACTTGATGTGAAAAAAAGATCAATTTCGTCCACTTGAAGATGGAGAAAAGATTGATTCTTGGTCCTGAAGTACCATACCTTAGTGCAATTGGAGCATTAACTTATCTTGCAAATTGCACTCGATCTGACATAGCTTTTTCTGTAAATCTCCTTGCAAGATATATCTCTACACCAACTCAAAGGCATTGGAATAGTGTTAAACATATTTTTCGTTACCTAAAAGGTACTATTGATATGGGACTGTTTTATTCTCAAAAGTCAGGATCTGCTTTAGTGGGATATGCAGATGCAGGTTGTCTCTCTGACCACATAAAGCTAAATCACAAACAGGATATGTGTTTATACGTGGAGGAACAGCTATATCATGGAGATCTGTGAAGCAATCCTTGACAGCAACATCCTCAAATTATTCTGAGATTATTGCAATCCATGAAGCAAGGCGAGAATGTGTATGGTTGAGGAATATGACCCATCATATCCAATCATCATGTGTATTGACTTCAACAAAAGATAGTCTAACAATTTTGTTTGAAAATAATGCAGCTTGTATCGCACAACTCAAGGGAGGCTATATCAAAGGCGACAGGACGAAGCATATTTCTCCAAAATTCTTTCATACACATGAACTTCAGAAGAATGGTGACATTGATATTCAAGAAATTCGCTCAAGTGACAATGTGGCTGATCTATTCACAAACGCGTTGCCAACATCTACATTCAAGAAATTAGTTCATGAGATTGGAATGCGTCGACTCAAAAATTTTCAATTATCAATATCAGGGGGAGTAGCTGTACTCTTTTTCCTTTGCTTAGGTTTTGTCCCATTGGGTTTTCCTAGCAAGATTTTAATGATGCAGCATTTAATTTTAATACTCCGAAATAACTGTACTCTTTTTCCTTCGTTTGATTTTTTTTCTATTGGGTTTTTATCAAACAAGGTTTTAACGAGGCAGATATTTTGTAATATGTTATTCAAGGGGGAGTGTTGTAAATGGAAAGTCTATTAAAGTTTATTGGTGAATGACATTTGTACCCCTGTAGTCCTAGAAATTATTACCATTATATCCCTGATTCTTACCTATAAATATAGGGCTTTGATTTTCAATAATACACATAAAAAGTTTATTGAGTTTTCTCTATTCTCATTTCCTCTCATTTTATAACAAAGGAAAACCATTTTTTATCTAAATCTAATTAGATATTTTGACATTTTTATCTATAACAGTTCTTTGACTCATTCTCTCTCTACCCCCGCCATCATACCATGTTTTCTCTCACTCTAAAATACAGTCCAAAAATAAAACAAGGCACCATCTACTAGTTGTTTGTCACTAATTTTTTAATCGTGACTCACAATTTGTTAAGTTGTCAACATTTAATTTAGTAATTTGTGATCGATAAATAACTTGTGACCGATTCATTTCATTATTTGTGATTGTGAAATAAGTTGTGATTTTATAAAATTTGTAATTCATAACTGAGAAATAATACGTGATCTATTAATTTAATAGTTTGTGAACAATAAATAAATTGGGACTTATAAAATTTCAGTTTGTGACAAATTCATTAGATAATTTGTCATCGAGAAATAAATTACGATCAATTTATTTTGTAATTTGTGATCAAAAAATAAGTTCTGTTATTGTATGTGACCAAATCTGTGTTAACTGTAACATATATAACCAGACATCTGTTAACCGTGCATGTTTGTGGCAAAACATGTTTATATTTAAAGCTTGTGACTATTTATATGTAAATTGTAAACCCTTATGACCAAGTGTGTATTAATTGAGATCGAGTGTGACCAAGTCTATGTTAATAGTGTCATGTGTAACCTGAAAATTGTTAACCATGAATGTTTGTGACAAAATATGTTTACATTTAAAGATTGTGACAATTTATATGTTACTGTAAACTTCTGTGACCAAATTTGTGTTGATAGTGATCAAGGTTGATCAAGTCTATCTTCATTCATGTAATCGTCTGTGATCATATCTGTCTTGACTATGACTATATGTGATCAAATTAATAGTGACTTGTTTACATACAGTCACAATGAAAATAAATTTGATTATATTTGGTCATAGGTCTAATCTCAAACAATAATAGCTTATACAACTATGGTCGCAAACAATAACACCTTACAAGACTTGATCACAAACCGTCATTGTTAAATAGAACCTAGTCACATACAACACAATACATACAGTCAATAGGTCACAGTCATGCTGAGACTTTATGAAATACAAAAAGCTCTTTGTCACTAACAAACCTTGACGACAATTGTCGTCGATGCAAACAATTGTCAACATTGACATTGATTTCTTTACTTTGAACTCAAAATTGTATTTCAATGCCATCTAGTGTACAGCTTCTTGCAAATCTTTCTTTGTTATAAATAGTTACTCAACACGCAAATCTTCATCATCAGGAACCACATGCGAATAATTTGAGGGCAGTCCACTCGATCTAGTCCTTTATCTCTCACCCCGCTTATGTCTCTGATTGAATAAAGCAATCAAATTCTCATTTATAAATTCATTTTCATTCTCGCTATTGTGAATTACCAGGAAAATTTTGTACATAACAACGAGGTCACGATGAGGAACAACTGTCTCGGGAATAACTACATCATCCTCATGAGCTATCTCCACTATATCC
The DNA here is from genome assembly GCF_002742605.1 of Olea europaea var. sylvestris. Classification (NCBI taxonomy): domain Eukaryota; kingdom Viridiplantae; phylum Streptophyta; class Magnoliopsida; order Lamiales; family Oleaceae; genus Olea; species Olea europaea. The sequence goes on along the minus strand of NC_036259.1, from coordinate 6,281,985 downwards.
CAAAAATCATTGACATTGTAATCCCCTCCATCCAAATTTTCGTGTTCACCTTCGGCAACATACTTCCTCACTAAAGTTACACAAAAAAGAGTCCTGCGCATTTTGTTTACTTCAAATAAATAATTCACTTTAGCATCAAAAAAACATTCATATGTGGAATTGAAATGGATAAATGCTCATTGAATTGAAATCTTAGTTCCATATCGTACTTAGAGGGATTGATTTTCAGTTTGTTTTGTAAATCATGGTATATTTCTGCATATGATACACTTGATGTTATGAAAATCAGAATACCACCACATATTTCACTTGTCCATTTTCATACCTATCGATTTTTTCATCCAATTCGAAATTTTCAAAGTAACAAACTGGAATTACAATCATATCTGCATGATGAATAGAATTTTTAATTAAGGCTTGCTGTTAACAGCAGGTTGTCTAAGATAACAACCGACTTTAAAGGCTAGCCAAAATCATTGCCATTAATCTTCTCTGAAAGAATATACATGCATAAGAATTTTTTTCTTGTTAATGCTTAAAAAACTATCTACATGTTAATCTATGTCGAAATAAAATTTATCGATTAAAAGACTATACTAATTTAACGAAAATGAAATTAAACATACATAAATATACTTACCGATTCGAAGCGATAAATGTAAAAAATATATTTTCTTGTTCGGTGTTTGGAATAAACAAATAAGAACAATTAGCTGGTTTTGAAATTTTAATTGATAAGTGTTTGATTTTTTCTTATTAACTAAAAGGGTAGTCTTGTCGTTTAAACAAAACATTATTTTGTAATTGTATTATTTACTTACGAACATCTTTGTCTTTTAACATTAAAAAGGCTATTGTGGAAATATACAAATGTTGAAAATTCAAAGTGGAAATTAGGGGGTTTGACCAAACCAATCTTAAAAGTGCCCGTCTTGAAATCTAGACAAACTAAAAAAATACAAAATTTCATACTATTTCTAATAAATTCATGAATAATTTCATGATTTTATTAAAACCACAGATCTCACAAAACCCTACTTCACACTATCAATAGAAAAACGATCCAAATATAAATAAGTCGACGATGGTTGCATTCAACATCAAATCTTGATTCCTACAAAGGCAGCTTCTAAGATAAATCGGTTGACGAATAGTAAATTTACAAGCCCAATCGGCTCTCATGGAAAAAATAGGAAGAAAACCAAATTAAATGAAAGCACACTAAAAATTCAATTTATATGGCAGCCAAAAACGGCGTCCCTTGAATACAAAATAATGTCATTTTGAACCCCCTAACATTGAAAGAAATGGCAAAAATTAATAATGATGTCATGCATATGAACAGTACTATGAACAATATCCAAAGCCTTTGTAAGTATTATACCCTAGATCCAATCAACCTTGAACGTAAATATTCTCAATATATAATTAATGCAGTTTAATGGCAGATTTATTATTTAATAGACAATTAAATTAAATATTAGAATCCGTAGATTCAAATTTTCGTAATTTGTTAATCACGAGGAGTTGTGATTGCGAAATACAAATTACATATGATTGAATTTTGAATCGTCCGTGGTCGTAAGTAATAACGAGATACGGATATCATTATTACGAATAGGCCATCATGTGTCGCATTTCTTATTTGTGAAGTAAGTAGCTGATCTCACAAGCTAAAATATGGTGACACTTGAATGTACACGTGGAGGTTTTGTTATAGAACAAAACATTGGAGACCCGCCTAGAGATTCCACATGGATAACTATCTGAGTATCAGTGGTTAATCTCTAATATTCGGTAGTGGGATTGATCCTTTGACTTGAGGTCGTCATAGCATCTTATATGAGGACAGCCATACTTTGACAGTGTTGGATGTTGCTCTGCCAAGGGCCACTAATATGTCATCGTTCGGGTATGTTAAGAATCATATGAAGATTGTGAATGACCAATAGAGGATTCGTCGCTATTAAATAGTAAGAGATTATGATCTGCGTTTCATTCAATTAAGTCGATAACGAAATCATTGGCCAAAGTGTACTCATAAGTCGAAAAGGAGCTTTCGACTTATATTGACTTAATAGTGGAGTGAAAGATATGATTGATAATCGAGATTGATAGACTTCCATATCTCGTAATTGATCGGATCATATTGACGAAGGGATTATAATTTTACGGTAAACGAACGAGTTTGATTTTGTCATACCACGTGACATTTTTCATCATATGTATTGCCTTGACACATTGCTAGATGTCAATTTGGGACGGCGAGTGTGATTGATGATAAATTAAAAGAGTGTTTTAATTTATCAATTTTGATTAGATCAAAATAATATTTCACGTCATTAGGGATCGTGATCGGGAACCTGATGGGTTGCACACAAATGGAGAACTGGAAGATTATGATTTGTTAATTAATTAATTTAACAAGTGTTTGATAAATTAATTAATTGGGTTGCTTATTTATAGGCCTGAATTGATTAATTAGATTAATTAATTTACGGACCGGATTTAATTAAATGGGTTAATTAAATGTTGGACCAGGTCAGGCTAAGCACGTTCGGGCTTATATAAATATTATTAGGGTTTTCAAAATTGTAGTGATTTTTCATTATTATTGCTAGCACAAGAAAATCTTAATACTACAATCTTGTTCCCTATGTGGATCATCGTTTGAGGTTGGATAATTGGAAAGCTGTGGGAAACAGATCCAACTTGCTGGAACAAAGATAAGGCAAAGAAGTTTGCAGATCGTGAACAGGTATCACTTTTATCACAATTTCTATCTAAACACAAAGATGAATCCTGGCGGGAATCGAAATATATTTTAATTTTTCACTGTGCATGTTAAGTAAATTCCCAACAGTGATATGAGAGCCTACTTTGTGTTTTTTAGGAATTGATTTACATATTATTGAAATCAAAAGTTGATTTATCGTGCTTTTCTTAGATCTAGCAATTTAGAAAATTTGATTTTCATATTTTCAAAATCTGTATTCAATTCATTGATCGAAATCTGTTAATTTGAATTTTTTTTAAAAACAAGAAGGGGTTGGAATTGCCGGCAGCAAAAGCACCGCCGACGAGTTGCAATAACGATGACGGTCGCCGCTGCACAAAGCAACGGCGACCGTCGCGGTTGCTATAGGATGTAGCGTCGCGCGCTGCTGCTATTGTAGCAGCAGCGTCGGCTGCTTGCTGTAGTAGTGCGCGGCGCTGCAGCAGTCAACCCGCACGCAGTCGTTACAGTACAGCGGCGCCACCAGGAAGAAATGAGAGAGAAAGAAGGGAGATTTAGGGTTTTATTCAAATGGGAGAATTTCCTAGGATTTACAATCAGATGAGGTGATTTTGGGATGGGGGGCTTCTCCTACAATTTGGGAAATTTTGGTAAGAGGGGTCAATGTGCAATTATAAAAGGAGGACCTGTTCTGCAATTAGCGAATTGGAAGGGTTTGATTTTTAATTTTAAACTTGGGTCAAATTGCAAATTTTGAAAGTGTTTAAATTTGAATTTTAAGACGGTTTTAAATTTGAATTTCAAATGGATTTAACGTATAATTTTAATTTTGACCCAAATTAAAATTTTATTTAAAATTGACAACTTTTTATATTTTAGTTAAAATATGATTTTAACTTAAATATTAAAACTTTGACCACAAATTGAATTTTGTTTTATTTAGGGATATTGTCCTATATTAAAATATTAATTCAATTTAAATTTGAATTTGACTCTAATTCAATACTTAATTAAAATTTGATTTTAATTAATTATTCACCCGAATATATTCTTGAAATTAGAATTGGATTCTAATTTGACGTTTAGTTGAAATTTGATTTTAATTAAATTGTCTTACCCTAAAATTTTCCTTGGAATTAGAGTTGGATTCTAATTTAATATTTAATTAAAATTTGATTTTAATTAAATAATTTACCCTAGCATTTCTTGAATTTAGAATTGGATTCTAATTTGACATTTAATTAAAATTTGATTTTAATTAAATAATTTACCCTAGCATTTCTTGAATTTAGAATTGGATTCTAATTTGACATTTAATTAAAATTTGATTTTAATAGAATTGTCTCGCTCTAAATTTCTTTTTGGAATTAGAGTTTGACTCTAATTTGGTATTTAATTAAAATATGATTTTGATTAAATAAATTCGTCCTAAAATCTTGGAATTAGAGTTAAACTCTAATTTTGTTATTTAATTAAAATTTGATTTTAATTCAATTCAACCGCCTTAAGTTATGAAATTTGAGTTGGACTCTAATTTGATATTTGATTGAAATGTGATTTTAATTAAATAGTCTCGTCCTATAATTTTTGAATTAGAGTTAAACTCTAATTCGGTATTTAATTAAAATTTGATTTTAATTAAATATGTCCGCTAATTAAATAATTGATTAATATGATTAATTAATTATTTAATTGTTCTGATCCATTTGTCTAAAAGAGTTTAGATGACCTTAATTGCTAGAAACTTAAAACGTGTTTGCATATGATGTTAGATATTATATAGACATACATTTATGTGATGAATATATTATTAGTGGACAATTATGGACTTGACCATATGGATGTATTGAATGATTGATTTTATTCTTGTCGTTTTGCGGGCCTGCAAGCTCTTAATCATTTTGGACCGCGAGTCCGTTATAGTTATTGTTGCTATGGGCTTACGAGTCTAATTTCATTTAGGCTTACGTGCCAACTAGTATAGGATATATGTTGTAACTAGATTAATTGAAGAAACAAGAAGAGGAGGAGACCATGGAGATGATGCATTGATACTGATCAATGTAATACCCCCTAAAAATTGACCAACTAGTCTTCTTTCTTGCTCGGGAAGGCTAGATAGTAAAGTTCATAATTGTCCACACTATTACATTATATTATATATATATTTATTTGTATGGTAGATATGTAATATAACATATATGATTGTTACGATGAGACTTTTGAATGCAAAATCCCTCAACAAAATATTAAGTCACATTTATAATTGTCTTCCATCATTATAGTGAAAAACCAGAGTCCCAAATCTTCTCAACTTGTTGAATACACTCAAGGATGGTCTATTAGGGATATATATGACACTATGAAATATTGGATATTTCTGAATGATGGGTTCGATTTAACTAAAATTTATCTCTTGTTAAGTACATTCAAGGAGATAAATTTTAGAGGCATGTTAAGCCAACACATAAGATATGTGAAGACAAAGAGTTGTCAGTTTAATGATCTGGGAGTTGTATGGGGATACAATTGATAATAGTATCTACCCAAATATTATATTAAGGCTTGTTGAATACACTCAAGGTCTTAGTATAACGGATGGGATCCTAGTCCACTGGAAGTCGAGTATGGACTTCATAAATTTATGTGAGAGAGTCATAAATTTGAATTAAACAGTGGGAGCATAATTAATTTAATAAAAGTCCATGTTAAATTAATTGATACATTTTCTATATTATTCTTTTTCTTTTCGTCATTTATATTTATTGAATCGTAAGTAACCATATGTATTTGAGAGGCATACTGGATGCCAACAACCAAATTAAATTTTCTTAATTGAAACTGCAATTTGAGAATTGTTCTCAAGTATGAGAAAGTTAGTTGTCCTTAAGTAGCCATTTTTCAGAGACACCTAGTGATGACTTGATTAAGGAAGAGGTGGCTGCTATAATAAACACAATGATGACAACAATATTGCAACGTATGTGATAACTGCAACTATGTCACATAAGTTACAAAAGCAACTTGAGAGTGTAGATGTTAACACATAATTCTTCATTACAAAGAGTTGTATGATAGTAATCATGTGTGAAAGGATATGAGACTTCCAAACAACTATACCGATGCAAAGTGACAAAAGAATCTTTAGTCAATCCTTATGTACTGAAGATGATTGACATGAGAAGTGTCTCAATTGAGTTCAATCATTAATTATGAACTAAGTATTGACTTAGCTCTGCAATCTCTGTCATAGAGTTATTCATACTAAGTATGAATTATGATATGAATAAACTCGAATGCATACTCATTAAGTTGCTTAACATGCTTAGGACTGTTAAGCCCTTTATCAAAGTTGGTAGTGGGCAAACCATTGATTCCTCTAAGAGTGTTAAGAGGAAATCTAAAGGGGCTTTAAGAAAGCATTCAATATGGTTAAGACAATCTGAGCAAAGGACAATACCAAATCTAATGACCCTTGTCTTCGTTATAGAATGAAAGGTCATTGGAAAAAATATTGCAAGGCTTATGTCTATTTCATTAGCTTCTCAGGTATTAGATACCAAATGTGAATCTCATATTTATACAAATATGGAGAAACTAAATGGAGATAGACCATTTTAAGAGGGAGAAGTTAAGCTACACGTTGAAGATAAGCAAAGGTTGCTGCATTGCCTGTAGAAGCATACTTTTTTGTCGTTGTCTTTTGGCTGAGTATTGGAATTAGAAAAATGTTACTTTGTATCCACTATAATTGGAACATTAAATGAGTTTCATGATTCGAACATGACCATTTTACTGTTGAGGACAATTGTTGTTCTTGTTTATATTGATAAAGATCTTAATGGTTATGGTAAATTACAAAACAACGTTTATATTCTTAATACTAAGCATTCTATAATGACTATAGAAATTATAAGGCATAAATGCGATAATCTAATTACTACCTAAATCTGGCATGACAGATTTTATTATATAGATGAAATGCAATTCTAAAGTTACATAGAGATGTATACTTGTGATCAATTCATTTTGACAAGTGCAAATTATGCATGTCTGGAACAATGATCAAATCTTCTTTTACTTGAAAATAAGAAAGGTCTGCATAATTACTAGTCTAATGTATACTGATGCATATGAACTCATGCAAATTGATGTCAGGTAATATTTTTCTAATTTCATCAATGATCATATATACTTGATGAAATTGAAACATGAGACTCTTGAAAGGTTCAAGGGATTCAAATTGAAAGTAGAGAAATGAAGAGATAGAGATATTCTTGCATCAAGATTTGATCGAGATGGGAATATCTTAAAGATAAAATTCTAGATTATCTAAGAGAGAATGCGGTTCTCTTGCAGTGGACTCCTCCATATACACTACAGCAGTGGTGTATCTAAAAAGACAAATCGTTAACTACTAGATATAATGAGATTAATAATAAGCCATGCAGACCTCCCAAAACCGTTTTGGAATCATGCACTGATTGCAGTGTGTTGCACACTAAATCATGTTCCATCTAAATTGGTTAACAGAACTCCATATGAGTTATGGAAAGAGAATAGTCCCAATTTATCTTATATGAAAGCTTGGGGCCATGACGATTATTTGAAACGTCTTGAATCGGATAAGTTTGACACTAAATTCGATAAATACATATTTGTGGGATATTCAAAGCATATATTTGAATGTAAATTCTATTATCATGAAGAAAGTCTTCGTCTCACGATATATCGTCTTTTTAGAGAAAATGTTTACTCTAGGAGAGGACAGTGGGAGCAAAATAGAACTTGAAAGAGTTCAAGAGTCCACGGATATAGTTAACCAAGTAGATGAATCTGAGTTTTATCCCATATCTGATATGGGATATACTCTTAATCGGGGAGTAGAGACTCTTGAGGACATGTCAGCTCTATGTGAGTCTAGTAGGATCATTCGACCTTCAAGAAGGTGCGAATGTGTGATTACTAATTAGGTATTACTGATTCTGGATGATGAACCTACTAGTTGCACAAAGTAAAGTCAAGTGTTGACTTAAAAGAGATAGCAAGATGCCATAAAATTCGAGATGAACTCGATGTATGTGAATAAGGTTTGGACCTTGGTCAACATTCCTGATGGGATAAAATCCATAGGTTGTAAATGGTTCACAATAAAAGGTTGACATGGATGGAAATATCCATACATACAATGCAAAGCTAGTAGCAAAAGGTAACAAACAAAGACGATATGTTGACTTTAATAAAACCTTTCGCCTGAAGCCATGCAGAGGTCCATTCGGATTTTGGTTACAATAGTTACATACCGTGACTGTGGGTTAAAACAAATCTCTTGGAGCTGAAATCTTGGATTTGAGAAAAAAAATCAAAATGTTTGATTTTATCAAATATGAAGACGAATTGTGTATTTGCAAGAAGATAGTGGGAGCATTGTCGCACTTCTAGTATTGTAGAAAACGACATCCATATTCTTCAATTGTTGAAATAATGATTGTCAAAGGATTTATTCATGTATGGGAGAAGCAACTTGATCTATAAAGATAGATCTAGAAGATTGCTTAATGCATCCCAATCAGTATAGATAAAATCTTGGGAAGATTTTATATTGAGAAAATGGATTACTTTTAAATGGTGTGTTGGGATAATTCCAAACGTGAAACAATCATTGGTTCATTGGAAGAAACATAATACATGATTGCCTTAGAAGTAGCAAAGAGTTGCAATGTGGATCAAAATGTTCATTAATGAACTTGAGTAGTTACTAATATTGTTGATCACATACCATTGCATTGTGATAACAATAGAGTCGCCGCGAAAGTGAAGGAACTAAGGTCTCATCAATGATCCTAACATGTATTAAGGCAGTATAATCTCATCAGAGAGATAATATATAAAAATGACGTGAAGAGAAGAACGAATTCCCACAATTAATTGCAGATCCATTAACAAAGAGTTGTCACAGTATAGACATGATCGTCATATAGACTCTTATGATATTTGATACATAAGTGATTGGATCTAGTGCAAGTGGGAGTTTGTAAGTGTTATGCCCTAGATCCAATCAACCTTGGACATAAATATTCTTAATATATAATTAATGCAGTTTAATGGTGTAGATTCAAATATTCGTAATTTGTTAATCACAAGGAGTTGTGATTGTGAGATACAAATTACATATGATTGAATCTTAAATCATCCGTGGTCGTAAGTAATAACGAGATACAAATATCATTATTACGGATAGACCATCATGTGTGGCATTTCTTACTTGTGAAGTAAGTAGCTGATTTCACAAGTTAAAGTGTGGTGACACTTGAATGAATACGTTGAGGTTTTGTTATAGAACAAAACATTGGAGACCCGCCTAGAGATTCCACATGGATAACCATCCGAGTGTCAGTGGTTAATCTCTAATATTTGTTAGTGGGATTGGTTCTTTGATTTGAGGTCGTCATAGTATCTTATATGAGGACAGTTATGCTTTGACAGTGTTGGATGTTACTTTGCCAAGGGCCCCTAATACTGACACACCCCGCCTCGTGTAACACCACTAGATCCGAACGTGGCATGCGTCGATGATAGATACAAACTAAAAGTCGGACCCACCATCAATGCTACTACAAATACAATATATCACTTTTTATACATTATTTTTCTAACATAATTTCGACACTATCTCTCCTATAAATAGGACTAACTAACATGTGATAAATTTCACACAAATCTCAAACTAGCACAGCACAATAAAGATAAGCCGAAATCTAAACCTTTACTAAGAAATAAAATGAAATATACATATGAATACAAAATACATAGTGAGCACCATAACTATCTACAAGTGATGCAAAATCACATCTAGACATGAACATGCGTCCCAAAATATTGACTACATGTTCTATGAAGTGAGTCATACTAACAAACTCTGTCGTAGGCTCTGACTCTGAAATTAAGGTTCAACTCCAAAAGATGCTCAAGTTCTCAACTGCTGTCTGATAAGGAAAAACGTGGAAAAATATATGAGTTGATAGCCCAGTGAGTGGAGAAGTTTAAAATAAAAATATACTTTTTCATTTATACATTTTTATTGAAAATCAAATTCATATCATTTGATAAATCACAAGCTACCATCATGTGATTATAGCCAAAAAGTGAAATATTCACATAAGGTCATAAAATATCATCTTAAAATCATGATATAGACATCAGCTGATAATCATGTTATAATCTCATCACATCAAACGTACTGAAAAATCCACCAAAAATGTACCCTCTGACTGAAATATATAATCCGCCCTTCGGGCTAAGAACTTTCGCCACGGGCCAAGTCCCTCCATGAACGAAAGTTGGTCTCAAAAACCTCTCATAATCAATTCTAGAACACGGCCAAGACCCCTCAGTAAACTATATGTACACGGTCAAGACCCCTTCATCCCCGGTCCAAAATCCCTCAGTGTAGTATAGAACACGGCCAAAGCCCCTCAGTGAACTAGAAGAAATATATAATCGCTGGTACTTTTCTAATCGATCTCAAATCATACCTCATATCTCAATTCACAATGTACCGTATACAATCTTTAAAATCTACATGTATCATAATAAAAAATATTTCCATAATAACCATATAATTCGAACACATAATTGCATATAATTGCACATACTTTAACAATATACTTAATTTATAAATACTTTAAAAATATTTATATTTTTCCACTCATAGAACTATGTACGTCAAAATCAACTCGATTGGTACGCCGTCCTGATATCTGTATCGCTACCTGAAATATAATATAATTTTTAAATCAACAATTAATTAATTTAAGTAATTTCAATAATTAAATAGACGATCCCCAAACTTAATTATTTCACGTTTAGGCGATTTCTAAACTCTTTTTAATTACTAAAACTATTTTTTCTTTCATTTTACTCAATTTTATAGTTTATTATACTTAATCCCTTCAATAAAATTAAATTTAATCTAACAACTATAAAATCAAACATAACCTTTCAATAAGTAACTTTTTTACTTACCTTTCAAATTTGGGAAATTCAAGCCTAATAGGATAGAACACTTAATTCCTAACACGTTGGCAAATTTTCCCATTTTTTTCTTTTTTTCTTCCTCTTTTCCCTTTTTTTCCCTCTTTTTCTTTTCTCTTTTTCTCTCTTCTTCTTCTCTGCACCGTTTTCTTGTGTGTGTAGTGTGTTATTTATAATGGATTTGTTTGAGTTCCACCGCCTGCCCCCTTTTTTTGTCTTTTGTCTTTTATTTTATTTTATAAACTCAATGTATTACAAATACGGTATCGTTCGGGTATGTTAAGAATCATATGAAGGTTGTGAATGATCGATAGAGGATTCGTCGCTCTTAGATAGTAAGAGATTATGATTTGCATTTCATTCAATTAAGTCAATAATGAAATCATTGGCTAAGTTGTACTCATAAGTTGAAAATGAGTTTTCGACTTATATTGACTTAATAGCGGAGTAAAAGATATGATCGATAATCGATATTGACACACTTCCGTATCTCGTAATTGATCGGATCATATTTACGAAGGGATTATAATTTCACGGTAAACGAACAAGTTTGATTTTGTCATACCATGTGACATTTTCCATTACATGTATTGCCCTGACACATTGCTAGATGTCAATCTGGGATGGCGAGTGTGATTGGTGATAAATTAAAAGAGTGTTTTAATTTATAAATTTTGATTAGATCAAAATAATATTTTACGTCATTAGACGTCATGATCGGGAATATGATGGGTCGCATACAAAATGAGAACTAGAAGATTGTGAATTGTCAATTAATTAATTTAAAAAGTGTTGGATAAATTAATTAATTGGGTTGTTTATTTATAGACTTGAATTGATTAATTTGATTAATTAATTCACGGATCGAATTTAATTAAATGAGTTAATTAAATATTGGATCGAATCAGGCTAAGCCCGTTCGGGCTTATATAAATATGATTAGAGTTTTCAAAATTGTAGTAGTTTTTCATTATTCTTGTTAGCACAAGGAAATCATAATACTACAATCTTGTTCTCTGTGTGGATCATCGTTAGAAGCTGGACAATTGAACAGTTGTGGGAGACAGATCCAAATTGCTGGAACAAAGATAAGGCAAAAGAGTTTGCAAATCGTGAAAATGTATCACTTTTATCACAATTTCTATCTAAATATAAAGATGAATCCTGACGGGAATCGAAATATGTTTTATTTTTTCGCTGTGCATGTTAAGTAGATTCCCAACAGTCTTGACCCCTCTTTTAACATGGTTAGGGTGAGGATGTGAAAGCACAGTGTATTTATTATAAATGATTCTAAATATTATAGTAAATTGAAGAACAATTATGAGGCGTGACAAGCACCCAGACATTATTATGTTTTTATTGTCAACTTAATAATGATGATCTTTTAGTACGAAATTAGTAATTTGTAGAAATGTCATAATTACAAAAATGGGCGAGAGATGTGAATAATTTAGTTATTTCGTATTGTCCGATTTACCCTTCTTATATTTGACGGAAAACACATGTTATATATATATTTAAAAGAAAGTTATTGATTGATTTTTATTGTTCAAATCAATTTTCTTCAAACTCATATTTGACTAAAAAAGATTTTGATAAAATATTTTTACATGTGGCCCCTAACTTTTTTTTTTTTTAAATAACTTGTCAAAAAATTCAAATCAAATAAGGGCTTACAGTAACACCTCGATAAATTAATGATTTTGCTTAAATAATAAAATTTTTCGGTCACGACTTGAGTCATTGTACTAAATTAATATTCTCTCTAAATGCATAAGATAATTTTTTTTTTTTTTGAGATCATTTAAGGCCCAACGAATATATAAAATAATAATTGCTTAAATTTTCAAAAGTTCAAAATAATACAAATTAACAAACTTTTAATTTGAAAACATTTTTTGTTTCAATTCACGTCCTTTTCAAAATATACATTTAAAGTTTTTTTTTTTTTTTTTTGACCCAAACCAAACTCGAACTTTGGAATGATTGGAGGTCTTAAATTAAAACTAATGACCGTAGAAAAAGGTTTGTAATTTGGAACAATTTGAGGTTTTAAGTGAAAACTAATGACTATAGAAACTAATCAAATTATATTTTATGTGTACATAAAATAAGGAGTAATGTTATGTAACCTCACTGGAGTTGCAACGCCAATCTAGATGGCGATAGATAATAGGTTGATTGATTATTTAATTTTACCTATTATTTAATCACATTAATGCTACCTAAACAGAGGTTGTAACTAATGAGCTAAATAGCATTACTCTAAAATAACTTGAATAATTAATCTTTTAATAATTTAAACATTGAAGTCAATGCATGTATGTACATTAATGTTTCCTTTTTAATTAATTTATGTGGGTGACTTTTCGGGTGCTTACAAAATTTTCACCACATTCATTTATTTTTTCTAATTTCTTACATGTTTAATGGTATAATACAAGTTATAAAAATTTAAATGCTCCATAGTTATAAAAATATAAAATACTCTATAAATCAATAAACATTCATTTATCGATAAATTGATAACCCCTCTAAAATAATAATTTTTCTTGGTCCCAACACTTTTATTTTTTATAGGTTTTACTGTAATAAACATAAGGTTTGTATGACCATTTGAATAGGATTTAAGACTTATGAACTAATAATACGTAATTTTCTGATAACTTCAATATCTTTTGACACAAATTTAAAGTCAGCCGATGAATTACCCACTACAAGAAAAGTGACATTTTACAACATGTGAAAAGAACAGTATTCATTAACTGCCCATTATCAAAAGATGCTCCATCGCAACAGTTTGTTAGTGTACATTGTCTTGGTTAACATAATTGAAATTTGACAAAAATAATTTAATGAATATTGCTAATATCTACTTTTGTAACATTCAATTGACTGTTGCAAAAACTTAATGAATGTTGCAATGGTCAATAAGTATATGTAGCCGTTGATTAACATAATTGAGATTTGACAACACAAAATTTTAATAAATATTACTAATGTCTTATTTTACAATGTTCACTTGACTATTGCGAAAGCATAATTTCCACTACAACAAAAATTGTCTTTTGCGAAAGGTCGCAACGTTTAAAAAATGTTGCGAAAGGCCTTTTTAAGCATTTTACCACATGTTGCAAACCTCGATGTTGTCGTAGAGTGAAGGATACGGCAATGTTTTTTTCACGTTATGAAAAACTTTTTTACAGCATTTTTTCTGTGTTGTGAATAACCTTTTAGCAACGTTTTTATCGTGTTGCGAATAACCTTTTTCGCAACTTTTTTTTGCAGTGCAAAATTTCGCAACGTTCATTCGCAACTTTTTTTCGCAGTGCAAAATTTCACAACGTTTAGAGAACGTTGCCAATAACCTTTTCACAACATTTTTTTTAACGTTGCCAATAACCTTTTTCGCAACGTTTTTTTGAACGTTGTCAATAACCTTTTTACAACGTTTTTTAACCGTTGCCAATGCTTATGTCCATATTTTTTACAACATTTTTTCACTGTTGCCATAGGTCTTTTTATATTTTTTTTTCAATTTTTGTACAACAGTTTAGATAAATCAACAACAAAACATGATAAAGATAACAATATCTTATAACTCCAATAATCATTATTAATTGAACTTCAAAATGTAACAATATCCGTACAAAATTCAATTCCAAAATTTTAAAGCACCTAAAAATCTAATACATTTTAAAAAAATTAAAAACAACAAACTCAACAGAGAGTAAAACAGCATCATCGGCCTCCATAATTTTCTTCTTAGCAATCTTCCACACAAGCATAGCCTTAACAACCACCGGCTAATTTTTCGGCAAAACTCTATTATCCAAAACCTTAAAGTACCCGAACTATATAACATCAATCACGGGCAATTTTTCCTCATTGGCAAAACTGTTTTTAAGGCATTAAAGAAATTGAACAATTAATCAAATGGCAAGCCTAAGAACGTAAAATACAAATTTATGCATGTACGGAGACCAAAAAAGCAAGTGCATTATTTTTTTTACAACTGTATTTCCTCTTAACAATGCAACTAATTAATTCCACAAAAGTAAAGAAGAGGTTCTTAATTGTGACTCTACCATGGATGTTTGAGTTCATAACAAATTTAATGAGCTTACAATCGCAGATGAAAGTATGTTGAGCTCTATTTGGAGAAGTGATTTAATTTGTTTATCCAGCATGTAGTCTAAAGAAGCAAGACAGATATCATCATTTCTCTAATTGGATGGTGGTTGCTCTTATATAAACAATTTGTGTAATTAAGGGAAGGTTAAAGGAAGCTTCTAATTAATAGCATGAAAAATAGAACAGTAGTTTTTAGCATGAGAAATCTTGCAGGACAAAAGGAACAAAGTTTTTAGCATGGAAAATCTTGTATTAAATTAGCACAGAATAATAGTCTTTGGCATGAGAAATCTTGCGTTAAATGTTAAAAAAATGCAGTTGATGATAGCAGTAGTTCAGTAGGTGTTAATAGTTTGAAAATGAATTTCACAGATAGCCGAAACTTGCACAGCCATTTAAAATAGAAGCTCAAAGGAAACTATGAGCCCATCCCATTAGCCAATTTAATGAAATGAGTTGAGATGTATTACAGTTTTTATAAAAGATTCAATACCTGAAGAGTCTTTCCAAGTCCCATTTCATCAGCCAGCAGGACACACACTCCATACTGCAATATAAATCTGGAAAGACTCAAATTGCAATAGCAGTTCACAATAACCCAAAAGTCGAGATGAATTATGCGTCAAATGAAAGCATCAACATATTTTAAGATAATGTGCTTACGTACCTGACAACTTTGTTGGCGTGAGTTGTTAGAAATCTTTTTCTGGAAACATAAATCATATATAATTGTATCATTTTAAGGGAATAGAATTAGGCAATTATGTGTAGAATCAAATAATTAGCTACAGATTTGTGATTATCCAAAATTATGAGTTTTTTTTCCTATATAAACTCTATAACCCACCTATTGAATGTATGAATGAAAATTACCTCTTATGTGTATTGTGACATGGTATTAGAGCAGGACACACGGTCCTGGTTCTTCTTCTCCAAGTTACCTGTAGCCCGGTTCTTGTGAACATTTTCACAAACACATGGAAGACCCCAACTTCATCACCGATCCCAGCCAATCTTCACCTAATTCTGATGCTATACTTACAGATATTTCCACCAAAATTTCTGAAGCCTAAACCAAGACACACATATCAGCCCCACTCACTGAAAATTCGCCCCAGATTGGTATCAAACTGAATGATACAAACTATGGCCTATGGTCCCAGGTTATGGAAATGTATATTTTCGGGAAAGATAAACTAGGTTACATTAATGGAGATACACCTCCACCCCTACCAACTGATCCCTCCTTCCGAAAATGGTGAACTGAGAATGTCATTGTCAAAGGATGGATTATCAATTCGTTGGACCCTGTTCTGATTGGCAATTTCATTCGTTTCCACACTGCTAAGGAAGTTTGGGATGCTATTGCCACTACATACTTTGATGGGAATGATAAATCCCAAGTCTATGATCTTCGACGAAGGGTGAGTCGCCTAAGACAAGCAGGCGGATCTGTGGAGAAATATTACACTGAATTGCAGGGGTTGTGGAGCGAAATTGACTTCCGTCGCCCAAATCCAATGAAGTGTGCCACTGACATCCGCCACTTCAATAATTTGACCCAGGAAGACAGAGTTTACACCTTCCTTGATGGGCTCGATGAACGTCTCGATAGCATCCGTAGTGGAGTTTTGCAGATAGACCCGTTTCCTACCGTTGATCAGGCGTATGCGTACGTCCGTCGTGAGGCACTGCGACAAGCAGTCATGGTTTCTACAGACTCCGACAATGGTCTTCCTGGAGCGATCTTGGCAACCAAAGGCGTGAAGATGGGATCATTTGCTGTTGCTGGAATAAATTCTTTAAAGGGAGACCCAAATAAAAGTGGTGGAGGCCCAAATAAAAGTGGGCCAAATAAGTTAAAGGGTTTGGATGAGGAAATTAAGTGTTCATACTGTGGAAATAACAAGCACGTACGAGAAAACTGATTTAAACTTAATGGATACCCCGATTGGTGGCATGAGTTGCAGGAAAAAAAGAACAAAAATGGGACGGGCACCAATAAGCGAATAGGCAAGGCGGCCATGGCAACATCTGACTCTCAACTATCTTTGATTCCTGAAAATGATTATTTTCAGGATACGGACCCCTCATCAGAACCAGGTAATTTTGGTTCAGCTTGTGTTACATCCTCCAGTGACAAGAATAATAATTTATGGTTACTTGATTCCGGGGCAACTGACCATATGACTTATGATGAAAGAGATTTTATTCAAAAGACCTCACCTCGACGCAACAGGGTTGCGAATGCAAATGGAGTTATTTCCCCAGTCACCGGGGCTGGCTCTGTATCTCTGTCTCCCTCTCTACATTTATCCCACACTTTACTTGTTCCATCACTCTCACATAAATTATTGTATGTAAGCCAAGTGACGGCTGAATTAAATTGCGTGGTACTTATTTATCCAACCTTTTGTCTTCTTCAGGATATTTTCACCAAGGAGATACTTGGGCGTGGTACTAAGAGAGAGGGGTTATACTACATGGAGGATTTCAGTGTCGGTCGCACTCATCATGTTCAGAGTAATGTGAAGGAAAGACAGATTTGGATGTGGCATCGTCGTCTTGGGCATCCATCATTCGGTATTTAAAGTATTTATTACCTAGCCTTTTTTCAAATAAGGAAGTTTCTGATTTTAAATGTAATACCTGCATTTTAGCGAAAAGTCAACGCACTTCTTATCAATCAAGCATGAATAAAAGTAGTATTCCTTTTTCCCTAGTATATTCTGATGTGTGGGGCCCTTCACCTATTGCTACAAAGTTTGGGGTTCGTTGGTTTGTTACATTTATTGATGACTGCACTCGCATGACCTGGCTCTATCTACTTAAAAAATAAAGATGAAGTGTTCAAAGTATTTCAGTCATTCCATGCCATGATTCAAACTCAGTTCTCTGCCAAACTAAGAGTTCTTCGTTCCGATAATGGTGGTGAATTTATCAACCAACGGTTTCGCACTTACTTTGAATAACACGGTCTCATTCATGAGATGTCTTGCCCTCAAACCCCTCAACAAAACGGCGTTGCTGAACGGAAAAATCGACATATTTTTGAAACTGCAAGAGCTCTCCTTCATGGAACCTATGTTCCAAACTGTTACTGGCCTGATGCAGTATCCACAGCTCTATACTTACTCAATCGGATGCCCTCTAAAGTCTTAAATTTTAAGACTCCACTCCAGGTCCTATCATCCCATGTTGCTCTACCACCAACTCTAATGCTCTCTCCTCGAGTATTTGGTTGTGTGGCCTATGTACATCTTCACAAGAATCAACGAACAAAACTTGACCCATGTGCTCTCCGATGTCTTTTTGTGGGATATGCTACACATCAAAAGGGCTATCGGTGCTATGATCCATCCTCCAAACGGACCTATATAACTATGGATGTTACATTCTCGGAGTCTGACACATTTTTTCCTCCAACATCCAATTCTCCTCTTCAGGGGGAGACAAGGGATGAAGAGTTGAATTGGTCAAAGTTTGAGTGGTCAAATAATACTGAGATAGAGACAGCTCCGATAGATATTGACTTAAGGAATGATATGACTCAAGATCCGGAACCAACTGTAGAAGCTGAACCAAACTCCACCGAACCAGAGCCCCCTTTCTCTTTAGTATCTGCAGGCCCATCTCCTGAGAATATCTCTGAGGTAAGCACTCCTTCACATATAAGCAATTTAGATACTCTTGGTGGCTATAATTTACCTTTTAGGCATAATCGAGGCAAACCGCCAAGCAGATACTCTCCAAACATTGAAAAACGAAGATCAAGATATCCAGTTGCCAACTATGTATCCACCACGAAGTTATCTAATCCACTGAAAGCTTTTGTACATGTTCTCTCTTCTAATCATGTTCCAACAGGAATTTAGGATGCCTTATCAGATTCCAAATGGACTCAGGCAATAAAAGATGAGATGGAGGCACTAGTAAAGAATAACACGTGGATACTAGTTCATTACCTGAAGGAAAGAAGACAGTAGGATGCAGATGGGTATTTTCCATCAAACACAAAGCAGATGGATCCATTGAGCGGTACAAAGCAAGGCTAGTCGCAAAGGGGTATACATAGACATATGGGATAGACTACCAAGAGACATTTTCACTAGTTGCTAAACTAAACACTGTTAGAATACTATTGTCCCTCACTGCTAATCTTGACTGGCCACTACATCAGCTTGATGTGAAGAATGCATTTCTTCATGGCGACCTCGAAGAAGAAGTCTATATGGACCTCCCTCCGGGCTATACAGAGTCTTCACAAAATGTTGTGTATAAATTGTAGCGAGCATTATATGGATTGAAGCAGTCATCTCGAGCATGGTTCGGACGATTTAGTGTGGCAATGAAGAAATATGGGTTCAAACAGAGTGACTCAGACCATACACTCTTTCTTAAGCATAATGGAGGCAAAGTAACTGCATTGATAGTGTATGTGGATGACATGATTA